>NC_088395.1:61966136-62269166 GCF_037993035.2 Macaca fascicularis | reverse complement strand
AAGCTTCTTTCCAGATTTCATCTGAGGATATTTCCTTTTTCACCATAGCCCTCTATGGGCTTCCAAATATCACTTTGCCAATTTCACAAGAACTGTCTTAGCGAAAGGCTTCTTGAGGGGAAAGCTGTAACTCTGTGAGATGATTTCACAGAACACAAAGAAGTTTCTCGGAAAGCTTCTTTCTCTTTGTTATCGTAGGATATTTCCTTTGGCCCTATAGTCTTCAAAGGGATCCGAAATATCTGTTCTCAGATTCCACAGAAATAAGGCTAGCAAAGAGATCCACGAAATACAGATGTAACTCTGTGAGTGGAAGTCACACATCACAGAGCAGTTTCTCAGAAAGCTTCTTTCCAGATTTCATCTGAGGATATTTCCCTTTTCACCATAGCCCTCTATGGGCTTCCAAATATCACTTTGCCAATTCCACAAGAACTGTCTTAGCGAAAGACTTCTTGAGGGGAAAGCTGTAACTCTGTGAGATGATTTCACACAACACAAAGAAGTTTCTCAGAAAGCTTCTTTTTCTTTGTTATCGGAGGATATTTCCTTAGGCCCTATTGTCTTCAAAGGGATCCGAAATATCTGTTCTCAGATTCCACAGAAGTAAAGCTAGCAAAGAGATCCACGAAATACAGATGTAACTCTGTGAGTGGAAGTCACACATCACAGAGCAGTTTCTCAGAAAGCTTCTTTCCAGATTTCATCTGAGGATATTTCCCTTTTCACCATAGCCCTCTATGGGCTTCCAAATATCACTTTGCCAATTCCACAAGAACTGTCTTAGCGAAAGACTTCTTGAGGGGAAAGCTGTAACTCTGTGAGGTGATTTCACAGAACACAAAGAAGTTTCTCAGAAAGCTTCTTTCTCTTTGTTATCGGAGGATATTTCCATTGGCCCTATTGTCTTCAAAGGCATCCGAAATATCTGGTCTCAGATTCCACAGAAATAAGGCTAGCAAAGAGATCCACGAAATACAGATGTAACCCTGTGAGCTGAATGAACAGAACACTAAGCAGTTTCTCAGAAAGCTTCTTTCCAGATTTCATCTGAGGATATTTCCCTTTTCACCATAGCCCTCTATGGGCTTCCAAATTTCACTTTGTCAATTCCACAAGAACTGTCTTAGCGAAAGGATTCTTGAGGGGAAAGCTGTAACTCTGTGAGATGATTTCACAGAACACAAAGAAGTTTCTCAGAAAGCTTCTTTCTCTTTGTTATCGGAGGATATTTCCTTTGGCCCTATTGTCTTCAAAGGGATCCGAAATATCTGTTCTCAGATTCCACAGAAATAAGGCTAGCAAAATATTCCACGAAATACAGATGTAACTTTGTGAGTGGAAGTGACACATCACAGAGTAGTTTCTCAGAAAGCTTCTTTCCAGATTTCATCTGAGGATATTTCCTTTTTCACCATAGCCCTCTATGGGCTTCCAAATATCACTTTGCCAATTTCACAAGAAATGTCTTAGCGAAAGGCTTCTTGAGGGGAAAGCTGTAACTCTGTGAGATGATTTCACAGAACACAAAGAAGTTTCTCAGAAATCTTCTTTCTCTTTGTTATCGTAGGATATTTCCTTTGGCCCTATAGTCTTCAAAGGGATCCGAAATGTCTGTTCTCAGATTCCACAGAAATAAGACTAGCAAAGAGATCCATGAAATACAGATGTAACAGTGTGAGATGAATTAACAGAACACTAAGCAGTTTCTCAGAAAGCTTCTTTCCAGATTTCATCTGAGGATATTTCCTTTTTCACCAGAGCCCTCTATGGGCTTCCAAATATCACTTTGCCAATTCCACAAGAACTGTCTTAGAGAAAGACTTCTTGAGGGGAAAGCTGTAACCCTGTGAGATGATTTCACAGAACACAAAGAAGTTTCTCAGAAAGCTTCTTTCTCTTTGTTATCGGAGGATATTTCCTTTGGCCCTATAGTCTTCAAAGGGATCCGAAATATCTGTTCTCAGATGCCACAGAAATAAGGCTAGCAAAGAGATCCACGAAATACAGATGTAACTCTGTGAGATGAAATAACAGAACACTAAGCAGTTACTCAGAAAGCTTCTTTCCAGATTTCATCTGAGGATATTTCCTTTTTCACCAGAGCCCTCTATGGGCTTCCAAATATCACTTTGCCAATTCCACAAGAACTGTCTTAGCGAAAGGCTTCTTGAGGGGAAAGCTCTAACTCTGTGAGATGATTTCACCGAAAACAAAGAAGTTTCTCAGAAAGCTTGTTTCTCTTTGTTATCGGAGGATATTTCCTTTGGCCCTATAGTATTAAAAGGGATCCGAAGTATCTGTTCTCAGATTCCACAGAAATAAGGCTTGCAAAGAGATCCACGAAATACAGATGTAACTCTGTGAGTGGAAGTCACACATCACAGAGCAGTTTCTCAGAAAGCTTCTTTCCAGATTTCATCTGAGGATATTTCCCTTTTCACCATAGCCCTCTATGGGCTTCCAAATATCACTTTGCCAATTCCACAAGAACTGTCTTAGCGAAAGGCTTCTTGAGGGAAAAGCTGTAACTCTGTGAGATGATTTCACAGAACACAAAGAAGTTTCTCAGAAAGCTTCTTTCTCTTTGTTATCGGAGGATATTTCCTTTGGCCCTATTGTCTTCAAAGGGATCCGAAATATCTGTTCTCAGATTCCACAGAAATAAGGCTAGCAAAGAGATCCACGAAATACAGATGTAACCCTGTGAGATGAATGAACATAACACTAAGCAATTTCTCAGAAAGCTTCTCTCCAGATTTCATCTGAGGATATTTCCTTTTTCACCATAGCCCTCTATGGGCTTCCAAATATCACTTTGCCAATTCCACAAGAACTGTCTTAGCGAAAGGCTTCTTGAGGGGAAAGCTGTAACTCTGTGAGATGATTTCACAGAACACAAAGAAGTTTCTCAGAAAGCTTCTTTCTCTTTGTTATCGGAGGATATTTCCTTTGCCCTATAGTCTTCAAAGGGATCCGAAATATCTGTTCTCAGATGCCACAGAAATAAGGCTAGCAAAGAGATCCACGAAATACAGATGTAACTCTGTGAGATGAATTAACAGAACACTAAGCAGTTTCTCAGAAAGCTTCTTTCCAGATTTCATCTGGGGATATTTCCTTTTTCACCAGAGCCCTCTATTGGCTTCCAAATATCACTTTGCCAATTCCACAAGAACTGTCTTAGCGAAAGGCTTCTTGAGGGGAAAGGTGTAACTCTGTGAGATGATTTCACAGAACACAAAGAAGTTTCTCAGAAAGCTTCTTTCTCTTTGTTATCGGAGGATATTTCCTTTGGCCCTATAGTCTTCAAAGGGATCCGAAATATCTGTTCTCAGATTCCACAGAAATAAGGCTAGCAAAGAGATTCACGAAATACAGATGTAACTCTGTGAGTTGAATTTACAGCACACTAAGCAGTTTCTCTGAAAGCTTCTTTCCAGATTTCATCTGAGGATATTTCCTTTTTCACCATAGCCCTCTATGGGCTTCCAAATATCACTTTGCCAATTCCACAAGAACTGTCTTAGCGAAAGGCTTCTTCAGGGGAAAGCTGTAACTCTGTGAGATGATTTCACCGAAAACAAAGAAGTTTCTCAGAAAGCTTCTTTCTCTTTGTTATCGGAGGATATTTCCTTTGGCCCTATAGACTTCACAGGGATCCGAAATATCTGTTCTCAGATTCCACAGAAATAAGGCTAGCAAAGAGATCCACGAAATACAGATGTAACTCTGTGAGTGGAAGTCACACATCACAGAGCAGTTTCTCAGAAAGCTTCTTTCCAGATTTCATCTGAGGATATTTCCTTTTTCACCATAGCCCTCTATGGGCTTCCAAATATCACTTTGCCAATTCCACAAGAACTGTCTTAGCGAAAGGCTTCTTGAGGGGAAAGCTGTAACTCTGTGAGATGATTTCACAGAACACAAAGAAATTTCTCACAAAGCTTCTTTCTCTTTGTTATCGGAGGATATTTCCTTTGGCCCTATAGTCTTCAAAGGGATCCGAAATATCAGTTCTCAGATTCCACAGAAATAAGACTAGCAAAGAGATCCATGAAATACAGATGTAACAGTGTGAGATGAATTAACAGAACACTAAGCAGTTTCTCAGAAAGCTTCTTTCCAGATTTCATCTGAGGATATTTCCTTTTTCACCATAGCCCTCTATGGGCTTCCAAATATCACTTTGCCAATTCCACAAGAACTGTCTTAGCGAAAGACTTCTTGAGGGGAAAGCTGTAACTCTGTGAGATGATTTCACAGAACACAAAGAAGTTTCTCAGAAAGCTTCTTTCTCTTTGTTATCGGAGGATATTTCCTTTGGCCCTATAGTCTTCAAAGGGATCCGAAATATCTGTTCTCAGATGCCACAGAAATAAGGCTAGCAAAGAGATCCACGAAATACAGATGTAACTCTGTGAGATGAATTAACAGAACACTAAGCAGTTACTCAGAAAGCTTCTTTCCAGATTTCATCTGAGGATATTTCCTTTTTCACCAGAGCCCTCTATGGGCTTCCAAATATCACTTTGCCAATTCCACAAGAACTGTCTTAGCGAAAGGCTTCTTGAGGGGAAAGCTGTAACTCTGTGAGATGATTTCACCGAAAACAAAGAAGTTTCTCAGAAAGCTTCTTTCTCTTTGTTATCGGAGGATATTTCCTTTGGCCCTATAGACTTCACAGGGATCCGAAATATCTGTTCTCAGATTCCACAGAAATAAGGCTAGCAAAGAGATCCACGAAATACAGATGTAACTCTGTGAGTGGAAGTCACACATCACAGAGCAGTTTCTCAGAAAGCTTCTTTCCAGATTTCATCTGAGGATATTTCCTTTTTCACCATAGCCCTCTATGGGCTTCCAAATATCACTTTGCCAATTCCACAAGAACTGTCTTAGCGAAAGGCTTCTTGAGGGGAAAGCTGTCACTCTGTGAGATGATTTCACAGAACACAAAGAAGTTTCTCAGAAAGCTTCTTTCTCTTTGTTATCGGAGGATATTTCCTTTGCCCTATAGTCTTCAAAGGGATCCGAAATATCTGTTCTCAGATTCCACAGAAATAAGGCTAGCAAAGAGATCCACGAAATACAGATGTAACTCTGTGAGATGAATTAACAGAACACTAAGCAGTTTCTCAGAAAGCTTCTTTCCAGATTTCATCTGGGGATATTTCCTTTTTCACCAGAGCCCTCTATTGGCTTCCAAATATCACTTTGCCAATTCCACAAGAACTGTCTTAGCGAAAGGCTTCTTGAGGGGAAAGGTGTAACTCTGTGAGATGATTTCACAGAACACAAAGAAGTTTCTCAGAAAGCTTCTTTCTCTTTGTTATCGGAGGATATTTCCTTTGGCCCTATAGTCTTCAAAGGGATCCGAAATATCTGTTCTCAGATTCCACAGAAATAAGGCTAGCAAAGAGATTCACGAAATACAGATGTAACTCTGTGAGTTGAATTAACAGAACACTAAGCAGTTTCTCTGAAAGCTTCTTTCCAGATTTCATCTGAGGATATTTCCTTTTTCACCATAGCCCTCTATGGGCTTCCAAATATCACTTTGCCAATTCCACAAGAACTGTCTTAGCGAAAGGCTTCTTGAGGGGAAAGCTGTAACTCTGTGAGATGATTTCACCGAAAACAAAGAAGTTTCTCAGAAAGCTTCTTTCTCTTTGTTATCGGAGGATATTTCCTTTGGCCCTATAGACTTCACAGGGATCCGAAATATCTGTTCTCAGATTCCACAGAAATAAGGCTAGCAAAGAGATCCACGAAATACAGATGTAACTCTGTGAGTGGAAGTCACACATCACAGAGCAGTTTCTCAGAAAGCTTCTTTCCAGATTTCATCTGAGGATATTTCCTTTTTCACCATAGCCCTCTATGGGCTTCCAAATATCACTTTGCCAATTCCACAAGAACAGTCTTAGCGAAAGGCTTCTTGAGGGGAAAGCTGTAACTCTGTGAGATGATTTCACAGAACACAAAGAAATTTCTCACAAAGCTTCTTTCTCTTTGTTATCGGAGGATATTTCCTTTGGCCCTATAGTCTTCAAAGGGATCCGAAATATCAGTTCTCAGATTCCACAGAAATAAGACTAGCAAAGAGATCCATGAAATACAGATGTAACAGTGTGAGATGAATTAACAGAACACTAAGCAGTTTCTCAGAAAGCTTCTTTCCAGATTTCATCTGAGGATATTTCCTTTTTAACCATAGCCCTCTATGGGCTTCCAAATATCACTTTGCCAATTCCACAAGAACTGTCTTAGCGAAAGGCTTCTTGAGGGGAAAGCTCTAACTCTGTGAGATGATTTCACCGAAAACAAAGAAGTTTCTCAGAAAGCTTGTTTCTCTTTGTTATCGGAGGATATTTCCTTTGGCCCTATAGTATTAAAAGGGATCCGAAGTATCTGTTCTCAGATTCCACAGAAATAAGGCTTGCAAAGAGATCCACGAAATACAGATGTAACTCTGTGAGTGGAAGTCACACATCACAGAGCAGTTTCTCAGAAAGCTTCTTTCCAGATTTCATCTGAGGATATTTCCCTTTTCACCATAGCCCTCTATGGGCTTCCAAATATCACTTTGCCAATTCCACAAGAACTGTCTTAGCGAAAGGCTTCTTGAGGGAAAAGCTGTAACTCTGTGAGATGGTTTCACAGAACACAAAGAAGTTTCTCAGAAAGCTTCTTTCTCTTTGTTAACGGAGGATATTTCCTTTGGCCCTATTGTCTTCAAAGGGATCCGAAATATCTGTTCTCAGATTCCACAGAAATAAGGCTAGCAAAGAGATCCACGAAATACAGATGTAACCCTGTGAGATGAATGAACATAACACTAAGCAGTTTCTCAGAAAGCTTCTCTCCAGATTTCGTCTGAGGATATTTCCTTTTTCACCATAGCCCTCTATGGGCTTCCAAATATCACTTTGCCAATTCCACAAGAACTGTCTTAGCGAAAGGCTTCTTGAGGGGAAAGCTGTAACTCTGTGAGATGATTTCACAGAACACAAAGAAGTTTCTCAGAAAGCTTCTTTCTCTTTGTTATCGGAGGATATTTCCTTTGCCCTATAGTCTTCAAAGGGATCCGAAATATCTGTTCTCAGATTCCACAGAAATAAGGCTAGCAAAGAGATCCACGAAATACAGATGTAACTCTGTGAGAATAATTAACAGAACACTAAGCAGTTTCTCAGAAAGCTTCTTTCCAGATTTCATCTGGGGATATTTCCTTTTTCACCAGAGCCCTCTATTGGCTTCCAAATATCACTTTGCCAATTCCACAAGAACTGTCTTAGCGAAAGGCTTCTTGAGGGGAAAGGTGTAACTCTGTGAGATGATTTCACAGAACACAAAGAAGTTTCTCAGAAAGCTTCTTTCTCTTTGTTATCGGAGGATATTTCCTTTGGCCCTATAGTCTTCAAAGGGATCCGAAATATCTGTTCTCAGATTCCACAGAAATAAGGCTAGCAAAGAGATTCACGAAATACAGATGTAACTCTCTGAGTTGAATTTACAGCACACTAAGCAGTTTCTCTAAAGGTTCTTTCCAGATTTCATCTGAGGATATTTCCTTTTTCACCATAGCCCTCTATGGGCTTCCAAATATCACTTTGCCAATTCCACAAGAACTGTCTTAGCGAAAGGCTTCTTGAGGGGAAAGCTGTAACTCTGTGAGATGATTTCACCGAAAACAAAGAAGTTTCTCAGAAAGCTTCTTTCTCTTTGTTATCGGAGGATATTTCCTTTGGCCCTATAGACTTCACAGGGATCCGAAATATCTGTTCTCAGATTCCACAGAAATAAGGCTAGCAAAGAGATCCACGAAATACAGATGTAACTCTGTGAGTGGAAGTCACACATCACAGAGCAGTTTCTCAGAAAGCTTCTTTCCAGATTTCATCTGAGGATATTTCCTTTTTCACCATAGCCCTCTATGGGCTTCCAAATATCACTTTGCCAATTCCACAAGAACTGTCTTAGCGAAAGGCTTCTTGAGGGGAAAGCTGTAACTCTGTGAGATGATTTCACATAACACAAAGAAATTTCTCACAAAGCTTCTTTCTCTTTGTTATCGGAGGATATTTCCTTTGGCCCTATAGTCTTCAAAGGGATCCGAAATATCAGTTCTCAGATTCCACAGAAATAAGACTAGCAAAGAGATCCATGAAATACAGATGTAACAGTGTGAGATGAATTAACAGAACACTAAGCAGTTTCTCACAAAGCTTCTTTCCAGATTTCATCTGAGGATATTTCCTTTTTCACCATAGCCCTCTATGGGCTTCCAAATATCACTTTGCCAATTCCACAAGAACTGTCTTAGCGAAAGACTTCTTGAGGGGAAAGCTGTAACTCTGTGAGATGATTTCACAGAACACAAAGAAGTTTCTCAGAAAGCTTCTTTCTCTTTGTTATCGGAGGATATTTCCTTGGCCCTATAGTCTTCAAAGGGATCCGAAATATCTGTTCTCAGATTCCACAGAAATAAGGCTAGCAAAGAGATCCACGAAATACAGATGTAACTCTGTGAGATGAATTAACAGAACACTAAGCAGTTTCTCAGAAAGCTTCTTTCCAGATTTCATCTGGGGATATTTCCTTTTTCACCAGAGCCCTCTATTGGCTTCCAAATATCACTTTGCCAATTCCACAAGAACTGTCTTAGCGAAAGGCTTCTTGAGGGGAAAGGTGTAACTCTGTGAGATGATTTCACGGAACACAAAGAAGTTTCTCAGAAAGCTTCTTTCTCTTTGTTATCGGAGGATATTTCCTTTGGCCCTATAGTCTTCAAAGGGATCCGAAATATCTGTTCTCAGATTCCACAGAAATAAGGCTAGCAAAGAGATTCACGAAATACAGATGTAACTCTGTGAGTTGAATTAACAGAACACTAAGCAGTTTCTCTGAAAGCTTCTTTCCAGATTTCATCTGAGGATATTTCCTTTTTCACCATAGCCCTCTATGGGCTTCCAAATATCACTTTGCCAATTCCACAAGAACTGTCTTAGCGAAAGGCTTCTTGAGGGGAAAGCTGTAACTCTGTGAGATGATTTCACCGAAAACAAAGAAGTTTCTCAGAAAGCTTCTTTCTCTTTGTTATCGGAGGATATTTCCTTTGGCCCTGTAGACTTCACAGGGATCCGAAATATCTGTTCTCAGATTCCACAGAAATAAGGCTAGCAAAGAGATCCACGAAATACAGATGTAACTCTGTGAGTGGAAGTCACACATCACAGAGCAGTTTCTCAGAAAGCTTCTTTCCTGATTTCATCTGAGGATATTTCCTTTTTCACCATAGCCCTCTATGGGCTTTCAAAAGTCACTTTGCCAATTCCACAAGAACTGTCTTAGCGAAAGGCTTCTTGAGGGGAAAGCTGTAACTCTGTGAGATGATTTCACAGAACACAAAGAAGTTTCTCAGAAAGCTTCTTTCTCTTTGTTATCGGAGGATATTTCCTTTGGCCCTATAGTCTTCAAAGGGATCCGAAATATCAGTTCTCAGATTCCACAGAAATAAGACTAGCAAAGAGATCCATGAAATACAGATGTAACAGTGTGAGATGAATTAACAGAACACTAAGCAGTTTCTCAGAAAGCTTCTTTCCAGATTTCATCTGAGGATATTTCCTTTTTAACCATAGCCCTCTATGGGCTTCCAAATATCACTTTGCCAATTCCACAAGAACTGTCTTAGCGAAAGACTTCTTGAGGGGAAAGCTGTAACTCTGTGAGATGATTTCACAGAACACAAAGAAGTTTCTCAGAAAGCTTCTTTCTCTTTGTTATCGGAGGATATTTCCTTTGGCCCTATAGTCTTCAAAGGGATCCGAAATATCTGTTCTCAAATTCCACAGAAATAAGGCTAGCAAAGAGATCCACGAAATACAGATGTAACCCTGTGAGATGAATTTACAGAACACTAAGCAGTTACTCAGAAAGCTTCTTTCCAGATTTCATCTGAGGATATTTCCTTTTTCACCAGAGCCCTCTATGGGCTTCCAAATATCATTTTGCCAATTCCACAAGAACTGTCTTAGCGAAAGGCTTCTTGAAGGGAAAGCTCTAACTCTGTGAGATGATTTCACCGAAAACAAAGAAGTTTCTCAGAAAGCTTGTTTCTCTTTGTTATCGGAGGATATTTCCTTTGGCCCTATAGTATTAAAAGGGATCCGAAGTATCTGTTCTCAGATTCCACAGAAATAAGGCTAGCAAAGAGATCCACGAAATACAGATGTAACTCTGTGAGTGGAAGTCACACATCACAGAGCAGTTTCTCAGAAAGCTTCTTTCCAGATTTCATCTGAGGATATTTCCTTTTTCACCATAGCCCTCTAAGGGCTTCCAAATATCACTTTGCCAATTCCACAAGAAGTGTCTTAGCGAAAGGCTTCTTGAGGGGAAAGGTGTAACTCTGTGAGATGATTTCACAGAACACAAAGAAGTTTCTCAGAAAGCTTCTTTCTCTTTGTTATCGGAGTTTATTTCCTTTGGCCCTATAGTCCTCAAAGGGATCCGAAATATCTGTTCTCAGACTCCACAGAAATAAGGCTAGCAAAGAGATCCATGAAATACAGATGTAACTCTGTGAGATGAATTAACAGAACACTAAGGAGTTTCTCCGAAAGCTTCTTTCCAGATTTCATCTGAGGATATTTCCTTTTTCACCGTAGCCCTCTATGGGCTTCAAAATATCACTTTGCCAATTCCACAAGAAGTGTCTTAGGGAAAGGCTTCTTGAGGGGAAAGCTGTAACTCTGTGAGATGAATTTACAGAACACAAAGAAGTTTCTCAGAAAGCTTCTTTCTCTTTGTTATCGGAGGATATTTCCTTTGGCCCTATAGTCTTCAAAGGGATCCGAAATATCTGTTCTCAGATTCCTCAGAAATAAGGCTAGCAAAGAGATCCACGAAATACAGATGTAACACTGTGAGTGGAAGTTACACATCACAGATTAGGTTCTCAGAAAGCTTCTTTCCAGATTTCGTTTGAGGATATTTCCTTTTTCACCATAACCCTCTATGGGCGTCCAAATATCACTTTACCAATTCCACAAGAACTGTCTTAGCGAAAGGCTTCTTGAGGGGAAAGCTGTAACTCTGTGAGATGATTTCAAAGAACACAAAGAAGTTTCTCAGAAAGCTTCTTTCTCTTTGTTATCGGAGGATATTTCCATTGGCCCTATTGTCTTCAAAGGCATCCGAAATATCTGGTCTCAGATTCCACAGAAATAAGGCTAGCAAAGAGATCCACGAAATACAGATGTAACCCTGTGAGCTGAATGAACAGAACACTAAGCAGTTTCTCAGAAAGCTTCTTTCCAGATTTCATCTGAGGATATTTCCTTTTTCACCATAGCCCTCTATGGGCTTCCAAATATCACTTTGCCAATTCCACAAGAACTGTCTTAGAGAAAGGCTTCTTGAGGGGAAAGCTGTAACTCTGTGAGATGATTTCACAGAACACAAAGAAGTTACTCAGAAAGCTTCTTTCTCTTTGTTATCGGAGGATATTTCCTTTTGCCCTATAGTCTTCAAAAGGATCCGAAATATCTGTTCTCAGATTCCACAGAAATAAGGCTAGCAAAGAGATCCACGAAATACAGATGTAACTCTGTGAGATGAATTAACAGAACACTAAGCAGTTTCTCAGAAAGCTTCTTTCCAGATTTCATCTGAGGATATTTCCTTTTTCACCAGAGCCCTCTATGGGCTTCCAAATATCACTTTGCCAATTCCACAAGAACTGTCTTAGCGAAAGGCTTCTTGAGGGGAAAGCTCTAACACTGTGAGATGATTTCACCGAAAACAAAGAAGTTTCTCAGAAAGCTTGTTTCTCTTTGTTATCGGAGGATATTTCCTTTGGACCTATAGAATTAAAAGGGATCCGAAATACCTGTTCTCAGATTCCACAGAAATACGGCTAGCAAAGAGATCCACGAAATACAGATATAACTCTGTGAGTGGAAGTCACACATCACAGAGCAGTTTCTCAGAAAGCTTCTTTCCAGATTTCATCTGAGGATATTTCCCTTTTCACCATAGCCCTCTATGGGCTTCCAAATTTCACTTTGCCAATTCCACAAGAACTGTCTTAGCGAAAGGATTCTTGAGGGGAAAGCTGTAACTCTGTGAGATGATTTCACAGAACACAAAGAAGTTTCTCAGAAAGCTTCTTTCTCTTTGTTATCGGAGGATATTTCCTTTGGCCCTATTGTCTTCAAAGGGATCCGAAATATCTGTTCTCAGATTCCACAGAAATAAGGCTAGCAAAATATTCCACGAAATACAGATGTAACTTTGTGAGTGGAAGTGACACATCACAGAGTAGTTTCTCAGAAAGCTTCTTTCCAGATTTCATCTGAGGATATTTCCTTTTTCACCATAGCCCTCTATGGGCTTCCAAATATCACTTTGCCAATTCCACAAGAACTGTCTTAGCGAAAGGCTTCTTGAGGGGAAAGCTGTAACTCTGTGAGATGATTTCACAGAACACAAAGAAGTTTCTCAGAAATCTTCTTTCTCTTTGTTATCGTAGGATATTTCCTTTGGCCCTATAGTCTTCAAAGGGATCCGAAATGTCTGTTCTCAGATTCCACAGAAATAAGACTAGCAAAGAGATCCATGAAATACAGATGTAACAGTGTGAGATGAATTAACAGAACACTAAGCAGTTTCTCAGAAAGCTTCTTTCCAGATTTCATCTGAGGATATTTCCTTTTTCACCAGAGCCCTCTATGGGCTTCCAAACATCACTTTGCCAATTCCACAAGAACTGTCTTAGAGAAAGACTTCTTGAGGGGAAAGCTGTAACCCTGTGAGATGATTTCACAGAACACAAAGAAGTTTCTCAGAAAGCTTCTTTCTCTTTGTTATCGGAGGATATTTCCTTTGGCCCTATAGTCTTCAAAGGGATCCGAAATATCTGTTCTCAGATGCCACAGAAATAAGGCTAGCAAAGAGATCCACGAAATACAGATGTAACTCTGTGAGATGAAATAACAGAACACTAAGCAGTTACTCAGAAAGCTTCTTTCCAGATTTCATCTGAGGATATTTCCTTTTTCACCAGAGCCCTCTATGGGCTTACAAATATCACTTTGCCAATTCCACAAGAACTGTCTTAGCGAAAGGCTTCTTGAGGGGAAAGGTGTAACTCTGTGAGATGATTTCACAGAACACAAAGAAGTTTCTCAGAAAGCTTCTTTCTCTTTGTTATCGGAGGATATTTCCTTTGGCCCTATAGTCTTCAAAGGGATCCGAAATATCTGTTCTCAGATTCCACAGAAATAAGGCTAGCAAAGAGATTCACGAAATACAGATGTAACTCTGTGAGTTGAATTTACAGCACACTAAGCAGTTTCTCTGAAAGCTTCTTTCCAGATTTCATCTGAGGATATTTCCTTTTTCACCATAGCCCTCTATGGGCTTCCAAATATCACTTTGCCAATTCCACAAGAACTGTCTTAGCGAAAGGCTTCTTGAGGGGAAAGCTGTAACTCTGTGAGATGATTTCACGGAAAACAAAGAAGTTTCTCAGAAAGCTTCTTTCTCTTTGTTATCGGAGGATATTTCCTTTGGCCCTATAGACTTCACAGGGATCCGAAATATCTGTTCTCAGATTCCACAGAAATAAGGCTAGCAAAGAGATCCACGAAATACAGATGTAACTCTGTGAGTGGAAGTCACACATCACAGAGCAGTTTCTCAGAAAGCTTCTTTCCAGATTTCATCTGAGGATATTTCCTTTTTCACCATAGCCCTCTATGGGCTTCCAAATATCACTTTGCCAATTCCACAAGAACTGTCTTAGCGAAAGGCTTCTTGAGGGGAAAGCTGTCACTCTGTGAGATGATTTCACAGAACACAAAGAAGTTTCTCAGAAAGCTTCTTTCTCTTTGTTATCGGAGGATATTTCCTTTGCCCTATAGTCTTCAAAGGGATCCGAAATATCTGTTCTCAGATTCCACAGAAATAAGGCTAGCAAAGAGATCCACGAAATACAGATGTAACTCTGTGAGATGAATTAACAGAACACTAAGCAGTTTCTCAGAAAGCTTCTTTCCAGATTTCATCTGGGGATATTTCCTTTTTCACCAGAGCCCTCTATTGGCTTCCAAATATCACTTTGCCAATTCCACAAGAACTGTCTTAGCGAAAGGCTTCTTGAGGGGAAAGGTGTAACTCTGTGAGATGATTTCACGGAACACAAAGAAGTTTCTCAGAAAGCTTCTTTCTCTTTGTGATCGGAGGATATTTCCTTTGGCCCTATAGTCTTCAAAGGGATCCGAAATATCTGTTCTCAGATTCCACAGAAATAAGGCTAGCAAAGAGATTCAAGAAATACAGATGTAACTCTGTGAGTTGAATTAACAGAACACTAAGCAGTTTCTCTGAAAGCTTCTTTCCAGATTTCATCTGAGGATATTTCCTTTTTCACCATAGCCCTCTATGGGCTTCCAAATATCACTTTGCCAATTCCACAAGAACTGTCTTAGCGAAAGGCTTCTTGAGGGGAAAGCTGTAACTCTGTGAGATGATTTCACCGAAAACAAAGAAGTTTCTCAGAAAGCTTCTTTCTCTTTGTTATCGGAGGATATTTCCTTTGGCCCTATAGACTTCACAGGGATCCGAAATATCTGTTCTCAGATTACACAGAAATAAGGCTAGCAAAGAGATCCACGAAATACAGATGTAACTCTGTGAGTGGAAGTCACACATCACAGAGCAGTTTCTCAGAAAGCTTCTTTCCAGATTTCATCTGAGGATATTTCCTTTTTCACCATAGCCCTCTATGGGCTTCCAAATATCACTTTGCCAATTCCACAAGAACTGTCTTAGCGAAAGGCTTCTTGAGGGGAAAGCTGTAACTCTGTGAGATGATTTCACAGAACACAAAGAAATTTCTCACAAAGCTTCTTTCTCTTTGTTATCGGAGGATATTTCCTTTGGCCCTATAGTCTTCAAAGGGATCCGAAATATCAGTTCTCAGATTCCACAGAAATAAGACTAGCAAAGAGATCCATGAAATACAGATGTAACAGTGTGAGATGAATTAACAGAACACTAAGCAGTTTCTCAGAAAGCTTCTTTCCAGATTTCATCTGAGGATATTTCCTTTTTAACCATAGCCCTCTATGGGCTTCCAAATATCACTTTGCCAATTCCACAAGAACTGTCTTAGCGAAAGGCTTCTTGAGGGGAAAGCTCTAACTCTGTGAGATGATTTCACCGAAAACAAAGAAGTTTCTCAGAAAGCTTGTTTCTCTTTGTTATCGGAGGATATTTCCTTTGGCCCTATAGTATTAAAAGGGATCCGAAGTATCTGTTCTCAGATTCCACAGAAATAAGGCTTGCAAAGAGATCCACGAAATACAGATGTAACTCTGTGAGTGGAAGTCACACATCACAGAGCAGTTTCTCAGAAAGCTTCTTTCCAGATTTCATCTGAGGATATTTCCCTTTTCACCATAGCCCTCTATGGGCTTCCAAATATCACTTTGCCAATTCCACAAGAACTGTCTTAGCGAAAGGCTTCTTGAGGGAAAAGCTGTAACTCTGTGAGATGATTTCACAGAACACAAAGAAGTTTCTCAGAAAGCTTCTTTCTCTTTGTTATCGGAGGATATTTCCTTTGGCCCTATTGTCTTCAAAGGGATCCGAAATATCTGTTCTCAGATTCCACAGAAATAAGGCTAGCAAAGAGATCCACGAAATACAGATGTAACCCTGTGAGATGAATGAACATAACACTAAGCAGTTTCTCAGAAAGCTTCTCTCCAGATTTCATCTGAGGATATTTCCTTTTTCACCATAGCCCTCTATGGGCTTCCAAATATCACTTTGCCAATTCCACAAGAACTGTCTTAGCGAAAGGCTTCTTGAGAGGAAAGCTGTAACTCTGTGAGATGATTTCACAGAACACAAAGAAGTTTCTCAGAAAGCTTCTTTCTCTTTGTTATCGGAGGATATTTCCTTTGCCCTATAGTCTTCAAAGGGATCCGAAATATCTGTTCTCAGATTCCACAGAAATAAGGCTAGCAAAGAGATCCACGAAATACAGATGTAACTCTGTGAGATGAATTAACAGAACACTAAGCAGTTTCTCTGAAAGCTTCTTTCCAGATTTCATCTGAGGATATTTCCTTTTTCACCATAGCCCTCTATGGGCTTCCAAATATCACTTTGCCAATTCCACAAGAACTGTCTTAGCGAAAGGCTTCTTGAGGGGAAAGCTGTAACTCTGTGAGATGATTTCACCGAAAACAAAGAAGTTTCTCAGAAAGCTTCTTTCTCTTTGTTATCGGAGGATATTTCCTTTGGCCCTATAGACTTCACAGGGATCCGAAATATCTGTTCTCAGATTCCACAGAAATAAGGCTAGCAAAGAGATCCACGAAATACAGATGTAACTCTGTGAGTGGAAGTCACACATCACAGAGCAGTTTCTCAGAAAGCTTCTTTCCAGATTTCATCTGAGGATATTTCCTTTTTCACCATAGCCCTCTATGGGCTTCCAAATATCACTTTGCCAATTCCACAAGAACTGTCTTAGCGAAAGGCTTCTTGAGGGGAAAGCTGTAACTCTGTGAGATGATTTCACAGAACACAAAGAAATTTCTCACAAAGCTTCTTTCTCTTTGTTATCGGAGGATATTTCCTTTGGCCCTATAGTCTTCAAAGGGATCCGAAATATCAGTTCTCAGATTCCACAGAAATAAGACTAGCAAAGAGATCCATGAAATACAGATGTAACAGTGTGAGATGAATTAACAGAACACTAAGCAGTTTCTCAGAAAGCTTCTTTCCAGATTTCATCTGAGGATATTTCCTTTTTCACCATAGCCCTCTATGGGCTTCCAAATATCACTTTGCCAATTCCACAAGAACTGTCTTAGCGAAAGGCTTCTTGAGGGGAAAGCTGTAACTCTGTGAGATGATTTCACAGAACACAAAGAAGTTTCTCAGAAAGCTTCTTTCTCTTTGTTATCGGAGGATATTTCCTTTGCCCTATAGTCTTCAAAGGGATCCGAAATATCTGTTCTCAGATTCCACAGAAATAAGGCTAGCAAAGAGATCCACGAAATACAGATGTAACTCTGTGAGATGAATTAACAGAACACTAAGCAGTTTCTCAGAAAGCTTCTTTCCAGATTTCATCTGGGGATATTTCCTTTTTCACCAGAGCCCTCTATTGGCTTCCAAATATCACTTTGCCAATTCCACAAGAACTGTCTTAGCGAAAGGCTTCTTGAGGGGAAAGGTGTAACTCTGTGAGATGATTTCACGGAACACAAAGAAGTTTCTCAGAAAGCTTCTTTCTCTTTGTTATCGGAGGATATTTCCTTTGGCCCTATAGTCTTCAAAGGGATCCGAAATATCTGTTCTCAGATTCCACAGAAATAAGGCTAGCAAAGAGATTCACGAAATACAGATGTAACTCTGTGAGTTGAATTAACAGAACACTAAGCAGTTTCTCTGAAAGCTTCTTTCCAGATTTCATCTGAGGATATTTCCTTTTTCACCATAGCCCTCTATGGGCTTCCAAATATCACTTTGCCAATTCCACAAGAACTGTCTTAGCGAAAGGCTTCTTGAGGGGAAAGCTGTAACTCTGTGAGATGATTTCACCGAAAACAAAGAAGTTTCTCAGAAAGCTTCTTTCTCTTTGTTATCGGAGGATATTTCCTTTGGCCCTATAGACTTCACAGGGATCCGAAATATCTGTTCTCAGATTCCACAGAAATAAGGCTAGCAAAGAGATCCACGAAATACAGATGTAACTCTGTGAGTGGAAGTCACACATCACAGAGCAGTTTCTCAGAAAGCTTCTTTCCAGATTTCATCTGAGGATATTTCCTTTTTCACCATAGCCCTCTATGGGCTTTCAAAAGTCACTTTGCCAATTCCACAAGAACTGTCTTAGCGAAAGGCTTCTTGAGGGGAAAGCTGTAACTCTGTGAGATGATTTCACAGAACACAAAGAAATTTCTCACAAAGCTTCTTTCTCTTTGTTATCGGAGGATATTTCCTTTGGCCCTATAGTCTTCAAAGGGATCCGAAATATCAGTTCTCAGATTCCACAGAAATAAGACTAGCAAAGAGATCCATGAAATACAGATGTAACAGTGTGAGATGAATTAACAGAACACTAAGCAGTTTCTCAGAAAGCTTCTTTCCAGATTTCATCTGAGGATATTTCCTTTTTAACCATAGCCCTCTATGGGCTTCCAAATATCACTTTGCCAATTCCACAAGAACTGTCTTAGCGAAAGACTTCTTGAGGGGAAAGCTGTAACTCTGTGAGATGATTTCACAGAACACAAAGAAGTTTCTCAGAAAGCTTCTTTCTCTTTGTTATCGGAGGATATTTCCTTTGGCCCTATAGTCTTCAAAGGGATCCGAAATATCTGTTCTCAAATTCCACAGAAATAAGGCTAGCAAAGAGATCCACGAAATACAGATGTAACCCTGTGAGATGAATTTACAGAACACTAAGCAGTTACTCAGAAAGCTTCTTTCCAGATTTCATCTGAGGATATTTCCTTTTTCACCAGAGCCCTCTATGGGCTTCCAAATATCATTTTGCCAATTCCACAAGAACTGTCTTAGCGAAAGGCTTCTTGAAGGGAAAGCTCTAACTCTGTGAGATGATTTCACCGAAAACAAAGAAGTTTCTCAGAAAGCTTGTTTCTCTTTGTTATCGGAGGATATTTCCTTTGGCCCTATAGTATTAAAAGGGATCCGAAGTATCTGTTCTCAGATTCCACAGAAATAAGGCTAGCAAAGAGATCCACGAAATACAGATGTAACTCTGTGAGTGGAAGTCACACATCACAGAGCAGTTTCTCAGAAAGCTTCTTTCCAGATTTCATCTGAGGATATTTCCCTTTTCACCATAGCCCTCTATGGGCTTCCAAATATCACTTTGCCAATTCCACAAGAACTGTCTTAGCGAAAGGCTTCTTGAGGGAAAAGCTGTAACTCTGTGAGATGATTTCACAGAACACAAAGAAGTTTCTCAGAAAGCTTCTTTCTCTTTGTTATCGGAGGATATTTCCTTTGGCCCTATTGTCTTCAAAGGGATCCGAAATATCTGTTCTCAGATTCCACAGAAATAAGGCTAGCAAAGAGATCCACGAAATACAGATGTAACTCTGTGAGATGAATGAACATAACACTAAGCAGTTTCTCAGAAAGCTTCTCTCCAGATTTCATCTGAGGATATTTCCTTTTTCACCATAGCCCTCTATGGGCTTCCAAATATCACTTTGCCAATTCCACAAGAACTGTCTTAGAAAAAGGCTTCTTGAGGGGAAAGCTGTAACTCTGTGAGATGATTTCACAGAACACAAAGAAGTTTCTAAGAAAGCTTCTTTCTCTTTGTTATCGGAGGATATTTCCTTTGCCCTATAGTCTTCAAAGGGATCCGAAATATCTGTTCTCAGATTCCACAGAAATAAGGCTAGCAAAGAGATCCACGAAATACAGATGTAACTCTGTGAGATGAATTAACAGAACACTAAGCAGTTTCTCAGAAAGCTTCTTTCCAGATTTCATCTGGGGATATTTCCTTTTTCACCAGAGCCCTCTATGGGCTTCCAAATATCACTTTGCCAATTCCACAAGAACTGTCTTAGCGAAAGGCTTCTTGAGGGGAAAGCTGTAACTCTGTGAGATGATTTCACAGAACACAAAGAAGTTTCTCAGAAAGCTTCTTTCTCTTTGTTATCGGAGGATATTTCCTTTGGCCCTATAGTCTTCAAAGGGATCCGAAATATCTGTTCTCAGATTCCACAGAAATAAGGCTAGCAAAGAGATTCACGAAATACAGATGTAACTCTCTGAGTTGAATTAACAGAACACTAAGCAGTTTCTCAGAAAGCTTCTTTCCAGATTTCATCTGAGGATATTTCCTTTTTCACCATAGCCCTCTAAGGGCTTCCAAATATCACTTTGCCAATTCCACAAGAAGTGTCTTAGCGAAAGGCTTCTTGAGGGGAAAGGTGTAACTCTGTGAGATGATTTCACAGAACACAAAGAAGTTTCTCAGAAAGCTTCTTTCTCTTTGTTATCGGAGTTTATTTCCTTTGGCCCTATAGTCCTCAAAGGGATCCGAAATATCTGTTCTCAGACTCCACAGAAATAAGGCTAGCAAAGAGATCCATGAAATACAGATGTAACTCTGTGAGATGAATTAACAGAACACTAAGGAGTTTCTCCGAAAGCTTCTTTCCAGATTTCATCTGAGGATATTTCCTTTTTCACCGTAGCCCTCTATGGGCTTCAAAATATCACTTTGCCAATTCCACAAGAAGTGTCTTAGGGAAAGGCTTCTTGAGGGGAAAGCTGTAACTCTGTGAGATGAATTCACAGAACACAAAGAAGTTTCTCAGAAAGCTTCTTTCTCTTTGTTATCGGAGGATATTTCCTTTGGCCCTATAGTCTTCAAAGGGATCCGAAATATCTGTTCTCAGATTCCTCAGAAATAAGGCTAGCAAAGAGATCCACGAAATACAGATGTAACACTGTGAGTGGAAGTTACACATCACAGATTAGTTTCTCAGAAAGCTTCTTTCCAGATTTCATCTGAGGATATTTCCTTTTTCACCATAACCCTCTATGGGCGTCCAAATATCACTTTACCAATTCCACAAGAACTGTCTTAGCGAAAGGCTTCTTGAGGGGAAAGCTGTAACTCTGTGAGATGATTTCAAAGAACACAAAGAAGTTTCTCAGAAAGCTTCTTTCTCTTTGTTATCGGAGGATATTTCCTTTGGCCCTATAGTCTTCAAAGTGATCCGAAATATCTGTTCTCAGATTCCACAGAAATAAGGCTAGCAAAGAGATCCACGAAATACAGATGTAACTCTGTGAGATGAATTAACAGAACACTAAGCAGTTTCTCAGAAAGCTTCTTTCCAGATTTCATCTGAGGATATTTCCTTTTTCACCAGAGCCCTCTCTGGGCTTTCAAATATCACTTTGCCAATTCCACAAGAACTGTCTTAGCGAAAGGCTTCTTCAGGGGAAAGGTGTAACTCTGTGAGACGATTTCACAGAACACAAAGAAGTTTCTCAGTAAGCTTCTTTCTCTTTGTTATAGGAGGGTATTTCCTTTGGCCCTATAGTCTTCAAAGGGATCCGAAATATCTGTTCTCAGATTCCATAGAAATAAGGCTAGCAAAGAGATCCACAAAATACAGATGTAACTCTGTGAGATGAATTAACAGAACACTAAGCAGTTTCTCAGAAAGCTTCTTTCCAGAATTCATCTGAGGATATTTCCTTTTTCACCACAGCCCTCTATGGGCTTCCAAATATCACTTTGCCTATTCCACAAGAACTGTCTTAGCGAAAGGCTTCTTGAGGGGAAAGCTCTACCTCTGTGAGATGATTTCACCGAACACAAAGAACATTCTCAGAAAGCTTCTTTCTCTTTGTTATCGGAGGATATTTCCTTTGGCCCTATAGTCTTCAAAGGGATCCGAAATATCTGTTCTCAGATTCCACAGAAATAAGGCTACCAAAGAGATCCACGAAATGCAGATGTAACTCTGTGAGATGAATTAACAGAACACTAAGCTGTTTCTCAGAAAGCTTCTTTCTCGATTTCATCTGAGGATATTTCCTTTTTCACCATAGCCCTCTATGGGCTTCCAAATATCACTTTGCCAATTCCACAAGAACTGTGTTAGCGAAAGGCTTCTTGAGTGGAAAGCTGTAACTCTGTGAGATGATTTCACAGAACACAAAGAAGTTTCTCAGAAAGCTTCTTTCTCTTTGTTATCGGAGGATATTTCCTTTGGCCCTATAGTCTTCAAAGGGATCCGAAATATCTGTTCTCAGATTCCACAGAAATAAGGCTAGCAAAGAGATCCACGAAATACAGATGTAACTCTGTGAGATGAATTAACAGAACACTAAGCAGTTTCTCAGAAAGCTTCTTTCCAGATTTCATCTGAGGATATTTCCATTTTCACCATAGCCCTCTAAGGGCTTCCAAATATCACTTTGCCAATTCCACAAGAACTGTCTTAGCGAAAGGCTTCTTGAGGGGAAATCTGTAACTCTGTGAGATGATTTCACCGAACACAAACAAGTTTCTCAGAAAGCTTCTTTCTCTTTGTTATCGGAGGATATTTCCTTTGGCCCTATAGTCTTCAAAGGGATCCGAAATATCTGTTCTCAGATTCCACAGAAATAAGGCTAGCAAAGAGATCCACGAAATACAGATGTAACTCTGTGAGATGAATTAACAGAACACTAAGCAGTTTCTCAGAAAGCTTCTTTCCAGATTTCATCTGAGGATATTTCCTTTTTCACCATAGCCCTCTATGGGCTTCCAAATATCACTTTGCCAATTCCACAAGAACTGTCTTAGCGAAAGGCTTCTTGAGGGGAAAGGTGTAACTCTGTGAGATGATTTCACAGAACACAAAGAAGTTTCTCAGAAAGCTTCTTTCTCTTTGTTATCGGAGGATATTTCCTTTGGCCCTATAGTCTTCAAAGGGATCCGAAATATCTGTTCTCAGATTCCACAGAAATAAGGCTAGCAAAGAGATTCACGAAATACAGATGTAACTCTGTGAGATGAATTAACAGAACACTAAGCAGTTTCTCAGAAAGCTTCTTTCCAGATTTCATCTGAGGATATTTCCTTTTTCACCATAGCCCTCTATGGGCTTCCAAATATCACTTTGCCAATTACACAAGAACTGTCTTAGCGAAAGGCTTCTTGAGGGGAAAGGTGTAACTCTGTGAGATGATTTCACAGAACACAAAGAAGTTTCTCAGAAAGCTTCTTTCTCTTTGTTATCGGAGGATATTTCCTTTGGCCCTATAGTCTTCAAAGGGATCCGAAATATCTGTTCTCAGATTCCACAGAAATAAGGCTAGCAAAGAGATCCACGAAATACAGATGTAACTCTGTGAGTGGAAGTCACACATCACATAGCAGTTTCTCAGAAAGCTTCTTTCCAGATTTCATCTGAGGATATTTCCTTTTTCACCATAGCCCTCTATGGGCTTCCAAATATCACTTTGCCCATTCCACAAGAACTGTCTTAGCGAAAGGCTTCTTGAGGGGAAAGCTGTAACTCTGTGAGATGATTTCACAGAACACAAAGAAGTTTCTCACAAAGCTTCTTTCTCTTTGTTATCGGAGGATATTTCCTTTGGCCCTATCGTCTTCAAAGGGATCCGAAATATCTGTTCTCAGATTCCACAGAAATAGGGCTAGCAAAGAGATCCACGAAACACAGATGTAACTCTGTGAGTGGAAGTCACAAATCACAGAGCAGTTTCTCAGAAAGCTTCTTTCCAGATTTCATCTGAGGTTATTTCCCTTTTCACCATAGCCCTCTATGGGCTTCCAAATATCACTTTGCCAATTCCACAAGAACTGTCTTAGTGAAAGACTTCTTGAGGGGAAAGCTGTAGCTCTGTGAGATGATTTCACAGAACACAAGGAAGTTTCTCAGAAAGCTTCTTTCTCTTTGTTATCAGAGGATAGTTCCTTTGGCCCTATTGTCTGCAAAGGGATCCGAAATATCTGTTCTCAGATTCCACAGAAATAAGTCTAGCAAAGAGATCCACGAAATACTGATGTAACCCTGTGAGATGAATGAACAGAACACTAAGCAGTTTCTCAGAAAGCTTCTTTCCAGATTTCATCTGAGGATATTTCCTTTTTCACCATAGCCCTCTATGGGCTTCCAAATATCACTTTGCCAATTCCACAAGAACTGTCTTATCGAAAGGCTTCTTGAGGGGAAGCTGTAACTCTCTGAGATGATTTCACAGAACACAAAGAAGTTTCTCAGAAAGCTTCTTTCTCTTTGTTATCGGAGGATATTTCCTTTGGCCCTATAGTCTTCAAAGTGATCCGAAATATCTGTTCTCAGATTCCACAGAAATAAGGCTAGCAAAGAGATCCACGAAATACAGATGTAACTCTGTGAGATGAATTAACAGAACACTAAGCAGTTACTCAGAAAGCTTCTTTCCAGATCATCTGAGGATATTTCCTTTTTCACCATAGCCCTCTATGGGCTTCCAAATATCACTTTGCCAATTCCAGAAGAACTGTCTTAGCGAAAGGCTTCTTGAGGGGAAAGCTGTAACTCTGTGAGATGATTTCACAGAACACAAAGAAGTTTCTCAGAAAGCTTCTTTCTCTTTGGTATCGGAGGATATTTCCTTTGGCCCTATAGTCTTCAAAGGGATCCGAAATACCTGTTCTCAGATTCCACAGAAATAAGGCTAGCAAAGAGATTCACGAAATACAGATGTAACTCTGTGAGTTGAATTAACAGAACACTAAGCAGTTTCTCAGAAAGCTTCTTTCCAGATTTCATCTGAGGATATTTCCTTTTTCACCATAGCCCTCTAAGGGCTTCCAAATATCACTTGCCAATTCCACAAGAAGTGTCTTAGCGAAAGGCTTCTTGAGGGGAAAGGTGTAACTCTGTGAGATGATTTCACAGAACACAAAGAAGTTTCTCAGAAAGCTTCTTTCTCTTTGTTATCGGAGTTTATTTCCTTTGGCCCTATAGTCCTCAAAGGGATCCGAAATATCTGTTCACAGACTCCACAGAAATAAGGCTAGCAAAGAGATCCATGAAATACAGATGTAACTCTGTGAGATGAATTAACAGAACACTAAGGAGTTTCTCCGAAAGCTTCTTTCCAGATTTCATCTGAGGATATTTCCTTTTTCACCGTAGCCCTCTATGGGCTTCAAAATATCACTTTGCCAATTCCACAAGAAGTGTCTTAGGGAAAGGCTTCTTGAGGGGAAAGCTGTAACTCTGTGAGATGAATTCACAGAACACAAAGAAGTTTCTCAGAAAGCTTCTTTCTCTTTGTTATCGGAGGATATTTCCTTTGGCCCTATAGTCTTCAAAGGGATCCGAAATATCTGTTCTCAGATTCCACAGAAATAAGGCTAGCAAAGAGATCCACGAAATACAGATGTAACACTGTGAGTGGAAGTTACACATCACAGATTAGTTTCTCAGAAAGCTTCTTTCCAGATTTCATCTGAGGATATTTCCTTTTTCACCATAGCCCTCTATGGGCGTCCAAATATCACTTTACCAATTCCACAAGAACTGTCTTAGCGAAAGGCTTCTTGAGGGGAAAGCTGTAACTCTGTGAGATGATTTCAAAGAACACAAAGAAGTTTCTCAGAAAGCTTCTTTCTCTTTGTTATCGGGGGATATTTCCTTTGGCCCTATAGTCTTCAAAGTGATCCGAAATATCTGTTCTCAGATTCCACAGAAATAAGGCTAGCAAAGAGATCCACGAAATACAGATGTAACTCTGTGAGATGAATTAACAGAACACTAAGCAGTTTCTCAGAAAGCTTCTTTCCAGATTTCATCTGAGGATATTTCCTTTTTCACCAGAGCCCTCTCTGGGCTTTCAAATATCACTTTGCCAATTCCACAAGAACTGTCTTAGCGAAAGGCTTCTTCAGGGGAAAGGTGTAACTCTGTGAGACGATTTCACAGAACACAAAGAAGTTTCTCAGTAAGCTTCTTTCTCTTTGTTATAGGAGGGTATTTCCTTTGGCCCTATAGTCTTCAAAGGGATCCGAAATATCTGTTCTCAGATTCCACAGAAATAAGGCTAGCAAAGAGATCCACGAAATACAGATGTAACTCTGTGAGATGAATTAACAGAACACTAATCAGCTTCTCAGAAAGTTTCTTTCCAGATTTCATCTGAGGATATTTCCTTTTTCACCATAGCCCTCTATGGGCTTCCAAATATCACTTTGCCTATTCCACAAGAACTGTCTTAGCGAAAGGCTTCTTGAGGGGAAAGCTGTAACTCTGTGAGATGATTTCACAGAACACAAAGAAGTTTCTCAGAAAGCTTCTTTCTCTTTGTTATCGGAGGATATTTCCTTTGGCCCTATAGTCTTCAAAGGGATCCGAAATATCTGTTCTCAGATTCCACAGAAATAAGGCTACCAAAGAGATCCACGAAATGCAGATGTAACTCTGTGAGATGAATTAACAGAACACTAAGCTGTTTCTCAGAAAGCTTCTTTGTCGATTTCATCTGAGGATATTTCCTTTTTCACCATAGCCCTCTATGGGCTTCCAAATATCACTATGCCAATTCCACAAGAACTGTCTTAGCGAAAGGCTTCTTGAGTGGAAAGCTGTAACTCTGTGAGATGATTTCACAGAACACAAAGAAGTTTCTCAGAAAGCTTCTTTCTCTTTGTTATCGGAGGATATTTCCTTTGGCCCTATAGTCTTCAAAGGGATCCGAAATATCTGTTCTCAGATTCCACAGAAATAAGGCTAGCAAAGAGATCCACGAAATACAGATGTAACACTGTGAGTGGAAGTTACACATCAGAGATTAGTTTCTCAGAAAGCTTCTTTCCAGATTTCATCTGAGGATATTTCCTTTTTCGCCATAGCCCTCTATGGGCGTCCAAATATCACTTTACCAATTCCACAAGAACTGTCTTAGCGAAAGGCTTCTTGAGGGGAAAGCTGTAACTCTGTGAGATGATTTCAAAGAACACAAAGAAGTTTCTCAGAAAGCTTCTTTCTCTTTGTTATCGGAGGATATTTCCTTTGGCCCTATAGTCTTCAAAGTGATCCGAAATATCTGTTCTCAGATTCCACAGAAATAAGGCTAGCAAAGAGATCCACGAAATACAGATGTAACTCTGTGAGATGAATTAACAGAACACTAAGCAGTTTCTCAGAAAGCTTCTTTCCAGATTTCATCTGAGGATATTTCCTTTTTCACCAGAGCCCTCTCTGGGCTTTCAAATATCACTTTGCCAATTCCACAAGAACTGTCTTAGCGAAAGGCTTCTTCAGGGGAAAGGTGTAACTCTGTGAGACGATTTCACAGAACACAAAGAAGTTTCTCAGTAAGCTTCTTTCTCTTTGTTATAGGAGGGTATTTCCTTTGGCCCTATAGTCTTCAAAGGGATCCGAAATATCTGTTCTCAGATTCCACAGAAATAAGGCTAGCAAAGAGATCCACGAAATACAGATGTAACTCTGTGAGATGAATTAACAGAACACTAATCAGCTTCTCAGAAAGTTTCTTTCCAGATTTCATCTGAGGATATTTCCTTTTTCACCATAGCCCTCTATGGGCTTCCAAATATCACTTTGCCTATTCCACAAGAACTGTCTTAGCGAAAGGCTTCTTGAGGGGAAAGCTGTAACTCTGTGAGATGATTTCACAGAACACAAAGAAGTTTCTCAGAAAGCTTCTTTCTCTTTGTTATCGGAGGATATTTCCTTTGGCCCTATAGTCTTCAAAGGGATCCGAAATATCTGTTCTCAGATTCCACAGAAATAAGGCTACCAAAGAGATCCACGAAATGCAGATGTAACTCTGTGAGATGAATTAACAGAACACTAAGCTGTTTCTCAGAAAGCTTCTTTCTCGATTTCATCTGAGGATATTTCCTTTTTCACCATAGCCCTCTATGGGCTTCCAAATATCACTTTGCCAATTCCACAAGAACTGTCTTAGCGAAAGGCTTCTTGAGTGGAAAGCTGTAACTCTGTGAGATGATTTCACAGAACACAAAGAAGTTTCTCAGAAAGCTTCTTTCTCTTTGTTATCGGAGGATATTTCCTTTGGCCCTATAGTCTTCAAAGGGTTCCGAAATATCTGTTCTCAGATTCCACAGAAATAAGGCTAGCAAAGAGATCCACGAAATACAGATGTAACTCTGTGAGATGAATTAACAGAACACTAAGCAGTTTCTCAGAAAGCTTCTTTCCAGATTTCATCTGAGGATATTTCCATTTTCACCATAGCCCTCTAAGGGCTTCCAAATATCACTTTGCCAATTCCACAAGAACTGTCTTAGCGAAAGGCTTCTTGAGGGGAAATCTGTAACTCTGTGAGATGATTTCACCGAACACAAAGAAGTTTCTCAGAAAGCTTCTTTCTCTTTGTTATCGGAGGATATTTCCTTTGGCCCTATAGTCTTCAAAGGGATCCGAAATATCTGTTCTCAGATTCCACAGAAATAAGGCTAGCAAAGAGATCCACGAAATACAGATGTAACTCTGTGAGATGAATTAACAGAACACTAAGCAGTTTCTCAGAAAGCTTCTTTCCAGATTTCATCTGAGGATATTTCCTTTTTCACCATAGCCCTCTATGGGCTTCCAAATATCACTTTGCCAATTCCACAAGAACTGTCTTAGCGAAAGGCTTCTTGAGGGGAAAGGTGTAACTCTGTGAGATGATTTCACAGAACACAAAGAAGTTTCTCAGAAAGCTTCTTTCTCTTTGTTATCGGAGGATATTTCCTTTGGCCCTATAGTGTTCAAAGGGATCCGAAATATCTGTTCTCAGATTCCACAGAAATAAGGCTAGCAAAGAGATTCACGAAATACAGATGTAACTCTGTGAGATGAATTAACAGAACACTAAGCAGTTTCTCAGAAAGCTTCTTTCCAGATTTCATCTGAGGATATTTCCTTTTTCACCATAGCCCTCTATGGGCTTCCAAATATCACTTTGCCAATTACACAAGAACTGTCTTAGCGAAAGGCTTCTTGAGGGGAAAGGTGTAACTCTGTGAGATGATTTCACAGAACACAAAGAAGTTTCTCAGAAAGCTTCTTTCTCTTTGTTATCGGAGGATATTTCCTTTGGCCCTATAGTCTTCAAAGGGATCCGAAATATCTGTTCTCAGATTCCACAGAAATAAGGCTAGCAAAGAGATCCACGAAATACAGATGTAACTCTGTGAGTGGAAGTCACACATCACATAGCAGTTTCTCAGAAAGCTTCTTTCCAGATTTCATCTGAGGATATTTCCTTTTTCACCATAGCCCTCTAAGGGCTTCCAAATATCACTTGCCAATTCCACAAGAAGTGTCTTAGCGAAAGGCTTCTTGAGGGGAAAGGTGTAACTCTGTGAGATGATTTAGCAGAACACAAAGAAGTTTCTCAGAAAGCTTCTTTCTCTTTGTTATCGGAGTTTATTTCCTTTGGCCCTATAGTCCTCAAAGGGATCCGAAATATCTGTTCTCAGACTCCACAGAAATAAGGCTAGCAAAGAGATCCATGAAATACAGATGTAACTCTGTGAGATGAATTAACAGAACACTAAGGAGTTTCTCCGAAAGCTTCTTTCCAGATTTCATCTGAGGATATTTCCTTTTTCACCGTAGCCCTCTATGGGCTTCAAAATATCACTTTGCCAATTCCACAAGAAGTGTCTTAGGGAAAGGCTTCTTGAGGGGAAAGCTGTAACTCTGTGAGATGAATTCACAGAACACAAAGAAGTTTCTCAGAAAGCTTCTTTCTCTTTGTTATCGGAGGATATTTCCTTTGGCCCTATAGTCTTCAAAGGGATCCGAAATATCTGTTCTCAGATTCCACAGAAATAAGGCTAGCAAAGAGATCCACGAAATACAGATGTAACACTGTGAGTGGAAGTTACACATCACAGATTAGTTTCTCAGAAAGCTTCTTTCCAGATTTCATCTGAGGATATTTCCTTTTTCACCATAGCCCTCTATGGGCGTCCAAATATCACTTTACCAATTCCACAAGAACTGTCTTAGCGAAAGGCTTCTTGAGGGGAAAGCTGTAACTCTGTGAGATGATTTCAAAGAACACAAAGAAGTTTCTCAGAAAGCTTCCTTCTCTTTGTTATCGGAGGATATTTCCTTTGGCCCTATAGTCTTCAAAGTGATCCGAAATATCTGTTCTCAGATTCCACAGAAATAAGGCTAGCAAAGAGATCCACGAAATACAGATGTAACTCTGTGAGATGAATTAACAGAACACTAAGCAGTTTCTCAGAAAGCTTCTTTCCAGATTTCATCTGAGGATATTTCCTTTTTCACCAGAGCCCTCTCTGGGCTTTCAAATATCACTTTGCCAATTCCACAAGAACTGCCTTAGCGAAAGGCTTCTTCAGGGGAAAGGTGTAACTCTGTGAGACGATTTCACAGAACACAAAGAAGTTTCTCAGTAAGCTTCTTTCTCTTTGTTATAGGAGGGTATTTCCTTTGGCCCTATAGTCTTCAAAGGGATCCGAAATATCTGTTCTCAGATTCCACAGAAATAAGGCTAGCAAAGAGATCCACGAAATACAGATGTAACTCTGTGAGATGAATTAACAGAACACTAATCAGCTTCTCAGAAAGTTTCTTTCCAGATTTCATCTGAGGATATTTCCTTTTTCACCATAGCCCTCTATGGGCTTCCAAATATCACTTTGCCTATTCCACAAGAACTGTCTTAGCGAAAGGCTTCTTGAGGGGAAAGCTGTAACTCTGTGAGATGATTTCACAGAACACAAAGAAGTTTCTCAGAAAGCTTCTTTCTCTTTGTTATCGGAGGATATTTCCTTTGGCCCTATAGTCTTCAAAGGGATCCGAAATATCTGTTCTCAGATTCCACAGAAATAAGGCTACCAAAGAGATCCACGAAATGCAGATGTAACTCTGTGAGATGAATTAACAGAACACTAAGCTGTTTCTCAGAAAGCTTCTTTCTCGATTTCATCTGAGGATATTTCCTTTTTCACCATAGCCCTCTATGGGCTTCCAAATATCACTTTGCCAATTCCACAAGAACTGTCTTAGCGAAAGGCTTCTTGAGGGGAAAGCTGTAACTCTGTGAGATGATTTCACAGAACACAAAGAAGTTTCTCAGAAAGCTTCTTTCTCTTTGTTATCGGAGGATATTTCCTTTGGCCCTATAGTCTTCAAAGGGATCCGAAATATCTGTTCTCAGATTCCACAGAAATAAGGCTAGCAAAGAGATCCACGAAATACAGATGTAACTCTGTGAGATGAATTAACAGAACACTAAGCAGTTTCTCAGAAAGCTTCTTTCCAGATTTCATCTGAGGATATTTCCATTTTCACCATAGCCCTCTAAGGGCTTCCAAATATCACTTTGCCAATTCCACAAGAACTGTCTTAGTGAAAGGCTTCTTGAGGGGAAATCTGTAACTCTGTGAGATGATTTCACCGAACACAAAGAAGTTTCTCAGAAAGCTTCTTTCTCTTTGTTATCGGAGGATATTTCCTTTGGCCCTATAGTCTTCAAAGGGATCCGAAATATCTGTTCTCAGATTCCACAGAAATAAGGCTAGCAAAGTGATTCACGAAATACAGATGTAACTCTGTGAGATGAATTAACAGAACACTAAGCAGTTTCTCAGAAAGCTTCTTTCCAGATTTCATCTGAGGATATTTCCTTTTTCACCATAGCCCTCTATGGGCTTCCAAATATCACTTTGCCAATTACACAAGAACTGTCTTAGCGAAAGGCTTCTTGAGGGGAAAGGTGTAACTCTGTGAGATGATTTCACAGAACACAAAGAAGTTTCTCAGAAAGCTTCTTTCTCTTTGTTATCGGAGGATATTTCCTTTGGCCCTATAGTCTTCAAAGGGATCCGAAATATCTGTTCTCAGATTCCACAGAAATAAGGCTAGCAAAGAGATCCACGAAATACAGATGTAACTCTGTGAGTGGAAGTCACACATCACATAGCAGTTTCTCAGAAAGCTTCTTTCCAGATTTCATCTGAGGATATTTCCTTTTTCACCATAGCCCTCTAAGGGCTTCCAAATATCACTTGCCAATTCCACAAGAAGTGTCTTAGCGAAAGGCTTCTTGAGGGGAAAGGTGTAACTCTGTGAGATGATTTAGCAGAACACAAAAAAGTTTCTCAGAAAGCTTCTTTCTCTTTGTTATCGGAGTTTATTTCCTTTGGCCCTATAGTCCTCAAAGGGATCCGAAATATCTGTTCTCAGACTCCACAGAAATAAGGCTAGCAGAGATATCCGTGAAATACAGATGTAACTCTGTGAGATGAATTAACAGAACACTAAGGAGTTTCTCCGAAAGCTTCTTTCCAGATTTCATCTGAGGATATTTCCTTTTTCACCGTAGCCCTCTATGGGCTTCAAAATATCACTTTGCCAATTCCACAAGAAGTGTCTTAGGGAAAGGCTTCTTGAGGGGAAAGCTGTAACTCTGTGAGATGAATTCACAGAACACAAAGAAGTTTCTCAGAAAGCTTCTTTCTCTTTGTTATCGGAGGATATTTCCTTTGGCCCTATAGTCTTCAAAGGGATCCGAAATATCTGTTCTCAGATTCCACAGAAATAAGGCTAGCAAAGAGATCCACGAAATACAGATGTAACACTGTGAGTGGAAGTTACACATCAAAGATTAGTTTCTCAGAAAGCTTCTTTCCAGATTTCATCTGAGGATATTTCCTTTTTCACCATAGCCCTCTATGGGCGTCCAAATATCACTTTACCAATTCCACAAGAACTGTCTTAGCGAAAGGCTTCTTGAGGGGTAAGCTGTAACTCTGTGAGATGATTTCAAAGAACACAAAGAAGTTTCTCAGAAAGCTTCCTTCTCTTTGTTATCGGAGGATATTTCCTTTGGCCCTATAGTCTTCAAAGTGATCCGAAATATCTGTTCTCAGATTCCACAGAAATAAGGCTAGCAAAGAGATCCACGAAATACAGATGTAACTCTGTGAGATGAATTAACAGAACACTAAGCAGTTTCTCAGAAAGCTTCTTTCCAGATTTCATCTGAGGATATTTCCTTTTTCACCAGAGCCCTCTCTGGGCTTTCAAATATCACTTTGCCAATTCCACAAGAACTGTCTTAGCGAAAGGCTTCTTGAGGGGAAAACTGTAACTCTGTGAGATGATTTCACAGAACACAAAGAAGTTTCTCAGAAAGCTTCTTTCTCTTTGTTATCGGAGGATATTTCCTTTGGACCTATAGTCTTCAAAGGGATCCGAAATATCTGTTCTCAGATTCCACAGAAATAAGGCTAGCAAAGAGATCCACGAAATACAGATGTAACTCTGTGAGATGAATTAACAGAACACTAAGCAGTTTCTCAGAAAGCTTCTTTCCAGATTTCATCTGAGGATATTTCCTTTTTCACCAGAGCCCTCTATGGGCTTCCAAATATCACTTTGCCAATTCCACAGGAAGTTTCTTAGCGAAAGGCTTCTTGAGGGGAAAGGTGTAACTCTGTGAGATGATTTCACAGAACACAAAGAAGTTTCTCAGAAAGCTTCTTTCTCTTTGTTATCGGAGGATATTTCCTTTGGCCCTATAGTCTTCAAAGGGATCCGAAATATCTGTTCTCAGATTCCACAGAAATAAGGCTAGCAAAGAGATTCACGAAATACAGATGTAACTCTGTGAGATGAATTAACAGAACACTAAGCAGTTTCTCAGAAAGCTTTTTTCCAGATTTCATCTGAGGATATTTCCTTTTTCACCATAGCCCTCTATGGGCTTCCAAATGTCACTTTGCCAATTCCACAAGAACTGTCTTAGCGAAAGGCTTCTTGAGGGGAAAGCTCTAACTGTGTGAGATGATCTCACCGAAAACAAAGAAGTTTGTCAGAAAGCTTGTTTCTCTTTGTTATCGGAGGATATTTCCTTTGGCCCTATAGTCTTCAAAGGGATCCGAAATATCTGTTCTCAGATTCCACAGAAATAAGGCTAGCAAAGAGATCCATGAAATACAGATATAACTCTGTGAGTGGAAGTCACACATCACAGAGCAGTTTCTCAGAAAGCTTCTTTCCAGATTTCATCTGAGGATATTTCCCTTTTCACCATAGCCCTCTATGGGCTTCCAAATATCACATTGCCAATTCCACAAGAACTGTCTTAGCGAAAGGCTTCTTGAGGGGAAAGCTGTAACTCTGTGAGATGATTTCACAGAACACAAAGAAGTTTCTCAGAAAGCTTCTTTCTCTTTGTTATCGGAGGATATTTCCTTTGGCCCTATAGTCTTCAAAGGGATCCGAAATATCTGTTCTCAGATTCCACAGAAATAAGGCTAGCAAAGAGATCCACGAAATACAGATGTAACTCTGTGAGATGAAGTAACAGAACACTAAGCAGTTACTCAGAAAGCTTCTTTCCAGATCATCTGAGGATATTTCCTTTTTCACCATAGCCCTCTATGGGCTTCCAAATATCCCTTTGCCAATTCCACAAGAACTGTCTTAGCGAAAGGCTTCTTGAGGGGAAAGCTGTAACTCTGTGAGATGATTTCACCGAACACAAAGAAGTTTCTCAGAAAGCTTCTTTCTCTTTGTTATCGGAGGATATTTCCTTTGGCCCTATAGTCTTCAAAGGGATCCGAAATATCTGTTCTCAGATTCCACAGAAATAAGGCTAGCAAAGAGATCCACGAAATACAGATGTAACCCTGTGAGATGAATGAACAGAACACTAAGCAGTTTCTCAGAAAGCTTCTTTCCAGATTTCATCTGAGGATATTTCCTTTTTCACCATAGCCCTCTATGGGCTTCCAAATATCACTTTGCCAATTCCACAAGAACTGTCTTAGCGAAAGACTTCTTGAGGGGAAAACTGTAACTCTGTGAGATGATTTCACAGAACACAAAGAAGTTTCTCAGAAAGCTTCTTTCTCTTTGTTATCGGAGGATATTTCCTTTGGACCTATAGTCTTCAAAGGGATCCGAAATATCTGTTCTCAGATTCCGCAGAAATAAGGCTAGCAAAGAGATCCATGAAATACAGATATAACTCTGTGAGTGGAAGTCACACATCACACAGCAGTTTCTCAGAAAGCTTCTTTCCAGATTTTATCTGAGGTTATTTCCTTTTTCACCATAGCCTTCTATGGGCTTCCAAATATCACTTTGCCAATTCCACAAGAACTGTCTTAGCGAAAGGCTTCTTGAGGGGAAAGCTGTAACTCTGTGAGATGATTTCACAGAACACAAAAAGTTTCTCAGAAAGCTTCTTTCTCTTTGTTATCGGAGGATATTTCCTTTGGCCCTATAGTCTTCAAAGGGTTCCGAAATATCTCTTCTCAGATTCCACAGAAATAAGGCTAGCAAAGAGATCCACGAAATACAGATGTAACTCTGTGAGATGAATTAACAGAACACTAAGCAGTTTCTCAGAAAGCTTCTTTCCAGATTTCATCTGAGGTTATTTCCTTTTTCACCACAGCCCTCTATGGGCTTCCAAATATCAATTTGCCAATTCCACAAGAACTGTCTTAGCGAAAGGCTTCTTGAGGGGAAAGCTGTAACTCTGTGGGATGATTTCACAGAAAACAAAGAAGTTTCTCAGAAAGCCTCTTTCTCTTTGTTATCGGAGGATATTTCCTTTGGCCCTATAGTCTTCCAAGGGATTCGAAATATCTGTTCTCAGATTCCACAGAAATAAGGCTAGCAAAGAGATCCACGAAATACAGATGTAACTCTGTGAGTGGAAGTCACACATCACAGAGCAGTTTCTCAGAAAGCTTCTTTCCAGATTTCATCTGAGGATATTTCCTTTTTCACCATAGCCCTCTATGGGCTTCCAAATATCACTTTGCCAATTCCACAAGAACTGTCTTAGCGAAAGGCTTCTTGAGGGGAAAGCTGTAACTCTGTGAGATCATTTCACCGAACACAAAGAAGTTTCTCAGAAAGCTTCTTTCTCTTTGTTATCGGAGGATATTTCCTTTGGCCCTATAGTCTTCAAAGGGATCCGAAATATCTGTTCTCAGATTCCACAGAAATAAGGCTACCAAAGAGATCCACGAAATACAGATGTAACTCTGTGAGATGAATTAACAGAACACTAAGCAGTTTCTCAGAAAGCTTCTTTCCAGATTTCATCTGAGGATATTTCCTTTTTCACCAGAGCCCTCTATGGGCTTCCAAATATCACTTTGCCAATTCCACAAGAACTGTCTTAGCGAAAGGCTTCTTGAGGGGAAAGCTGTAACTCTGTGAGATGATTTCACAGAACACAAAGAAGTTTCTCAGAAAGCTTCTTTCTCTTTGTTATCGGAGGATATTTCCTTTGGCCCTATAGTGTTCAAAGGGATCCGAAATATCTGTTCTCAGATTCCACAGAAATAAGGCTATCAAAGAGATCCACGAAATACAGATGCAACTCTGTGAGTGGGAGTCACACATCAGAGAGTAGTTTCTCAGAAAGCTTCTTTCCAGATTTCATCTGAGGATATTTCCCTTTTCACCATAGCCCTCTATGGGCTTCCAAATATCACTTTGCCAATTCCACAAGAACTGTCTTAGCGAAAGACTTCTTGAGGGGAAAGCTGTAACACTGTGAGATGACTTCACAGAACACAAAGAAGTTTCTCAGAAACCTTCTTTCTCTTTGTTATCGGAGGATATTTCCTTTGGCCCTATTGTCTTCAAAGGGATCCGAAATATCTGTTCTCAGATTCCACAGAAATAAGGCTAGCAAAGAGATCCACGAAATACAGATGTAACTCTGTGAGTGGAAGTCACACATCACAGAGCAGTTTCTCAGAAAGCTTCTTTCCAGATTTCATCTGAGGATATTTCCCTTTTCACCATAGCCCTCTATGGGCTTCCAAATATCACTTTGCCAATTCCACAAGAACTGTCTTAGCGAAAGGCTTCTTGAGGGGAAAGCTGTAACTCTGTGAGATGATTTCACAGAACACAAAGAAGTTTCTCAGAAAGCTTCTTTCTCTTTCTTATCGGAGGATATTTCCTTTGGCCCTATTGTCTTCAAAGGGATCCGAAATATCTGTTCTCAGATTCCACAGAAATAAGGCTAGCAAAGAGATCCACGAAATACAGATGTAACTCTGTGAGTGGAAGTGACACATCACAGAGTAGTTTCTCAGAAAGCTTCTTTCCAGATTTCATCTGAGGATATTTCCTTTTTCACCACAGCCCTCTATGGGCTTCCAAATATCACTTTGCCAATTCCACAAGAACTGTCTTAGCGAAAGGCTTCTTGAGGGGAAAGCTGTAACTCTGTGAGATGATTTCACAGAACACAAAGAAGTTTCTCAGAAAGCTTCTTTCTCTTTGTTATCGGAGGATATTTCCTTTGGCCCTATAGTCTTCAAAGGGATCCGAAATATCTGTTCTGAGATTCCACACAAATAAGGCTGGCGAAGAGATCCACGAAATACAGATGTAACTCTGTGAGATGAATTAACAGAACACTAAGCAGTTTCTCAGAAAGCTTCTTTCCAGATTTCATCCGAGGATATTTCCTTTTTCACCATAGCCCTCTATGGGCTTCCAAATATCACTTTGCCAATTCCACAAGAACTGTCTTAGCGAAAGACTTCTTGAGGGGAAAGCTGTAACTCTGTGAGATGATTTCACCGAACACAAAGAAGTTTCTCAGAAAGCTTCTTTCTCTTTGTTATCGGAGGATATTTCCTTTCGCCCTGTAGTCTTCAAAGGGATCCGAAATATCTGTTCTCAGATTCCACAGAAATAAGGCTAGCAAAGACATCCACGAAATACAGATGTAACTCTGTGAGTGGAAGTCACACATCACAGAGTAGTTTCTCAGAAAGCTTCTTTCCAGATTTCATGTGAGGATATTTCCCTTTTCACCATAGCCCTCTATGGTCTTCCAAATATCACTTTGCCAATTCCACAAGAACTGTCTTAGCGAAAGACTTCTTGAGGGGAAAGCTGTAACTCTGTGAGATGACTTCACAGAACACAAAGTAGTTTCTCAGAAAGCTTCTTTCTCTTTGTTATCGGAGGATATTTCCTTTGGACCTATTGTCTTCAAAGGGATCCGAAATATCTGTTCTCAGATTCCACAGAAATAAGGCTAGCAAAGATATCCACGAAATACAGATGTAACTCTGTGAGTGGAAGTCACACATCACAGAGCAGTTTCTCAGAAGGCTTCTTTCCAGATTTCATCTGAGGATATTTCCCTTTTCACCATAGCCCTCTATGGGCTTCCAAATATCACTTTGCCAATTCCACAAGAACTGTCTTAGCGAAAGGCTTCTTGAGGGGAAAGCTGTAACTCTGTGAGATGATTTCACAGAACACAAAGAAGTTTCTCAGAAAGCTTCTTTCTCTTTCTTATCGGAGGATATTTCCTTTGGCCCTATTGTCTTCAAAGGAATCCGAAATATCTGCTCTCAGATTCCACAGAAATAAGGCTAGCAAAGAGATCCACGAAATACAGATGTAACTCTGTGAGTGGAAGTGACACATCACAGAGTAGTTTCTCAGAAAGCTTCTTTCCAGATTTCATCTGAGGATATTTCCTTTTTCACCATAGCCCTCTATGGGCTTCCAAATATCACTTTGCCAATTCCACAAGAACTGTCTTAGCGAAAGGCTTCTTGAGGGGAAAGCTGTAACTCTGTGAGATGATTTCACAGAACACAAAGAAGTTTCTCAGAAAGCTTCTTTCTCTTTGTTATCGGAGGATGTTTCCTTTGGCCCTATAGTCTTCAAAGGGATCCGAAATATCTGTTCTCAGATTCCACAGAAATAAGGCTAGCGAAGAGATCCACGAAATACAGATGTAACTCTGTGAGATGAATTAACAGAACACTAAGCAGTTTCTCAGAAAGCTTCTTTCCAGATTTCATCTGAGGATATTTCCTTTTTCACCATAGCCCTCTATGGGCTTCCAAATATCACTTTGCCAATTCCACAAGAACTGTCTTAGCGAAAGACTTCTTGAGGGGAAAGGTGTAACTCTGTGAGATGATTTCACCGAACACAAAGAAGTTTCTCAGAAAGCTTCTTTCTCTTTGTTATCGGAGGATATTTCCTTTGGCCCTATAGTCTTCAAAGGGATCCGAAATATCTGTTCTCAGATTCCACAGAAATAAGGCTAGCAAAGACATCCACGAAATACAGATGTAACTCTGTGAGATGAATTAACACAACACTAAGCAGTTTCTCAGAAAGCTTCTTTCCAGATTTCATCTGAGGTTATTTCCTTTTTCACCATAGCCCTCTATGGGCTTCCAAATATCACTTTGCCAATTCCACAAGAACTCTCTTAGCGAAAGGCTTCTTGAGGGGAAAGCTGTAACTCTGTGAGATGATTTCACAGAACACAAAGAAGTTTCTCAGAAAGCTTCTTTCTCTTTGTTATCGGAGGATATTTCCTTTGGCCCTATAGTCTTCAATGGGATCCGAAATATCTGTTCTCAGATTCCACAGAAATAAGGCTATCAAAGAGATCCACGAAATACAGATGTAACTCTGTGAGTGGAAGTCACACATCACAGAGCAGTTTCTCAGAAAGCTTCTTTCCAGATTTCATCTGAGGATATTTCCTTTTTCACCATAGCCCTCTAAGGGCTTCCAAATATCACTTTGCCAATTCCACAAGAACTGTCTTAGCGAAAGGCTTCTTGAGGGGAAAGCTGTAACTCTGTGAGATGACTTCACAGAACACAAAGAAGTTTCTCAGAAAGCTTCTTTCTCTTTGTTATCGGAGGATATTTCCTTCGGCCCTATTGTCTTCAAAGGGATCCGAAATATCTGTTCTCAGATTCCACAGAAATAAGGCTAGCAAAGAGATCCACGAAATACAGATGTAACTCTGTGAGTGGAAGTCACACATCACAGAGCAGTTTCTCAGAAAGCTTCTTTCCAGATTTCATCTGAGGATATTTCCCTTTTCACCATAGCCCTCTATGGGCTTCCAAATATCACTTTGCCGATTCCACAAGAACTGTCTTAGCGAAAGACTTCTTGAGGGGAACGCTGTAACTCTTTGAGATGATTTCACAGAACACAAAGAAGTTTCTCAGAAAGCTTCTTTCTCTTTGTTATCGGAGGATATTTCCTTTGGCCCTGTTGTCTTCAAAGGGATCCGAAATATCTGTTCTCAGATTCCACAGAAATAAGGCTAGCAAAGAGATCCACGAAATACAGATGTAACCCTGTGAGATGAATGAACAGAACACTAAGCAGTTTCTCAGAAAGCTTCTTTCCAGATTTCATCTGAGGATATTTCCTTTTTCACCATAGCCCTCTATGGGCTTCCAAATATCACTTTGCCAATTCCACAAGAACTGTCTTAGCGAAAGGTTTCTTGAGGGGAAAGCTGTAACTCTGTGAGATGATTTCACAGAACACAAAGAAGTTTCTCAGAAAGCTTCTTTCTCTTTGTTATCGGAGGATATTTCCTTTGGCCCTATAGCCTTCAAAGGGATCCGAAATATCTGTTCTCAGATTCCACAGAAATAAGGCTAGCAAAGAGATCCACGAAATACAGATGTAACTCTGTGAGATGAATTAACAGAACACTAAGCAGTTTCTCAGAAAGCTTCTTTCCAGATTTCATCTGAGGATATTTCCTTTTTCACCAGAGCCCTCTATGGGCTTCCAAATATCACTTTGCCAATTCCACAAGAACTGTCTTAGCGAAAGGCTTCTTGAAGGGAAAGGTGTAACTCTGTGAGATGATTTCACAGAACACAAAGAAGTTTCTCAGAAAGCTTCTTTCTCTTTGTTATCGGAGGATATTTCCTTTGGCCCTATAGTCTTCAAAGGGATCCGAAATATCTGTTCTCAGATTCCACAGAAATAAGGCTAGCAAAGAGATCCACGAAATACAGATGTAACTCTGTGAGATGAATGAACAGAACACTAAGCAGTTTCTCAGAAAGCTTCTTTCCAGATTTCATCTGAGGATATTTCCTTTTTCACCATAGCCCTCTATGGGCTTCCAAATATCACTTTGACAATTCCACAAGAACTGTCTTAGCGAAAGGCTTCTTGAGGGGAAAGCTCTAACTCTGTGAGATGATTTCACCGAAAACAAAGAAGTTTCTCAGAAAGCTTGTTTCTCTTTGTTATCGGATTATATTTCCTTTGGCCCTATAGTATTAAAACGGATCCGAAATATCTGTTCTCAGGTTCCACAGAAATAAGGCTAGCAAAGAGATCCACGAAATACAGATGTAACTCTGTGAGTGGAAGTCACACATCACAGAGCAGTTTCTCAGAAACCTTCTTTCCAGATTTCATCTGAGGATATTTCCCTTTTCACCATTGCCCTCTATGGGCTTCCAAATATCACTTTGCCAATTCCACAAGAACTGTCTTAGCGAAAGGCTTCTTGAGGGGAAACCTGTAACTCTGTGAGATGATTTCACAGAACACAAAGAAGTTTCTCAGAAAGCTTCTTTCTCTTTGTTATCGGAGGATATTTCTTTTAGCCCTATTGTCTTCAAAGGGATCCGAAATATCTGTTCTCAGATTCCACAGAAATAAGGCTAGCAAAGAGATCCACGAAATACAGATGTAACCCTGTGAGATGAATGAACATAACACTATGCAGTTTCTCAGAAAGCTTCTTTCCAGATTTCATCTGAGGATATTTCCTTTTTCACCATAGCCCTCGATGGGCTTCCAAATATGACTTTGCCAATTCCACAAGAACTGTCTTAGCGAAAGGCTTCTTGAGGGGAAAGCTGAAACTCTGTGAGATGATTTCACAGAACACAGAGAAGTTTCTCAGAAAGCTTCTTTCTCTTTGTTATCGGAGGATATTTCCTTTGGCCCTATAGTGTTCAAAGGGATCCGAAATATCTGTTCTCAGATTCCACAGAAATAAGGCTAGCAAAGAGATCCACGAAATACAGATGTAACTCTGTGAGATGAATTAACAGAACACTAAGCAGTTTCTCTGAAAGCTTCTTTCCAGATTTCATCTGAGGATATTTCCTTTTTCACCATAGCCCTCTATGGGCTTCCAAATAACACTTTGCCAATTCCACAAGAACTGTCTTAGCGAAAGGCTTCTTGAGGGGAAAGCTGTAACTCTGTGAGATGATTTCACAGAACACAAAGAAGTTTCTCAGAAAGCTTCTTTCTCTTTGTTATCGGAGGATAATTCCTTTGGCCCTATAGTCTTCAAAGGGATCCGAAATATCTGTTCTCAGATTCCACAGAAATAAGGCTAGCAAAGAGATCCACGAAATACAGATGTAACTCTGTGAGTGGAAGTCACACATCACAGAGCAGTTTCTCCGAAAGCTTCTTTCCAGATTTCATCTGAGGATATTTCCTATTTCACCGTAGCTCTCTATGGACTTCGAAATATCACTTTGCCAATTCCACAAGAACTGTCTTAGCGAAAGGCCTCTTGAGGGGAAAGCTGTAACTCTGTGAGATGATTTCACAGAACACAAAGAAGTTTCTCAGAAAGCTTCTTTCTCTTTATCGGAGGATATTTCCTTTGGCCCTATAGTCTTCAAAGGGATCCGAAATATCTGTTCTCAGATTCCACAGAAATAAGGCTAGCAAAGAGATCCACGAAATACAGATGTAACCCTGAGAGTGGAAGTCACACATCACAGAGCAGTTTCTCAGAAAGCTTCTTTCCAAATTTCGTTTTAGGATATTTCCCTTTTCACAATAGCCCTCTATGGGCTTCCAAATGTCACTTTGCCAATTGCACAATAACTGTCTTAGCGAAAGGCTTCTTGAGGGGAAAGCAGTAACTGTGTGAGATGATTTCACAGAACACAAAGAAGTTTCTCAGAAAGCTTCTTTCTCTTTGTTATCGGAGGATATTTCCTTTGGCCCTATAGTCTTCAAAGGGATCCGAAATATCCGTTCTCAGATTCCACAGAAATAAGGCTAGCAAAGAGATCCACGAAATACAGATGTAACTCTGTGATTGGAAGTCACACATCACAGAGCAGTTTCTCAGAGAGCTTCTTTCCAGATTTCATCTGAGGATATTTCGTTTTCACCATAGCCCTCTATGGTCTTCCAAATATCACTTTGCCAATTCCACAAGAACTGTCTTAGCGAAAGGCTTCTTGAGGGGAAAGCTGTAAATCTGTGAGATGATTTCACAGAACACAAAGAAGTTTCTCAGAAAGCTTCTTTCTCTTTGTCATCGGAGGATATTTCCTTTGGCCCTATAGTCTTCAAAGGGATCCGAAATATCTGTTCTCAGATTCCACAGAAATAAGGCTAGCAAAGAGATCCACTAAATACAGATTTAACTCTGTGAGATGAATTAACAGAACAGTAAGAAGTTTCTCAGAAAGCTTCTTTCCAGATTTCATCTCAGGATATTTCCTTTTTCACCATAGCCCTCTATGGGCTTCAAAATATCACTTTGCAATTCCACAAGAACTGTCTTAGCGAAAGGCTTCCTGAGGGGAAAGCTGTCACTCTGTGAGATGATTTCACAGAACACAAAGAAGTTTCTCAGAAAGCTTCTTTCTCTTTGTTATCGGAGGATATTTCCTTTGGCCCTATAGTCTTCAAAGGGATCCGAAATATCTGTTCTCAGATTCCACAGAAAGAAGGCTAGCAAAGAGATCCACGAAATACAGATGTAACTCTGTGAGTGGAAGTCACACATCACAGAGCAGTTTCTCAGAAAGCTTCTTTCCAGATTTCATCTGAGTATATTTCCTTTTTCACCATAGCCCTCTATGGGCTTCCAAATATCACTTTGCCAATTCCACAAGAACTGTCTTACCGAAAGGCTTCTGGAGGGGAAAGCTGTAACTCTGTGAGATGATTTCACATAACACAAAGAAGTTTCTCAGAAAGCTTCTTTCTCTTTGTTATCGGAGGATATTTCCTTGGGCCCTATAGTCTTCAAAGGGATCCGAAATATCTGTTCTCAGATTCCACAGAAATAAGGCTAACAAAGAGATCCACGAAATACAGATGTAACTCTGTGAGATGAATTAACAGAACACTAAGCAGTTTCTCAGAAAGCTTCTTTCTAGATTTCATCTGAGGATATTTCCTTTTTCACCATAGCCCTCTATGGGCTTCCAAATATCACTTTGCCAATTCCACAAGAACTGTCTTAGCGAAAGGCTTCTTTAGGGGAAAGGTGTAACTCTGTGAGATGATTTCACAGAACACAAAGAAGTTTCTCAGAAAGCTTCTTTCTCTTTGTTATCGGAGGATATTTCCTTTGGCCCTATAGTCTTCAAAGGGATCCGAAATATCTGTTCTCAGATTCCACAGAAATAAGGCAAGCAAGGAGATCCACGAAATACAGATGTAACTCTGTGAGATGAATTAACAGAACACTAAGCAGTTTCTCAGAAAGCTTCTTTCCAGATTTCATCTGAGGATATTTCCTTTTTCCCCGTAGCCCTCTATGTTCTTCCAAATATCACTTTGCCAATTCCACAAGAACTGTCTAAGCGAAAGGCTTCTTGAGGGGAAAGCTGTAACTCTGTGAGATGATTTCACCGAACACAAAGAAGTTTCTCAGAACGCTTCTTTCTCTTTGTTATCGGAGGATATTTCCTTTGGCCCTATAGTCTTCAAAGGGATCCGAAATACCTGTTCTCAGATTCCACAGAAATAAGGCTAGCAAAGAGATCCACGAAATACAGATGTAACTCTGTGAGATGAATTAAAAGAACACTAAGCAGTTTCTAAGAAAGCTTCTTTCCAGATTTCATCTGAGGATATTTCCTTTTTCACCATAGCCCTCTATGGGCTTCCAAATATCACTTTGCCAATTCCACAAGAACTGTCTTAGTGAAAGGCTTCTTGAGGGGACAGCTGTAACTCTGTTAGATGATTTCACAGAACACAAAGAAGTTTCTCAGAAAGCTTCTTTCTCTTTGTTATCGGAGGATATTTCCTTTGGCCCTATAGTCTTCAAAGGGATCCGAAATATCTGTTCTCAGATTCCACCCAAATAAGGCTAGCAAAGAGATCCACGAAATACAGATGTAACTCTGTGAGATGAATTAAGAGAACACTAAGCAGTTTCTCAGAAAGCTTCTTTCCAGATTTCATCTGAGGATATTTCCTTTTTCACCATAGCCCTCTATGGGCTTCCAAATATCACTTTGCCAATTCCACAAGAACTGTCTTAGCGAAAGGCTTCTTGAGGGGAAAGCTGTAACTCTGTGAGAGGATTTCACCGAACACAAAGAAGTTGCTCAGAAAGCTTCTTTCTCTTTGTTATCGGAGGATATTTCTTTGGCCCTGTAGTCTTCAAAGGGATCCGATATATCTGTTCTCAGATTCCACAGAAAAGAGGCTAGCAAAGAGATCCACGAAATAGAGATGTAACTCTGTGAGATGAATTAAAAGAACACTAAGTAGTTTCTCAGAAAGCTTCTTTCCAGATTTCATCTGAGGATATTTCCTTTTTCACCATAGCCCTCTATGGGCTTCCAAATATCACTTTGCCAATTCCACAAGAACTGTCGTAGCGAAAGGCTTCTTGAGGGGAAAGCTGTAACTCTGTGAGATGATTTCACAGAACACAAAGAAGTTTCTCAGAAAGCTTCCTTCTCTTTGTTATCGGAGGATATTTCCTTTGGACCTATAGTCTTCAAAGGGATCCGAAATATCTGTTCTCAGATTCCACAGAAATAAGGCTAGCAAAGAGATCCACGAAATACAGATGTAACTCTGTGAGATGAATTAACAGAACACTAAGCAGTTTCTCAGAAAGCTTCTTTCCAGATTTCATCTGAGGATATTTCCTTTTTCACCATAGCCCTCTATGGGCTTCCAAATATCACTTTGCCAATTCCACAAGGACTGTCTTAGCGAAAGGCTTCTTGAGGGGAAAGCTGTAACTCTGTGAGATGATTTCACAGAACACAAGGAAGTTTCTCACAAATCTTCTTTCTCTTTGTTATCGGAGGATATTTCCTTTGGCCCTATAGTCTTCAAAGGGATCCGAAATATCTGTTCTCCGATTCCACAGAAATAAGGCTAGCAAAGAGATCCACGAAATACAGATGTAACTCTGTGATTGGAAGTCACACATCACAGAGCAGTTTCTCAGAGAGCTTCTTTCCAGATTTCATCTGAGGATATTTCCTTTTTCACCATAGCCCTCTATGGGCTTCCAAATATCACTTTGCCAATTACACAAGAACTGTCTTAGCGAAAGGCTTCTTGAGGGGAAAGCTGTAACTCTGTGAGATGATTTCACAGAAAACAAAGAAGTTTCTCAGAAAGCTTCTTTCTCTTTGTCATCGGAGGATATTTCCTTTGCCCCTATAGTCTTCAAAGGGATCCGTAATATCTGTTCTCAGATTCCACAGAAATAAGGCTAGCAAAGAGATCCACGAAATACAGATGTAACTCTGTGAGAAGAATTAACAGAACACTAAGCAGTATCTCAGAAAGCTTCTTTCCAGATTTCATCTGAGGATATTTCCTTTTTCACCATAGCCCTCTATGGGCTTCCAAATGACACTTTGCCAATTCCACAAGAACTGTCTTAGCAAAAGGCTTCTTGAGGGGAAAGCTGTAACTCTGTGAGATGATTTCACAGAACACAAAGAAGTTTCTCAGAAAGCTTCTTTCTCTTTGTTATCGGAGGATATTTCCTTTTTCCCTATAGTCTTCAAAGGGATCCGAAATATCTGTTCTCAGATTCCACAGAAATAAGGCTAGCAAAGAGATCCACGAAATACAGATATAACCATGTGAGTGGAAGTCACACATCACAGAGCAGTTTCTCAGAAAGCTTCTTTCCAGATTTCATTTTAGGATATTTCCTTTTTCACCATAGCCCTCTATGGGCTTCCAAATATCACTTTGCCAATTCCAGAAGAACTGTCTTAGCGAAAGGATTCTTGACGGCAAAGCTGTAACTCTTGGAGATGATTTCACAGAACACAAAGAACTTTCTCAGAAAGCTTCTTTCTCTTTGTTATCGGGGGATATTTCCTTTGGCCCTATGGTCTTCAAAGGGATCCGAAATATCTGTTCTCAGATTCCACAGAAATAAGACTAGCAAAGAGATCCACGAAATACAGATGTAACTCTGTGATTGGAAGTCACACATCACAGAGCAGTTTCTCAGAGAGCTTCTTTCCAGATTTCATCTGAGGATATTTCGTTTTCACAATGGCCCTCTATGGTCTTCCAAATATCACTTTGCCAATTCCACAAGAACTGTCTTAGCGAAAGGCTTCTTGAGGGGTATGCTGTAACTCTGTGAGATGATTTCACAGAACACAAAGAAGTTTCTGAGAAAGCTTCTTTCTCTTTGTCATCGGAGGATATTTCCTTTGGCCCTATAGTCTTCAAAGGGATCCGAAATATCTGTTCTCAGATTCAGAGAAATAAGGCTAGCAAAGAGATCCACGAAATACAGATGTAACTCTGTGAGATGAATTAACAGAACACTAAGCAGTTTCTCAGAAAGCTTCTTTCCAGATTTCATCTGAGGATATTTCCTTTTTCACCATAGCCCTCTATGGGCTTCCAAATATCACTTTGACAATTCCACAAGAACTGTCTTAGCGAAAGGCTTCTTGAGGGGAAAGCTCTAACTCTGTGAGATGATTTCACCGAAAACAAAGAAGTTTCTCAGAAAGCTTGTTTCTCTTTGTTATCGGATTATATTTCCTTTGGCCCTATAGTATTAAAACGGATCCGAAATATCTGTTCTCAGGTTCCACAGAAATAAGGCTAGCAAAGAGATCCACGAAATACAGATGTAACTCTGTGAGTGGAAGTCACACATCACAGAGCAGTTTCTCAGAAACCTTCTTTCCAGATTTCATCTGAGGATATTTCCCTTTTCACCATTGCCCTCTATGGGCTTCCAAATATCACTTTGCCAATTCCACAAGAACTGTCTTAGCGAAAGGCTTCTTGAGGGGAAACCTGTAACTCTGTGAGATGATTTCACAGAACACAAAGAAGTTTCTCAGAAAGCTTCTTTCTCTTTGTTATCGGAGGATATTTCTTTTAGCCCTATTGTCTTCAAAGGGATCCGAAATATCTGTTCTCAGATTCCACAGAAATAAGGCTAGCAAAGAGATCCACGAAATACAGATGTAACCCTGTGAGATGAATGAACATAACACTATGCAGTTTCTCAGAAAGCTTCTTTCCAGATTTCATCTGAGGATATTTCCTTTTTCACCATAGCCCTCGATGGGCTTCCAAATATCACTTTGCCAATTCCACAAGAACTGTCTTAGCGAAAGGCTTCTTGAGGGGAAAGCTGAAACTCTGTGAGATGATTTCACAGAACACAGAGAAGTTTCTCAGAAAGCTTCTTTCTCTTTGTTATCGGAGGATATTTCCTTTGGCCCTATAGTGTTCAAAGGGATCCGAAATATCTGTTCTCAGATTCCACAGAAATAAGGCTAGCAAAGAGATCCACGAAATACAGATGTAACTCTGTGAGATGAATTAACAGAACACTAAGCAGTTTCTCTGAAAGCTTCTTTCCAGATTTCATCTGAGGATATTTCCTTTTTCACCATAGCCCTCTATGGGCTTCCAAATAACACTTTGCCAATTCCACAAGAACTGTCTTAGCGAAAGGCTTCTTGAGGGGAAAGCTGTAACTCTGTGAGATGATTTCACAGAACACAAAGAAGTTTCTCAGAAAGCTTCTTTCTCTTTGTTATCGGAGGATAATTCCTTTGGCCCTATAGTCTTCAAAGGGATCCGAAATATCTGTTCTCAGATTCCACAGAAATAAGGCTAGCAAAGAGATCCACGAAATACAGATGTAACTCTGTGAGTGGAAGTCACACATCACAGAGCAGTTTCTCCGAAAGCTTCTTTCCAGATTTCATCTGAGGATATTTCCTATTTCACCGTAGCTCTCTATGGACTTCGAAATATCACTTTGCCAATTCCACAAGAACTGTCTTAGCGAAAGGCCTCTTGAGGGGAAAGCTGTAACTCTGTGAGATGATTTCACAGAACACAAAGAAGTTTCTCAGAAAGCTTCTTTCTCTTTATCGGAGGATATTTCCTTTGGCCCTATAGTCTTCAAAGGGATCCGAAATATCTGTTCTCAGATTCCACAGAAATAAGGCTAGCAAAGAGATCCACGAAATACAGATGTAACCCTGAGAGTGGAAGTCACACATCACAGAGCAGTTTCTCAGAAAGCTTCTTTCCAAATTTCGTTTTAGGATATTTCCCTTTTCACAATAGCCCTCTATGGGCTTCCAAATGTCACTTTGCCAATTGCACAAGAACTGTCTTAGCGAAAGGCTTCTTGAGGGGAAAGCTGTAACTGTGTGAGATGATTTCACAGAACACAAAGAAGTTTCTCAGAAAGCTTCTTTCTCTTTGTTATCGGAGGATATTTCCTTTGGCCCTATAGTCTTCAAAGGGATCCGAAATATCTGTTCTCAGATTCCACAGAAATAAGGCTAGCAAAGAGATCCACGAAATACAGATGTAACTCTGTGATTGGAAGTCACACATCACAGAGCAGTTTCTCAGAGAGTTTCTTTCCAGATTTCATCTGAGGATATTTCGTTTTCACCATAGCCCTCTATGGTCTTCCAAATATCACTTTGCCAATTCCACAAGAACTGTCTTAGCGAAAGGCTTCTTGAGGGGAAAGCTGTAAATCTGTGAGATGATTTCACAGAACACAAAGAAGTTTCTCAGAAAGCTTCTTTCTCTTTGTCATCGGAGGATATTTCCTTTGGCCCTATAGTCTTCAAAGGGATCCGAAATATCTGTTCTCAGATTCCACAGAAATAAGGCTAGCAAAGAGATCCACTAAATACAGATTTAACTCTGTGAGATGAATTAACAGAACAGTAAGAAGTTTCTCAGAAAGCTTCTTTCCAGATTTCATCTCAGGATATTTCCTTTTTCACCATAGCCCTCTATGGGCTTCAAAATATCACTTTGCAATTCCACAAGAACTGTCTTAGCGAAAGGCTTCCTGAGGGGAAAGCTGTCACTCTGTGAGATGATTTCACAGAACACAAAGAAGTTTCTCAGAAAGCTTCTTTCTCTTTGTTATCGGAGGATATTTCCTTTGGCCCTATAGTCTTCAAAGGGATCCGAAATATCTGTTCTCAGATTCCACAGAAAGAAGGCTAGCAAAGAGATCCACGAAATACAGATGTAACTCTGTGAGTGGAAGTCACACATCACAGAGCAGTTTCTCAGAAAGCTTCTTTCCAGATTTCATCTGAGTATATTTCCTTTTTCACCATAGCCCTCTATGGGCTTCCAAATATCACTTTGCCAATTCCACAAGAACTGTCTTACCGAAAGGCTTCTGGAGGGGAAAGCTGTAACTCTGTGAGATGATTTCACATAACACAAAGAAGTTTCTCAGAAAGCTTCTTTCTCTTTGTTATCGGAGGATATTTCCTTGGGCCCTATAGTCTTCAAAGGGATCCGAAATATCTGTTCTCAGATTCCACAGAAATAAGGCTAACAAAGAGATCCACGAAATACAGATGTAACTCTGTGAGATGAATTAACAGAACACTAAGCAGTTTCTCAGAAAGCTTCTTTCTAGATTTCATCTGAGGATATTTCCTTTTTCACCATAGCCCTCTATGGGCTTCCAAATATCACTTTGCCAATTCCACAAGAACTGTCTTAGCGAAAGGCTTCTTTAGGGGAAAGGTGTAACTCTGTGAGATGATTTCACAGAACACAAAGAAGTTTCTCAGAAAGCTTCTTTCTCTTTGTTATCGGAGGATATTTCCTTTGGCCCTATAGTCTTCAAAGGGATCCGAAATATCTGTTCTCAGATTCCACAGAAATAAGGCAAGCAAGGAGATCCACGAAATACAGATGTAACTCTGTGAGATGAATTAACAGAACACTAAGCAGTTTCTCAGAAAGCTTCTTTCCAGATTTCATCTGAGGATATTTCCTTTTTCCCCGTAGCCCTCTATGTTCTTCCAAATATCACTTTGCCAATTCCACAAGAACTGTCTAAGCGAAAGGCTTCTTGAGGGGAAAGCTGTAACTCTGTGAGATGATTTCACCGAACACAAAGAAGTTTCTCAGAACGCTTCTTTCTCTTTGTTATCGGAGGATATTTCCTTTGGCCCTATAGTCTTCAAAGGGATCCGAAATACCTGTTCTCAGATTCCACAGAAATAAGGCTAGCAAAGAGATCCACGAAATACAGATGTAACTCTGTGAGATGAATTAAAAGAACACTAAGCAGTTTCTAAGAAAGCTTCTTTCCAGATTTCATCTGAGGATATTTCCTTTTTCACCATAGCCCTCTATGGGCTTCCAAATATCACTTTGCCAATTCCACAAGAACTGTCTTAGTGAAAGGCTTCTTGAGGGGACAGCTGTAACTCTGTTAGATGATTTCACAGAACACAAAGAAGTTTCTCAGAAAGCTTCTTTCTCTTTGTTATCGGAGGATATTTCCTTTGGCCCTATAGTCTTCAAAGGGATCCGAAATATCTGTTCTCAGATTCCACCCAAATAAGGCTAGCAAAGAGATCCACGAAATACAGATGTAACTCTGTGAGATGAATTAAGAGAACACTAAGCAGTTTCTCAGAAAGCTTCTTTCCAGATTTCATCTGAGGATATTTCCTTTTTCACCATAGCCCTCTATGGGCTTCCAAATATCACTTTGCCAATTCCACAAGAACTGTCTTAGCGAAAGGCTTCTTGAGGGGAAAGCTGTAACTCTGTGAGAGGATTTCACCGAACACAAAGAAGTTGCTCAGAAAGCTTCTTTCTCTTTGTTATCGGAGGATATTTCTTTGGCCCTGTAGTCTTCAAAGGGATCCGATATATCTGTTCTCAGATTCCACAGAAAAGAGGCTAGCAAAGAGATCCACGAAATAGAGATGTAACTCTGTGAGATGAATTAAAAGAACACTAAGTAGTTTCTCAGAAAGCTTCTTTCCAGATTTCATCTGAGGATATTTCCTTTTTCACCATAGCCCTCTATGGGCTTCCAAATATCACTTTGCCAATTCCACAAGAACTGTCGTAGCGAAAGGCTTCTTGAGGGGAAAGCTGTAACTCTGTGAGATGATTTCACAGAACACAAAGAAGTTTCTCAGAAAGCTTCCTTCTCTTTGTTATCGGAGGATATTTCCTTTGGACCTATAGTCTTCAAAGGGATCCGAAATATCTGTTCTCAGATTCCACAGAAATAAGGCTAGCAAAGAGATCCACGAAATACAGATGTAACTCTGTGAGATGAATTAACAGAACACTAAGCAGTTTCTCAGAAAGCTTCTTTCCAGATTTCATCTGAGGATATTTCCTTTTTCACCATAGCCCTCTATGGGCTTCCAAATATCACTTTGCCAATTCCACAAGGACTGTCTTAGCGAAAGGCTTCTTGAGGGGAAAGCTGTAACTCTGTGAGATGATTTCACAGAACACAAGGAAGTTTCTCACAAATCTTCTTTCTCTTTGTTATCGGAGGATATTTCCTTTGGCCCTATAGTCTTCAAAGGGATCCGAAATATCTGTTCTCCGATTCCACAGAAATAAGGCTAGCAAAGAGATCCACGAAATACAGATGTAACTCTGTGATTGGAAGTCACACATCACAGAGCAGTTTCTCAGAGAGCTTCTTTCCAGATTTCATCTGAGGATATTTCCTTTTTCACCATAGCCCTCTATGGGCTTCCAAATATCACTTTGCCAATTACACAAGAACTGTCTTAGCGAAAGGCTTCTTGAGGGGAGAGCTGTAACTCTGTGAGATGATTTCACAGAAAACAAAGAAGTTTCTCAGAAAGCTTCTTTCTCTTTGTCATCGGAGGATATTTCCTTTGCCCCTATAGTCTTCAAAGGGATCCGTAATATCTGTTCTCAGATTCCACAGAAATAAGGCTAGCAAAGAGATCCACGAAATACAGATGTAACTCTGTGAGAAGAATTAACAGAACACTAAGCAGTATCTCAGAAAGCTTCTTTCCAGATTTCATCTGAGGATATTTCCTTTTTCACCATAGCCCTCTATGGGCTTCCAAATGACACTTTGCCAATTCCACAAGAACTGTCTTAGCAAAAGGCTTCTTGAGGGGAAAGCTGTAACTCTGTGAGATGATTTCACAGAACACAAAGAAGTTTCTCAGAAAGCTTCTTTCTCTTTGTTATCGGAGGATATTTCCTTTTTCCCTATAGTCTTCAAAGGGATCCGAAATATCTGTTCTCAGATTCCACAGAAATAAGGCTAGCAAAGAGATCCACGAAATACAGATATAACCATGTGAGTGGAAGTCACACATCACAGAGCAGTTTCTCAGAAAGCTTCTTTCCAGATTTCATTTTAGGATATTTCCTTTTTCACCATAGCCCTCTATGGGCTTCCAAATATCACTTTGCCAATTCCAGAAGAACTGTCTTAGCGAAAGGATTCTTGACGGCAAAGCTGTAACTCTTGGAGATGATTTCACAGAACACAAAGAACTTTCTCAGAAAGCTTCTTTCTCTTTGTTATCGGGGGATATTTCCTTTGGCCCTATGGTCTTCAAAGGGATCCGAAATATCTGTTCTCAGATTCCACAGAAATAAGACTAGCAAAGAGATCCACGAAATACAGATGTAACTCAGTGATTGGAAGTCACACATCACAGAGCAGTTTCTCAGAGAGCTTCTTTCCAGATTTCATCTGAGGATATTTCGTTTTCACAATGGCCCTCTATGGTCTTCCAAATATCACTTTGCCAATTCCACAAGAACTGTCTTAGCGAAAGGCTTCTTGAGGGGTATGCTGTAACTCTGTGAGATGATTTCACAGAACACAAAGAAGTTTCTGAGAAAGCTTCTTTCTCTTTGTCATCGGAGGATATTTCCTTTGGCCCTATAGTCTTCAAAGGGATCCGAAATATCTGTTCTCAGATTCAGAGAAATAAGGCTAGCAAAGAGATCCACGAAATACAGATGTAACTCTGTGAGATGAATTAACAGAACACTAAGAAGTTTCTCAGAAAGCTTCTTTCCAGATTTCATCTGAGGATATTTCCTTTTTCACCATAGCCCTCTATGGGCTTCCAAATATCACTTTGCCAATTCCACAAGAACTGTCTTAGCGAAAGGATTCTTGACGGGAAAGCTGTAACTCTTGGAGATGATTTCACAGAACACAAAGAAGTTTCTCAGAAAGCTTCTTTCTCTTTGTTATCGGGGGATATTTCCTTTCGCCCTATGGTCTTCAAAGGGATCCGAAATATCTGTTCTCAGACTCCACAGAAATAAGACTAGCAAAGAGATCCACGAAATACAGATGTAACTCTGTGATTGGAAGTCACACATCACAGAGCAGTTTCTCAGAGAGCTTCTTTCCAGTTTTCATCTGAGGATATTTCGTTTTCACCATAGCCCTCTATGGTCTTCCAAATATCACTTTGCCAATTCCACAAGAACTGTCTTAGCGAAAGGCTTCTTGAGGGGAAAGCTGTAACTCTGTTAGATGATTTCACAGAACACAAAGAAGTTTCTCAGAAAGCTTCTTTCTCTTTGTCATCGGAGGATATTTCCTTTGGCCCTATAGTCTTCAAAGGGATCCGAAATATCTGTTCTCAGATTCCACAGAAATAAGGCTAGCAAAGAGATCCACGAAATACAGATGTAACTCTGTGAGATGAATTAACAGAACACTAAGCAGTTTCTCAGAAAGCTTCTTTCCAGATTTCATCTGAGGATATTTCCTTTTTCACCATAGCCCTCTATGGGCTTCCAAATATCACTTTGCAATTCCACAAGAACTGTCTTAGCGAAAGGCTTCCTGAGGGGAAAGCTGTAAATCTGTGAGATGATTTCACAGAACACAAAGAAGTTTCTCAGAAAGCTTCTTTCTCTTTGTTATCGGAGGATATTTCCTTTGGCCCTATAGTCTTCAAAGGGATCCGAAATATCTGTTCTCAGATTCCACAGAAAGAAGGCTAGCAAAGAGATCCACGAAATACAGATGTAACTCTGTGAGTGGAAGTCACACATCACAGAGCAGTTTCTCAGAAAGAGTCTTTCCAGATTTCATCTGAGGATATTTCCTTTTTCACCATAGCCCTCTATGGGCTTCCAAATATCACTTTGCCAATTCCACAAGAACTGTCTTACCGAAAGGCTTCTGGAGGGGAAAGCTGTAACTCTGTTAGATGATTTCACATAACACAAAGAAGTTTGTCAGAAAGCTTCTTTCTCTTTGTTATCGGAGGATATTTCCTTTGGCCCTATAGCCTTCAAAGGGATCCGAAATATCTGTTCTCAGATTCCACAGAAATAAAGCTAGCAAAGAGATCCACGAAATGCAGATGTAACTCTGTGAGATGAATTAGCAGAACACTAAGCAGTTTCTCAGAAAGCTTCTTTCCAGATTTCATCTGAGGATATTTCCTTTTTCACCATAGCCCTCTTTGGGCTTCCAAATATCACTTTGCAAATTCCACAAGAACTGTCTTAGCGAAAGGCTTCTTGAGGGGAAAGCTGTAACTCTGTGAGATGATTTCACAGAACACAAAGAAGTTTCTCAGAAAACTTCTTTCTCTTTGTTATCGGAGGATATTTCCTTTGGCCCTATAGTCTTCAAAGGGATCCGAAATATCTGTTCTCAGATTCCACAGAAATAAGGCTAGCAAAGAGATCCACGAAATACAGATGTCACTCTTTGAGATGAATTAACAGAACACTAAGGAGTTTCTCAGAAAGCTTCTTTCCAGATTTCATCTGAGGATATTTCCTTTTTCACCATAGCCCTCTATGGGCTTCCAAATATCACTTTGCCAATTCCACAAGAACTGTCTTAGCGAAAGGCTTCTTGAGGGGAAAGCTGTAACTCTGTGAGATGATTTCACGGAACACAAAGAAGTTTCTCAGAAAGCTTCTTTCTCTTTGTTATCGGAGGATATTTCCTTTGGACCTATAGTCTTCAAAGGGATCCGAAATATCTGTTCTCAGATTCCACAGAAATAAGGCTAGCAAAGAGATCCACGAAATACAGATGTAACTCTGTGAGATGAATTAACAGAACACTAAGCAGTTTCTCAAAAAGCTTCTTACCAGATTTCATCTGAGGATATTTCCTTTTTCACCATAGCCCTCTATGGGCTTCCAAATATCACTTTGCCAATTCCACAAGAACTGTCTTAGCGAAAGGCTTCTTGAGGGGAAAGCTGTAACTCTGTGAGATGATTTCACAGAACACAAAGAATTTTCTCTGAAATCTTCTTTCTCTTTGTTATCGGATGATATTTCCTTTGGCCCTATAGTCTTCAAAGGGATCCGAAATATCTGTTCTCCGATTCCACAGAAATAAGGCTAGCAAAGAGATCCACGAAATACAGATGTAACTCTGTGATTGGAAGTCACACATCACAGAGCAGTTTCTCAGAGAGCTTCTTTCAGGATTTCATCTGAGGATATTTCCTTTTTCACCATAGCCCTCTATGGGCTTCCAAATATCACTTTGCCAATTCCACAAGAACTGTCTTAGCGAAAGGCTTCTTGAGGGGAAAGCTGTAACTCTGTGAGATGATTTCACAGAACACAAAGAAGTTTCTCAGAAAGCTTCTTTCTCTTTGTCATCGGAGGATATTTCCTTTGGCCCTGTAGTCTTCAAAGGGATCCGAAATATCTGTTCTCAGGTTGCACAGAAATAAGGCTAGCAAAGAAATCCACGAAATACAGATGTAACTCTGTGAGATGAATTAACAGAACACTAAGCAGTTTCACAGAAAGCTTCATCCAGATTTCATCTGAGGATATTTCCTTTTTCACCATAGCCCTCTATGGGCTTCCAAATATCACTTTGCCAATTCCACAAGAACTGTCTTAGCGAAAGGCTTCTTGAGGGGAAAGCTGTAACTCTGTGAGATGATTTCACCGAACACAAAGAAGTTTCTCAGAAAGCTTCTTTCTCTTTGTTATCGGAGGATATTTCCTTTGGCCCTATAGTCTTCAAAGGGATCCGAAATATCTGTTCTCAGATTCCACAGAAATAAGGCTAGCAAAGATATCCAAGAAATACAGATGTAACTCTGTGAGATGAATTAACAGAACACTAAGCAGTTTCTCAGAAAGCTTCTTTCCAGATTTCATCTGAGGATATTTCCTTTTTCACCATAGCCCTCTATGGGCTTCCAAATATCACTTTGCCAATTCCACAAGAACTGTCTTAGTGAAAGGCTTCTTGAGGGGAAAGCTGTAACTCTGTGAGATGATTTCACAGAACACAAAGAAGTTTCTCAGAAAGCTTCTTTCTCTTTGTTATCGGAGGATATTTCCTTTGGCCCTATAGTCTTCAAAGGGATCCGAAATATCTGTTCTCAGATTCCACAGATATAAGGCTAGCAAAGAGATCCACGAAATACAGATGTAACTCTGTGAGATGAATTAAGAGAACACTAAGCAGTTTCTCAGAAAGCTTCTTTCCAGATTTCATCTGAGGATATTTCCTTTTTCACCATAGCCCTCTTTGGACTTCCAAATGTCACTTTACCAATTGCACAAGAACTGTCTAACGAAAGGCTTCTTGAGGGGAAAGCTGTAACTCAGTGAGATGATTTCACAGAACACAAAGAAGTTTCTCAGAAAGCTTCTTTCCCTTTGTTATTGGAGGATATTTCCTTTGGCCCTATAGTCTTCAAAGGGATCCGAAATATCTGTTCTCAGATTCCACAGAAATAAGGCTAGCAAAGAGATCCACGAAATACAGATGTAACCCTGTGAGTGGAAGTCACACATCACAGAGCAGTTTCTCAGAAAGCTTCTTTCCAGATTTCATCTGAGGATATTTTCTTTTTCACCATAGCCCTCTATGGGCGTCCAAATATCACTTTGGCAATTCCACAAGAACTGTCTTAGCGATAGGCTTCTTGAGGGGAAAGCTGTAACTCTGTGAGATGATTTCACAGAACACAAAGAAGTTTCTCAGAAAGCTTCTTTCTCTTTGTTATCGGAGGATAATTCCTTTGGCCCTATAGTCTTCAAAGGGATCCGAAATATCTGTTCTCAGATTCCACAGAAATAAGGCTAGCAAAGAGATCCACGGAATACATATGTAACCCTGAGAGTGGAAGTCACACATCACAGAGCAGTTTCTCAGAATGCTTCTTTCCAAATTTCATTTTAGGATATTTCCCTTTTCACAATAGCCCACTATGGGCTTCCAAATATCACTTTGCCAATTCCACAAGAACTGTCTTAGCGAAAGGCTTCTTGAGTGGAAAGCTTTAACTCTGTGAGATGATTTCACAGAAAACAAAGAAGTTTCTCAGAAAGCTTCTTTCTCTTTGTTATCGGAGGATATTTCCTTTGGCCCTATAGTCTTCAAAGGGATCCGAAATATCTGTTCTCAGATTCCACAGAAATAAGGCTAGCAAAGAGATCCACGAAATACAGATGTAACTCTGTGAGATGAATTAACAGAACACTAAGCAGTTTCTCAGAAAGCTTCTTTCCAGATTTCATCTGAGGATATTTCCTTTTTCACCATAGCCCTCTATGGGCTTCCAAATGTCACTTTACCAATTGCACAAGAACTGTCTTAGCGAAAGACTTCTTGAGGGGAAAGCTGTAACTCTGTGAGATGATTTCACAGAACACAAAGAAGTTTCTCAGAAAGCATCTTTCACTTTGTTATCGGAGGATATTTCCTTTGGCCCTATAGTCTTCAAAGGGATCCGAAATATCTGTTCTCAGATTCCACAGAAATAACGCTAGCAAAGAGATCCACGAAATACAGATGTAACCCTGTGAGTGGAAGTCACACATCACAGAGCAGTTTCTCAGAAAGGTTCTTTCCAGATTTCATCTGAGGATATTTCCTTTTTCACCATAGCCCTCTATGGGCTTCCAAATGTCTCTTTGCCAATTGCACAAGAACGGTCTTAGCAAAAGGCTTCTTGAGGGGAAAGCTGTAACTCTGTGAGATGATTTCACAGAACACAAAGAAGTTTGTCAGAAAGCATTTTTCTCTTTGTTATCGGAGGATATTTCCTTTGGGCCTATAGTCTTCAAAGGGATCCGAAATATCTCTTCTCAGATTCCACAGAAATAAGGCTAGCAAAGAGATACACGAAATACAGATGTAACTCTGTGAGATGAATTAACAGAACACTAAGCAGTTTCTCAGAAAGCCTCTTTCCAGATTTCATCTGAGGATATTTCCTTTTTCATCGTAGTCCTCTATGGGCTTCCAAATATCACTTTGCCAGTTCCACAAGAACTGTCTTAGCGAAAGGCTTCTTGAGGGGAAAGCTGTAACTCTGTGAGATGATTTCACAGAACACAAAGAAGTTTCTCAGAAAGCTTCTTTCTCTTTGTTATCGGAGGATATTTCCTTTTTCCCTATAGTCTTCAAAGGGATCCGAAATATCTGTTCTCAGATTCCACAGAAATAAGGCTAGCAAAGAGATCCACGAAATACAGATATAACCATGTGAGTGGAAGTCACACATCACAGAGCAGTTTCTCAGAAAGCTTCTTTCCAGATTTCATTTTAGAATATTTCCTTTTTCACCATAGCCCTCTATGGGCTTCCAAATATCACTTTGCCAATTCCACAAGAACTGTCTTAGCGAAAGGATTCTTGACGGGAAAGCTGTAACTCTTGGAGATGATTTCACAGAACACAAAGAACTTTCTCAGAAAGCTTCTTTCTCTTTGTTATCGGAGGATATTTCCTTTGGCCCTATGGTCTTCAAAGGGATCCGAAATATCTGTTCTCAGATTCCACAGAAATAAGACTAGCAAAGAGATCCACGAAATACAGATGGAACTCTGTGATTGGAAGTCACACATCACAGAGCAGTTTCTCAGAGAGCTTCTTTCCAGATTTCATCTGAGGATATTTCGTTTTCACCATAGCCCTCTATGGTCTTCCAAATATCACTTTGCCAATTCCACAAGAACTGTCTTAGCGAAAGGCTTCTTGAGGGGTAAGCTGTAACTCTGTGAGATGATTTCACAGAACACAAAGAAGTTTCTCAGAAAGCTTCTTTCTCTTTGTCATCGGAGGATATTTCCTTTGGCCCTATAGTCTTCAAAGGGATCCGAAATATCTGTTCTCAGATTCCACAGAAATAAGGCTAGCAAAGAGATCCACGAAATACAGATGTAACTCTGTGAGATGAATTAACAGAACACTAAGAAGTTTCTCAGAAAGCTTCTTTCCACATTTCATCTGAGGATATTTCCTTTTTCACCATAGCCCTCTATGGGCTTCCAAATATCACTTTGCAATTCCACAAGAACTGTCTTAGCGAAAGGCTTCCTGAGGGGAAAGCTGTAACTCTGTGAGATGATTTCACAGAACACAAAGAAGTTTCTCAGAAAGCTTCTTTCTCTTTGTTATCGGAGGATATTTCCTTTGGCCCTATAGTCTTCAAAGGGATCCGAAATATCTGTTCTCAGATTCCATAGAAATAAGGCTAGCAAAGAGATCCACGAAATACAGATATAACCATGTGAGTGGAAGTCACACATCACAGAGCAGTTTCTCAGAAAGCTTCTTTCCAGATTTCATTTTAGGATGTTTCCTTTTTCACCATAGCCCTCTATGGGCTTCCAAATATCACTTTGCCAATTCCACAAGAACTGTCTTAGCGAAAGGATTCTTGACGGGAAAGCTGTAACTCTTGGAGATGATTTCACAGAACACAAAGAAGTTTCTCAGAAAGCTTCTTTCTCTTTGTTATCGGGGGATATTTCCTTTCGCCCTATGGTCTTCAAAGGGATCCGAAATATCTGTTCTCAGATTCCACAGAAATAAGACTAGCAAAGAGATCCACGAAATACAGATGTAACTCTGTGATTGGAAGTCACACATCACAGAGCAGTTTCTCAGAGAGCTTCTTTCCAGATTTCATCTGAGGATATTTCGTTTTCACCATAGCCCTCTATGGTCTTCCAAATATCACTTTGCCAATTCCACAAGAACTGTCTTAGCGAAAGGCTTCTTGAGGGGAAAGCTGTAACTCTGTGAGATGATTTCACAGAACACAAAGAAGTTTCTCAGAAAGCTTCTTTCTCTTTGTTATCGGAGGATATTTCCTTTGGCCCTATAGTCTTAAAAGGGATCCGAAATATCTGTTCTCAGATTCCACAGAAATAAGGCTAGCAAAGAGATCCACGAAATACAGATGTAACTCTGTGAGATGAATTAACAGAACACTAAGAAGTTTCTCAGAAAGCTTCTTTCCAGATTTCATCTGAGGATATTTCCTTTTTCACCATAGCCCTCTATGGGCTTCCAAATATCACTTTGCAATTCCACAAGAACTGTCTTAGCGAAAGGCTTCCTGAGGGGAAAGCAGTAACTCTGTGAGATGATTTCACAGAACACAAAGAAGTTTCTCAGAAAGCTTCTTTCTCTTTGTTATCGGAGGATATTTCCTTTGGCCCTATAGTCTTCAAACGGATCCGAAATATTTGTTCTCAGATTCCACAGAAAGAAGGCTAGCAAAGAGATCCACGAAATACAGATGTAACTCTGTGAGTGGAAGTCACACATCACAGAGCAGATTCTCAGAAAGCTTCTTTCCAGATTTCATCTGAGGATATTTCCTTTTTCACCATAGCCCTCTATGGGCTTCCAAATATCACTTTGCCAATTCCACAAGAACTGTCTTACCGAAAGGCTTCTGGAGGGGAAAGCTGTAACTCTGTGAGATGATTTCACATAACACAAAGAAGTTTGTCAGAAAGCTTCTTTCTCTTTGTTATCGGAGGATATTTCCTTTGGCCCTATAGCCTTCAAAGGGATCCGAAATATCTGTTCTCAGATTCCACAGAAATAAAGCTAGCAAAGAGATCCACGAAATGCAGATGTAACTCTGTGAGATGAATTAGCAGAACACTAAGCAGTTTCTCAGAAAGCTTCTTTCCAGATTTCATCTGAGGATATTTCCTTTTTCACCATAGCCCTCTATGGGCTTCCAAATATCACTTTGCCAATTCCACAAGAACTGTCTTAGCGAAAGACTTCTTGAGGGGAAAGCTGTAACTCTGTGAGATGATTTCACAGAACACAAAGAAGTTTCTCAGAAAGCTTCTTTCTCTTTGTTATCGGAGGATATTTCCTTTGGACCTATAGTCTTCAAAGGGATCCGAAATATCTGTTCTGAGGTTGCACAGAAATAAGGCTAGCAAAGAGATCCACGAAATACAGATGTAACTCTGTGAGATGAATTAACAGAACACTAAGCAGTTTCTCAGAAAGCTTCATGCAGATTTCATCTGAGGATATTTCCTTTTTCACCATAGCCCTCTATGGGCTTCCAAATATCACTTTGCCAATTCCAAAAGAACTGTCTTAGCGAAAGGCTTCTTGAGGGGAAAGCTGTAACTCTGTGAGATGATTTCACAGAACACAAAGAAGTTTCTCAGAAACTTCTTTCTCTTTGTTATGGGAGGATATTTCCTTTGGCCCTATAGTCTTCAAAGGGATCCGAAATATCTGTTCTCAGATTCCACAGAAAGAAGGCTAGCAAAGAGATCCACGAAATACAGATGTAATTCTGTGAGTGGAAGTCACACATCACAGAGCAGTTTCTCAGAAAGCTTCTTTCCAGATTTCTTCTGAGGATATTTCCTTTTTCACCATAGCCCTCTATGGGCTTCCAAATATCACTTTGCCAATTCCACAAGAACTGTCTTAGCGAAAGGCTTCTTGAGAGGAAAGCTGTAACTCTGTGAGATGATTTCACAGAACACAAAGAAGTTTCTCAGAAAGCTTCTTTCTCTTTGTTATCGGGGGATATTTCCTTTGGCCCTATAGTCTTCAAAGGGATCCGAAATATCTGTTCTCAGATTCCACAGAAACAAGACTAGCAAAGAGATCCACGAAATACAGATGTAACTCTGTGAGTGGAAGTCACACATCACAGAGGAGTTTCTCAGAGAGCTTCTTTCCAGATTTCATCTTAGGATATTTCGTTTTCACCATAGCCATCTATGGTCTTCCAAATATCACTTTGCCAATTCCACAAGAACTGTCTTAGCGAAAGGCTTCTTGAGGGGAAAGCTGTAACTCTGTGAGATGATTTCACAGAACACAAAGAAGTTTCTCAGAAAGCTTCTTTCTCTTTGTCATCGGAGGATATTTCCTTTGGCCCTATAGTCTTAAAAGGGATCCGAAATATGTGTTCTCAGATTCCACAGAAATAAGGCTAGCAAAGAGATCCACGAAATACAGATGTAACTCTGTGAGATGAATTAACAGAACACTAAGAAGTTTCTCAGAAAGCTTCTTTCCAGATTTCATCTGAGGATATTTCCTTTTTCACCATAGCCCTCTATGGGCTTCCAAATATCACTTTGCAATTCCACAAGAACTGTCTTAGCGAAAGGCTTCCTGAGGGGAAAGCTGTAACTCTGTGAGATGATTTCACAGAACACAAAGAAGTTTCTCAGAAAGCTTCTTTCTCTTTGTTATCGGAGGATATTTCCTTTGGCCCTATAGTCTTCAAAGGGATCCGAAATATCTGTTCTCAGGTTGCACAGAAATAAGGCTAGCAAAGAGATCCACGAAATACCGATGTAACTCTGTGAGGTGAATTAACAGAACACTAAGCAGTTTCTCAGAAAGCTTCATGCACATTTCATCTGAGGATATTTCCTTTTTCACCATAGCCCTCTATGGGCTTCCAAATATCACTTTGCCAATTCCAAAAGAACTGTCTTAGCGAAAGGCTTCTTGAGGGGAAAGCTGTAGCTCTGTGAGATGATTTCACAGAACACAAAGAAGTTTCTCAGAAACTTCTTTCTCTTTGTTATGGGAGGATATTTCCTTTGGCCCTATAGTCTTCAAAGGGATCCGAAATATCTGTTCTCAGATTCCACAGAAAGAAGGCTAGCAAAGAGATCCACGAAATACAGATGTAATTCTGTGAGTGGAAGTCACACATCACAGAGCAGTTTCTCAGAAAGCTTCTTTCCAGATTTCTTCTGAGGATATTTCCTTTTTCACCATAGCCCTCTATGGGCTTCCAAATATCACTTTGCCAATTCCACAAGAACTGTCTTAGCGAAAGGCTTCTTGAGAGGAAAGCTGTAACTCTGTGAGATGATTTCACAGAACACAAAGAAGTTTCTCAGAAAGCTTCTTTCTCTTTGTCATCGGAGGATATTTCCTTTGGCCCTAGAGTCTTCAAAGCGATCCGAAATATCTGTTCTCAGGTTGCACAGAAATAAGGCTAGCAAAGAGATCCAGGAAATACAGATGTAACTCTGTGAGATGAATTAACAGAACACTAAGCAGTTTCTCAGAAAGCTTCTATCCAGATTTCATCTGAGGATATTTCCTTTTTCACCATAGCCCTCTAAGGGCTTCCAAACGTCACTTTGCCAATTGCACAAGAACTGTCTTAGCGAAAGGCTTCCTGCGGGGAAAGCTGTAACTCTGTGAGATGATTTCACAGAACACAAAGAAGTTTCTCAGAAAGCTTCTTTCTCTTTGTTATCCGAGGATATTTCCTTTGGCCCTATAGTCTTCAAAGGGATCCGAAATATCTGTTCTCAGATTCCACAGAAATAAGGCTAGAAAAGAGATCCACGAAATACAGATGTAATTCTGTGAGACGAATTAACAGAACACTAAGCAGTTTCTCAGAAAGCTTCTTTCCAGATTTCATCTGAGGATATTTCCTTTTTCACCAGAGCCCTCTATGGGCTTCCAAATATCATTTTGCCATTTCCGCAAGAAGTGTCTTAGCGAAATGCTTCTTGAGGGGACAGGTGTTACTCTGTGAGATGATTGCACAGAACACGAAGAAGTTTCTTAGAAAGCTTCTTTCTCTTTGTTATCGGAGGATATTTCCTTTGGCCCTGTAGACTTCAAAGGGATCCGAAATATCTGTTCTCAGATTCCACAGAAATAAGGCTAGCAAAGAGATCCACGAAATACAGATGTAACTCTGTGAGTGGAAGTCACACATCACAAAGCAGTTTCTCAAAAAGCTTCTTTCCAGATTTCATCTGAGGATATTTCCTTTTTCACCATAGCCCTCTATGGGCTTCCAAATATCAATTTGCCAATTCCACAAGAACTGTCTTAGCAAAAGGCTTCTTGAGGGGAAAGCTGTAACTCTGTGAGATGATTTCACAGAACACAAAGAAGTTTCTCAGAAAGCTTCTTTCTCTTTGTTATCGGAGGATATTTCCTTTGGCCCTATAGTCTTCAAAGGGATCCGAAATATCTGTTCTCAGATTCCACAGAAATAAGGCTAGGAAAGAGATCCACGAAATATGTATGTAATTTTATGAGTGGAAGTCACACATCACAGAGCAGTTTCTCAGATAGCGTCTTTCCAGATTTCATCAGAGGATATGTCCTTTTTCACCACAGCCCTCTATGGGCTTCCAAATATCACTTTGCCAATTCCACAAGAACTGTCTTAGCAAAAGGCTTCTGGAGGGGAAAGCTGTAACTCTGTGAGATGATTTCACAGAACACAAAGAAGTTTGTCAGAAAGCTTCTTTCTCTTTGTTATCGGAGGATATTTCCTTTGGCCCTATAGTCTTCAAAGGGATCCGAAATATCTGTTCTCAGATTCCACAGAAATAAAGCTAGCAAAGAGATCCACGAAAAACAGATGTAACTCTGTGAGATGAATTAACAGAACACTAAGCAGTTTCTCAGAAAACTTCTTTCCAGATTTCGTCTGAGGATATTTCCTTTTTCACCATAGCCCACTATGGGCTTCCAAATATCACTTTGCCAATTCCACAAGAAGTGTCTTAGCGAAAGGCTTCTTGAGGGGACAGGTGTTACTCTGTGAGATGATTTCACAGAACACAAAGAAGTTTCTCAGAAAGCTTCTTTCTCTTTGTTATCGGAGGATATTTCCTTTGACCCTGTAGCCTTCAAAGGGATCCGAAATATCTGTTCTCAGATTCCACAGAAATAAGGCTAGCAAAGAGATCCACGAAATACAGATGTACCTCTCTGAGTGGAAGTCACACATCACAGAGGAGTTTCTCAAAAAGCTTCTTTCCAGATTTCATCTGAGTATATTTCCTTTTTCACAATAGCCCTCTATGGGCTTCCAAGTATCAATTTGCCAATTCCACAAGAACTGTCTTAGCGAAAGGCTTCTTGAGGGGAAACCTGTAACTCTTTGAGATGATTTCACAAAACACAAACAAGTTTCTCAGAAAGCTTCTTTCTCTTTGTCATCGGAGGATATTTCCTTTGGCCCTATAGTCTTCAAAGGGATCCGAAATATCTGTTCTCAGATTCCACAGAAATAAGGCTAGCAAAGAGATCCACGAAATACAGATGTAACTCTGTGAGATGAATTAACAGAACACTAAGAAGTTTCTCAGAAAGCTTCTTTCCAGATTTCATCTGAGGATATTTCCTTTTTCACCATAGCCCTCTATGGGCTTCCAAATATCACTTTGCAATTCCACTAGAACTGTCTTAGCGAAAGGCTTCCTGAGGGGAAAGCTGTAAATCAGTGAGATGATTTCACAGAACACAAAGAAGTTTCTCAGAAAGCTTCTTTCTCTTTGTTATCGGAGGATATTTCCTTTGGCCCTATAGTCTTCAAAGGGATCCGAAATATCTGTTCTCAGATTCCACAGAAAGAAGGCTAGCAAAGAGATCCACGAAATACAGATGTAACTCTGTGAGTGGAAGTCACACATCACAGAGCAGTTTCTCAGAAAGAGTCTTTCCAGATTTCATCTGAGGATATTTCCTTTTTCACCATAGACCTCTATGGGCTTCCAAATATCACTTTGCCAATTCCACCAGAACTGTCTTACCGAAAGGCTTCTGGAGGGGAAAGCTGTAACTCTGTTAGATGATTTCACATAACACAAAGAAGTTTGTCAGAAAGCTTCTTTCTCTTTGTTATCGGAGGATATTTCCTTTGGCCCTATAGTCTTCAAAGGGATCCGAAATATCTCTTCTCAGATTCCACAGAAATAAGGCTAGCAAAGAGATCCACGAAATACAGATGTCACTCTTTGAGATGAATTAACAGAACACTAAGGAGTTTCTCAGAAAGCTTCTTTCCAGATTTCATCTGAGGATATTTCCTTTTTCACCATAGCCCTCTATGGGCTTCCAAATATCACTTTGCCAATTCCACAAGAACTGTCTTAGCGAAAGGCTTCTTGAGGGGAAAGCTGTAACTCTGTGAGATGATTTCACGGAACACAAAGAAGTTTCTCAGAAAGCTTCTTTCTCTTTGTTATCGGAGGATATTTCCTTTGGACCTATAGTCTTCAAAGGGATCCGAAATATCTGTTCTCAGATTCCACAGAAATAAGGCTAGCAAAGAGATCCACGAAATACAGATGTAACTCTGTGAGATGAATTAACAGAACACTAAGCAGTTTCTCAAAAAGCTTCTTTCCAGATTTCATCTGAGGATATTTCCTTTTTCACCATAGCCCTCTATGGGCTTCCAAATATCACTTTGCCAATTCCACAAGAACTGTCTTAGCGAAAGGCTTCTTGAGGGGACAGCTGTAACTCTGTGAGATGATTTCACAGAACACAAAGAATTTTCTCTGAAATCTTCTTTCTCTTTGTTATCGGAGGATATTTCCTTTGGCCCTATAGTCTTCAAATGGATCCGAAATATCTGTTCTCCGATTCCACAGAAATAAGGCTAGCAAAGAGATCCACGAAATACAGATGTAACTCTGTGATTGGAAGTCACACATCACAGAGCAGTTTCTCAGAGAGCTTCTTTCAGGATTTCATCTGAGGATATTTCCTTTTTCACCATAACCCTCTATGGGCTTCCAAATATCACTTTGCCAATTACACAAGAACTGTCTTAGCGAAAGGCTTCTTGAGGGGAAAGCTGTAACTCTGTGAGATGATTTCACAGAACACAAAGAAGTTTCTCAGAAAGCTTCTTTCTCTTTGTCATCGGAGGATATTTCCTTTGGCCCTGTAGTCTTCAAAGGGATCCGAAATATCTGTTCTCAGGTTGCACAGAAATAAGGCTAGCAAAGAAATCCACGAAATACAGATGTAACTCTGTGAGATGAATTAACAGAACACTAAGCAGTTTCTCAGAAAGCTTCATCCAGATTTCATCTGAGGATATTTCCTTTTTCACCATAGCCCTCTATGGGCTTCCAAATATCACTTTGCCAATTCCACAAGAACTGTCTTAGCGAAAGGCTTCTTGAGGGGAAAGCTGTAACTCTGTGAGATGATTTCACAGAAAACAAAGAAGTTTCTCAGAAAGCTTCTTTCTCTTTGTTATCGGAGGATATTTCCTTTGGCCCTATAGTCTTCAAAGGGATCCGAAATATGTGTTCTCAGATTCCACAGAAATAAGGCTAGCAAAGATATCCAAGAAATACAGATGTAACTCTGTGAGATGAATTAACAGAACACTAAGCAGTTTCTCAGAAAGCTTCTTTCCAGATTTCATCTGAGGATATTTCCTTTTTCACCATAGCCCTCTATGGGCTTCCAAATATCACTTTGCCAATTCCACAAGAACTGTCTTAGTGAAAGGCTTCTTGAGGGGAAAGCTGTAACTCTGTGAGATGATTTCACAGAACACAAAGAAGTTTCTCAGAAAGCTTCTTTCTCTTTGTTATCGGAGGATATTTCCTTTGGCCCTATAGTCTTCTAAGGGATCCGAAATATCTGTTCTCAGATTCCACAGATATAAGGCTAGCAAAGAGATCCACGAAATACAGATGTAACTCTGTGAGATGAATTAAGAGAACACTAAGCAGTTTCTCAGAAAGCTTCTTTCCAGATTTCATCTGAGGATATTTCCTTTTTCACCATAGCCCTCTATGGACTTCCAAATGTCACTTTACCAATTGCACAAGAACTGTCTAACGAAAGGCTTCTTGAGGGGAAAGCTGTAACTCAGTGAGATGATTTCACAGAACACAAAGAAGTTTCTCAGAAAGCTTCTTTCCCTTTGTTATTGGAGGATATTTCCTTTGGCCCTATAGTCTTCAAAGGGATCCGAAATATCTGTTCTCAGATTCCACAGAAATAAGGCTAGCAGAGAGATCCACGAAATACAGATGTAACCCTGTGAGTGGAAGTCACACATCACAGAGCAGTTTCTCAGAAAGCTTCTTTCCAGATTTCATCTGAGGATATTTTCTTTTTCACCATAGCCCTCTATGGGCGTCCAAATATCACTTTGGCAATTCCACAAGAACTGTCTTAGCGATAGGCTTCTTGAGGGGAAAGCTGTAACTCTGTGAGATGATTTCACAGAACACAAAGAAGTTTCTCAGAAAGCTTCTTTCTCTTTGTTATCGGAGGATATTTCCTTTGGCCCTATAGTCTTCAAAGGGATCCGAAATATCTGTTCTCAGACTCCACAGAAATAACGCTAGCAAAGACATCCACGGAATACATATGTAACCCTGAGAGTGGAAGTCACACATCACAGAGCAGTTTCTCAGAAAGCTTCTTTCCAAATTTCATTTTAGGATATTTCCCTTTTCACAATAGCCCACTATGGGCTTCCAAATATCACTTTGCCAATTCCACAAGAACTGTCTTAGCGAAAGGCTTCTTGAGTGGAAAGCTTTAACTCTGTGAGATGATTTCACAGAAAACAAAGAAGTTTCTCAGAAAGCTTCTTTCTCTTTGTTATTGGAGGATATTTCCTTTGGCCCTATAGTCTTCAAAGGGATCCGAAATACCTGTTCTCAGATTCCACAGAAATAAGGCTAGCAAAGAGATCCACGAAATACAGATGTAACTATGTGAGATGAATTAACAGAACACTAAGCAGTTTCTCAAAAAGCTTCTTTCCAGATTTCATCTGAGGATATTTCCTTTTTCACCGTAGCCCTCTATGGGCTTCCAAATGTCACTTTACCAATTGCACAAGAACTGTCTTAGCGAAAGACTTCTTGAGGGGAAAGCTGTAACTCTGTGAGATGATTTCACAGAACACAAAGAAGTTTCTCAGAAAGCTTCTTTCTCTTTGTTATCGGAGGATATTTCCTTTGGCCCTATAGTCTTCAAAGGGATCCGAAATATCTGTTCTCAGATTCCATAGAAATAAGGCTAGCAAAGAGATCCACGAAATACAGATATAACCATGTGAGTGGAAGTCACACATCACAGAGCAGTTTCTCAGAAAGCTTCTTTCCAGATTTCATTTTAGGATATTTCCTTTTTCACCATAGCCCTCTATGGGCTTCCAAATATCACTTTGCCAATTCCACAAGAACTGTCTTAGCGAAAGGATTCTTGACGGGAAAGCTGTAACTCTTGGAGATGATTTCACAGAACACAAAGAAGTTTCTCAGAAAGCTTCTTTCTCTTTGTTATCGGGGGAAATTTCCTTTCGCCCTATGGTCTTCAAAGGGATCCGAAATATCTGTTCTCAGATTCCACAGAAATAAGACTACCAAAGAGATCCACGAAATACAGATGTAACTCTGTGATTGGAAGTCACACATCACAGAGCAGTTTCTCAGAGAGCTTCTTTCCAGATTTCATCTGAGGATATTTCGTTTTCACCATAGCCCTCTATGGTCTTCCAAATATCACTTTGCCAATTCCACAAGAACTGTCTTAGCGAAAGGCTTCTTGAGGGGAAAGCTGTAACTCTGTGAGATGATTTCACAGAACACAAAGAAGTTTCTCAGAAAGCTTCTTTCTCTTTGTCATCGGAGGATATTTCCTTTGGCCCTATAGTCTTAAAAGGGATCCGAAATATCTGTTCTCAGATTCCACAGAAATAAGGCTAGCAAAGAGATCCACGAAATACAGATGTAACTCTGTGAGATGAATTAACAGACACTAAGAAGTTTCTCAGAAAGCTTCTTTCCAGATTTCATCTGAGGATATTTCCTTTTTCACCATAGCCCTCTAAGGGCTTCCAAATATCACTTTGCAATTCCACAAGAACTGTCTTAGCGAAAGGCTTCCTGAGGGGAAAGCTGTAACTCTGTGAGATGATTTCACAGAACACAAAGAAGTTTCTCAGAAAGCTTCTTTCTCTTTGTTATCGGAGGATATTTCCTTTGGCCCTATAGTCTTCAAAGGGATCCGAAATATCTGTTCTCAGATTCCACAGAAAGAAGGCTAGCAAAGAGATCCACGAAATACAGATGTAACTCTGTGAGTGGAAGTCACACATCACAGAGCAGATTCTCAGAAAGCTTCTTTCCAGATTTCATCTGAGGATATTTCCTTTTTCACCATAGCCCTCTATGGGCTTCCAAATATCACTTTGCCAATTCCACAAGAACTGTCTTACCGAAAGGCTTCTGGAGGGGAAAGCTGTAACTCTGTGAGATGATTTCACATAACACAAAGAAGTTTGTCAGAAAGCTTCTTTCTCTTTGTTATCGGAGGATATTTCCTTTGGCCCTATAGCCTTCAAAGGGATCCGAAATATCTGTTCTCAGATTCCACAGAAATAAAGCTAGCAAAGAGATCCACGAAATGCCGATGTAACTCTGTGAGATGAATTAGCAGAACACTAAGCAGTTTCTCAGAAAGCTTCTTTCCAGATTTCATCTGAGGATATTTCCTTTTTCACCATAGCCCTCTATGGGCTTCCAAATATCACTTTGCCAATTCCACAAGAACTGTCTTAGCGAAAGACTTCTTGAGGGGAAAGCTGTAACTCTGTGAGATGATTTCACAGAACACAAAGAAGTTTCTCAGAAAGCTTCTTTCTCTTTGTTATCGGAGGATATTTCCTTTGGACCTATAGTCTTCAAAGGGATCCGAAATATCTGTTCTCAGGTTGCACAGAAATAAGGCTAGCAAAGAGATCCACGAAATACAGATGTAACTCTGTGAGATGAATTAACAGAACACTAAGCAGTTTCTCAGAAAGCTTCATGCAGATTTCATCTGAGGATATTTCCTTTTTCACCATAGCCCTCTATGGGCTTCCAAATATCACTTTGCCAATTCCAAAAGAACTGTCTTAGCGAAAGGCTTCTTGAGGGGAAAGCTGTAACTCTGTGAGATGATTTCACAGAACACAAAGAAGTTTCTCAGAAACTTCTTTCTCTTTGTTATGGGAGGATATTTCCTTTGGCCCTATAGTCTTCAAAGGGATCCGAAATATCTGTTCTCAGATTCCACAGAAAGAAGGCTAGCAAAGAGATCCACGAAATACAGATGTAATTCTGTGAGTGGAAGTCACACATCACAGAGCAGTTTCTCAGAAAGCTTCTTTCCAGATTTCTTCTGAGGATATTTCCTTTTTCACCATAGCCCTCTATGGGCTTCCAAATATCACTTTGCCAATTCCACAAGAACTGTCTTAGCGAAAGGCTTCTTGAGAGGAAAGCTGTAACTCTGTGAGATGATTTCACAGAACACAAAGAAGTTTCTCAGAAAGCTTCTTTCTCTTTGTTATCGGGGGATATTTCCTTTGGCCCTATAGTCTTCAAAGGGATCCGAAATATCTGTTCTCAGATTCCACAGAAATAAAGCTAGCAAAGAGATCCACGAAAAACAGATGTAACTCTGTGAGATGAATTAACAGAACACTAAGCAGTTTCTCAGAAAACTTCTTTCCAGATTTCGTCTGAGGATATTTCCTTTTTCACCATAGCCCACTATGGGCTTCCAAATATCACTTTGCCAATTCCACAAGAAGTGTCTTAGCGAAAGGCTTCTTGAGGGGACAGGTGTTACTCTGTGAGATGATTTCACAGAACACAAAGAAGTTTCTCAGAAAGCTTCTTTCTCTTTGTTATCGGAGGATATTTCCTTTGGCCCTGTAGACTTCAAAGGGATCCGAAATATCTGTTCTCAGTTTCCACAGAAATAAGGCTAGCAAAGAGATCCACGAAATACATATGTACCTCTCTGAGTGGAAGTCACACATCACAGAGGAGTTTCTCAAAAAGCTTCTTTCCAGATTTCATCTGAGGATATTTCCTTTTTCACAATAGCCCTCTACGGGCTTCCAAATATCACTTTGCCAATTCCACAAGAACTGTCTTAGCGAAAGGCTTCTTGAGGGGAAACCTGTAACTCTTTGAGATGATTTCACAAAACACAAACAAGTTTCTCAGAAAGCTTCTTTCTCTTTGTTATCGGAGGATATTTCCTTTGGCCCTATAGTCTTCAAAGGGATCCGAAATATCTGTTCTCAGATTCCACAGAAATAAGGCTAGCAAAGAGATCCACGAAATACAGATGTAACTCTGTGAGTGGAAGTCACACATCACAGAGCAGTTTCTCAGGAAGCTTCTTTCCAGATTTCATCTGAGGATATTTCCTTTTTCACCATAGCCCTCTTTGGGCTTCCAAATATCACTTTGCCAATTCCACAAGAACTGTCTTAGCGAAAGGCTTATTGAGGGGAAAGCTGTAACTCTGTGACATGATTTCCCAGAACACAAAGAAGTTTCTCAGAAAGCTTCTTTCTCTTTGTTATCGGAGGATATTTCCTTTGGCACTATAGTCTTCAAAGGGATCCGAAATATGTGTTCTCAGATTCCAGAGAAATAAGGCTAGCAAAGACATCCACGAAATACAGATGTAACTCTGTGATATGATTTAACAGAACAATAAGCAGTTTCTCAGAAAGCTTCTATCCAGATTTCATCTGAGGATATTTCCTTTTTCACCATAGCCCTCTATGGGCTTCCAAATATCACTTTGCCAATTCCACAAGAAGTGTCTTAGCGAAAGGCTTCTTGAGGGGAAAGGTGTTACTCTGTGAGATGATTTCACAGAACACAAAGAAGTTTCTCAGAAAGCTTCTTTCTCTTTGTTATCGGAGGATATTTCCTTTGGCCCTATAGTCTTCAAAGGGATCCGAAATATCTGTTCTCAGATTCCACAGAAATAAGGCTAGCAAAGAGATCCACGAAATACAGATGTAACTCTGTGAGTGGAAGTAACACATCACAGAGCAGTTTCTCAGAAAGCTTCTTTCCAGATTTCATCTGAGGATATTTCCTTTTTCACCATAGCCCTCTAAGGGCTTCCAAATATCACTTCGCCAATTCCACAAGAACTGCCTTAGCGAAAGGCTTCTGGAGGGGAAAGCTGTAACTCTGAGAGATGATTTCAAAGAACACAAAGAATTTTCTCAGTAAGCTTCTTTCTCTTTGTTATCGGAGGATATTTCCTTTGGCCCAATAGTCTTCAAAGGGATCCGAAATATCTGTTCTCAGATTCCACAGAAATAAGGCTAGCAAAGAGATCCACGAAATACAGATGTAACTCTGTGAGATGAATTAACAGACCACTAAGCAGTTTCTCAGAAAGCTTCTTTCCAGATTTCATCTGAGGATATTTCCTTTTTCACCGTAGCCCTCCATGGGCTTCCAAATATCACTTTGCCAATTCCACAAGAACTGTCTTAGCGAAAGGCTTCTTGAGGGGAAAGCTGTAACTCTGTGAGACGATTTCACAGAACACAAAGAAGTTTCTCAGAAAGCTTCTTTCTCTTTGTTATCGGAGGATATTTCCTTTGGCCCTGTAGACTTCAAAGGGATCCGAAATATCTGTTCTCAGATTCCACAGAAATAAGACTAGCAAAGAGATACACGAAATACAGATGTAACTCTGTGAGATGAATTAGCAGAACACTAAGCAGTTTCTCAGAAAGCTTCTTTGCAGATTTCATCTGAGGATATTTCCTTTTTCACCATAGCCCTCTATGGGCTTCCAAATATCACTTTGCCAATTCCACAAGAACTGTCTTAGCGAAAGGCTTCTTGAGGGGAAAGCTGTAACTCTGTGAGATGATTTCACAGAACACAAAGAAGTTTCTCAGAACGCTTCTTTCTCTTTGTTATCGGAGGATATTTCCTTTGGCCCTATAGTCTTCAAAGGGATCCGAAATACCTGTTCTCAGATTCCACAGAAATAAGGCTAGCAAAGAGATCCACGAAATACAGATGTAACTATGTGAGATGAATTAACAGAACACTAAGCAGTTTCTCAAAAAGCTTCTTTCCAGATTTCATCTGAGGATATTTCCTTTTTCACCGTAGCCCTCTATGGGCTTCCAAATGTCACTTTACCAATTGCACAAGAACTGTCTTAGCGAAAGACTTCTTGAGGGGAAAGCTGTAACTCTGTGAGATGATTTCACAGAACACAAAGAAGTTTCTCAGAAAGCTTCTTTCTCTTTGTTATCGGAGGATATTTCCTTTGGCCCTATAGTCTTCAAAGGGATCCGAAATATCTGTTCTCAGATTCCATAGAAATAAGGCTAGCAAAGAGATCCACGAAATACAGATATAACCATGTGAGTGGAAGTCACACATCACAGAGCAGTTTCTCAGAAAGCTTCTTTCCAGATTTCATTTTAGGATATTTCCTTTTTCACCATAGCCCTCTATGGGCTTCCAAATATCACTTTGCCAATTCCACAAGAACTGTCTTAGCGAAAGGATTCTTGACGGGAAAGCTGTAACTCTTGGAGATGATTTCACAGAACACAAAGAAGTTTCTCAGAAAGCTTCTTTCTCTTTGTTATCGGGGGAAATTTCCTTTCGCCCTATGGTCTTCAAAGGGATCCGAAATATCTGTTCTCAGATTCCACAGAAATAAGACTACCAAAGAGATCCACGAAATACAGATGTAACTCTGTGATTGGAAGTCACACATCACAGAGCAGTTTCTCAGAGAGCTTCTTTCCAGATTTCATCTGAGGATATTTCGTTTTCACCATAGCCCTCTATGGTCTTCCAAATATCACTTTGCCAATTCCACAAGAACTGTCTTAGCGAAAGGCTTCTTGAGGGGAAAGCTGTAACTCTGTGAGATGATTTCACAGAACACAAAGAAGTTTCTCAGAAAGCTTCTTTCTCTTTGTCATCGGAGGATATTTCCTTTGGCCCTATAGTCTTAAAAGGGATCCGAAATATCTGTTCTCAGATTCCACAGAAATAAGGCTAGCAAAGAGATCCACGAAATACAGATGTAACTCTGTGAGATGAATTAACAGACACTAAGAAGTTTCTCAGAAAGCTTCTTTCCAGATTTCATCTGAGGATATTTCCTTTTTCACCATAGCCCTCTAAGGGCTTCCAAATATCACTTTGCAATTCCACAAGAACTGTCTTAGCGAAAGGCTTCCTGAGGGGAAAGCTGTAACTCTGTGAGATGATTTCACAGAACACAAAGAAGTTTCTCAGAAAGCTTCTTTCTCTTTGTTATCGGAGGATATTTCCTTTGGCCCTATAGTCTTCAAAGGGATCCGAAATATCTGTTCTCAGATTCCACAGAAAGAAGGCTAGCAAAGAGATCCACGAAATACAGATGTAACTCTGTGAGTGGAAGTCACACATCACAGAGCAGATTCTCAGAAAGCTTCTTTCCAGATTTCATCTGAGGATATTTCCTTTTTCACCATAGCCCTCTATGGGCTTCCAAATATCACTTTGCCAATTCCACAAGAACTGTCTTACCGAAAGGCTTCTGGAGGGGAAAGCTGTAACTCTGTGAGATGATTTCACATAACACAAAGAAGTTTGTCAGAAAGCTTCTTTCTCTTTGTTATCGGAGGATATTTCCTTTGGCCCTATAGCCTTCAAAGGGATCCGAAATATCTGTTCTCAGATTCCACAGAAATAAAGCTAGCAAAGAGATCCACGAAATGCCGATGTAACTCTGTGAGATGAATTAGCAGAACACTAAGCAGTTTCTCAGAAAGCTTCTTTCCAGATTTCATCTGAGGATATTTCCTTTTTCACCATAGCCCTCTATGGGCTTCCAAATATCACTTTGCCAATTCCACAAGAACTGTCTTAGCGAAAGACTTCTTGAGGGGAAAGCTGTAACTCTGTGAGATGATTTCACAGAACACAAAGAAGTTTCTCAGAAAGCTTCTTTCTCTTTGTTATCGGAGGATATTTCCTTTGGACCTATAGTCTTCAAAGGGATCCGAAATATCTGTTCTCAGGTTGCACAGAAATAAGGCTAGCAAAGAGATCCACGAAATACAGATGTAACTCTGTGAGATGAATTAACAGAACACTAAGCAGTTTCTCAGAAAGCTTCATGCAGATTTCATCTGAGGATATTTCCTTTTTCACCATAGCCCTCTATGGGCTTCCAAATATCACTTTGCCAATTCCAAAAGAACTGTCTTAGCGAAAGGCTTCTTGAGGGGAAAGCTGTAACTCTGTGAGATGATTTCACAGAACACAAAGAAGTTTCGCAGAAACTTCTTTCTCTTTGTTATGGGAGGATATTTCCTTTGGCCCTATAGTCTTCAAAGGGATCCGAAATATCTGTTCTCAGATTCCACAGAAAGAAGGCTAGCAAAGAGATCCACGAAATACAGATGTAATTCTGTGAGTGGAAGTCACACATCACAGAGCAGTTTCTCAGAAAGCTTCTTTCCAGATTTCTTCTGAGGATATTTCCTTTTTCACCATAGCCCTCTATGGGCTTCCAAATATCACTTTGCCAATTCCACAAGAACTGTCTTAGCGAAAGGCTTCTTGAGAGGAAAGCTGTAACTCTGTGAGATGATTTCACAGAACACAAAGAAGTTTCTCAGAAAGCTTCTTTCTCTTTGTTATCGGGGGATATTTCCTTTGGCCCTATAGTCTTCAAAGGGATCCGAAATATCTGTTCTCAGATTCCACAGAAATAAAGCTAGCAAAGAGATCCACGAAAAACAGATGTAACTCTGTGAGATGAATTAACAGAACACTAAGCAGTTTCTCAGAAAACTTCTTTCCAGATTTCGTCTGAGGATATTTCCTTTTTCACCATAGCCCACTATGGGCTTCCAAATATCACTTTGCCAATTCCACAAGAAGTGTCTTAGCGAAAGGCTTCTTGAGGGGACAGGTGTTACTCTGTGAGATGATTTCACAGAACACAAAGAAGTTTCTCAGAAAGCTTCTTTCTCTTTGTTATCGGAGGATATTTCCTTTGGCCCTGTAGACTTCAAAGGGATCCGAAATATCTGTTCTCAGTTTCCACAGAAATAAGGCTAGCAAAGAGATCCACGAAATACATATGTACCTCTCTGAGTGGAAGTCACACATCACAGAGGAGTTTCTCAAAAAGCTTCTTTCCAGATTTCATCTGAGGATATTTCCTTTTTCACAATAGCCCTCTACGGGCTTCCAAATATCACTTTGCCAATTCCACAAGAACTGTCTTAGCGAAAGGCTTCTTGAGGGGAAACCTGTAACTCTTTGAGATGATTTCACAAAACACAAACAAGTTTCTCAGAAAGCTTCTTTCTCTTTGTTATCGGAGGATATTTCCTTTGGCCCTATAGTCTTCAAAGGGATCCGAAATATCTGTTCTCAGATTCCACAGAAATAAGGCTAGCAAAGAGATCCACGAAATACAGATGTAACTCTGTGAGTGGAAGTCACACATCACAGAGCAGTTTCTCAGGAAGCTTCTTTCCAGATTTCATCTGAGGATATTTCCTTTTTCACCATAGCCCTCTTTGGGCTTCCAAATATCACTTTGCCAATTCCACAAGAACTGTCTTAGCGAAAGGCTTATTGAGGGGAAAGCTGTAACTCTGTGACATGATTTCCCAGAACACAAAGAAGTTTCTCAGAAAGCTTCTTTCTCTTTGTTATCGGAGGATATTTCCTTTGGCACTATAGTCTTCAAAGGGATCCGAAATATGTGTTCTCAGATTCCAGAGAAATAAGGCTAGCAAAGACATCCACGAAATACAGATGTAACTCTGTGATATGATTTAACAGAACAATAAGCAGTTTCTCAGAAAGCTTCTATCCAGATTTCATCTGAGGATATTTCCTTTTTCACCATAGCCCTCTATGGGCTTCCAAATATCACTTTGCCAATTCCACAAGAAGTGTCTTAGCGAAAGGCTTCTTGAGGGGAAAGGTGTTACTCTGTGAGATGATTTCACAGAACACAAAGAAGTTTCTCAGAAAGCTTCTTTCTCTTTGTTATCGGAGGATATTTCCTTTGGCCCTATAGTCTTCAAAGGGATCCGAAATATCTGTTCTCAGATTCCACAGAAATAAGGCTAGCAAAGAGATCCACGAAATACAGATGTAACTCTGTGAGTGGAAGTAACACATCACAGAGCAGTTTCTCAGAAAGCTTCTTTCCAGATTTCATCTGAGGATATTTCCTTTTTCACCATAGCCCTCTAAGGGCTTCCAAATATCACTTCGCCAATTCCACAAGAACTGCCTTAGCGAAAGGCTTCTGGAGGGGAAAGCTGTAACTCTGAGAGATGATTTCAAAGAACACAAAGAATTTTCTCAGTAAGCTTCTTTCTCTTTGTTATCGGAGGATATTTCCTTTGGCCCAATAGTCTTCAAAGGGATCCGAAATATCTGTTCTCAGATTCCACAGAAATAAGGCTAGCAAAGAGATCCACGAAATACAGATGTAACTCTGTGAGATGAATTAACAGACCACTAAGCAGTTTCTCAGAAAGCTTCTTTCCAGATTTCATCTGAGGATATTTCCTTTTTCACCGTAGCCCTCCATGGGCTTCCAAATATCACTTTGCCAATTCCACAAGAACTGTCTTAGCGAAAGGCTTCTTGAGGGGAAAGCTGTAACTCTGTGAGACGATTTCACAGAACACAAAGAAGTTTCTCAGAAAGCTTCTTTCTCTTTGTTATCGGAGGATATTTCCTTTGGCCCTGTAGACTTCAAAGGGATCCGAAATATCTGTTCTCAGATTCCACAGAAATAAGACTAGCAAAGAGATACACGAAATACAGATGTAACTCTGTGAGATGAATTAGCAGAACACTAAGCAGTTTCTCAGAAAGCTTCTTTGCAGATTTCATCTGAGGATATTTCCTTTTTCACCATAGCCCTCTATGGGCTTCCAAATATCACTTTGCCAATTCCACAAGAACTGTCTTAGCGAAAGGCTTCTTGAGGGGAAAGCTGTAACTCTGTGAGATGATTTCACAGAACACAAAGAAGTTTCTCAGAACGCTTCTTTCTCTTTGTTATCGGAGGATATTTCCTTTGGCCCTATAGTCTTCAAAGGGATCCGAAATATCTGTTTTCAGATTCCACAGAAATAAAGCTAGCAAAGAGATCCACGAAATACAGATGTAACTCTGTCAGATGAATTAACAGAACACTAAGCAGTTTCTCAGAAAACTTCTTTCCAGATTTCGTCTGAGGATATTTCCTTTTTCACCATAGCCCTCTATGGGCTTCCAAATATCACTTTGCCAATTCCACAAGAAGTGTCTTAGCGAAAGGCTTCTTGAGGGGAAAGGTGTTACTCTGTGAGATGATTTCACAGAACACAAAGAAGTTTCTCAGAAAGCTTCTTTCTCTTTGTTATCGGAGGATATTTCCTTTGGCCCTGTAGACTTCAAAGGTATCCGAAATATCTGTTCTCAGATTCCACAGAAATAAGGCTAGCAAAGAGATCCCCGAAATACAGATGTACCTCTGTGAGTGGAAGTCACACATCACAGAGGAGTTTCTCAAAAAGCTTCTTTCCAGATTTCATCTGAGGATATTTCCTTTTTCACCATAGCCCTCTATGGGCTTCCAAATATCACTTTGCCAATTCCACAAGAACTGTCTTATCGAAAGGCTTCTTGAGGGGAAACCTGTAACTCTGTGAGATGATTTCACAGAACACAAAGAAGTTTCTCAGAAAGCTTCTTTCTCTTTGTTATCGGAGATTATTTCCTTTGGCCCTATAGTCTTCAAAGGGATCCGAAACATCTGTTCTCAGATTACACAGAAATAAGGCTAGCAAAGAGATCCACACAATACGGACGTAATTCTGTGAGTGGAAGTCACACATCACAGAGCAGTTTCTCAGATAGCTTCTTTCCAGATTTCATCTGAGGATATTTCCTTTTTCACCATAGCCCTCTATGGGCTTCCAAATATCACTTTGCCAATTCCACAAGAAGTGTCTTAGCGAAAGGCTTCTTGAGGGGACAGGTGTTACTCTGTGAGATGATTTCACAGAACACAAAGAAGTTTCTCAGAAAGCTTCTTTCTCTTTGTTATCGGAGGATATTTCCTTTGGCCCTGTAGACTTCAAAGGGATCCGAAATATCTGTTCTCAGATTCCACAGAAATAAGGCTAGCAAAGAGATCCACGAAATACAGATGTACCTCTGTGAGTGGAAGTCACACATCACAGAGGAGTTTCTCAAAAAGCTTCTTTCCAGATTTCATCTGAGGATATTTCCTTTTTCACCATAGCCCTCTATGGGCTTCCAAATATCACTTTGCCAATTCCACAAGAACTGTCTTATCGAAAGGCTTCTTGAGGGGAAAGCTGTAACTCTGTGAGATGATTTCACAGAACACAAAGAAGTTTCTCAGAAAGCTTCTTTCTCTTTGTTATCGGAGGATATTTCCTTTGGCCCTATAGTCTTCAAAGGGATCCGAAATATCTGTTCTCAGATTACACAGAAATAAGGCTAGCAAAGAGATCCACACAATACGGACGTAATTCTGTGAGTGGAAGTCACACATCACAGAGCAGTTTCTCAGATAGCTTCTTTCCAGATTTCATTTGAGGATATTTCCTTTTTCACCATAGCCCTCTATGGGATTCCAAATATCACTTTGCCAATTCCACAAGAACTGTCTAAGCGAAAGGGTTCTGGAGGGGAAAGCTGTAACTCTGTGAGATGATTTCACAGAACACAAAGAAGTTTGTCAGAAAGCTTCTTTCTCTTTGTTATCGGAGGATATTTCCTTTGGCCCTATAGTCTTCAAAGGATTCCGAAATATCTGTTCTCAGATTCCAGAGAAATAAGGCTAGCAAAGAGATCCACGAAATACAGATGTAACTCTGTGAGATGATTTAACAGAACAATAAGCAGTTTCTCAGAAAGCTTCTATCCAGATTTCATCTGAGGATATTTCCTTTTTCACCATAGCCCTCTAGGGGCTTCCAAACGTCACTTTGCGAATTGCACAAGAACTGTCTTAGCGAAAGGCTTCCTGAGGGGAAAGCTGTAACTCTGTGAGATGATTTCACAGAACACAAAGAAATTTTTCAGAAAGCTTCTTTCTCTTTGTTATCGGAGGATATTTCCTTTGGCCCTATAGTCTTCAAAGGGATCCGAAATATCTGTTCTCAGATTCCACAGAAATAAAGCTAGCAAAGAGATCCACGAAAAACAGATGTAACTCTGTGAGATGAATTAACAGAACACTAAGCAGTTTCTCAGAAAACTTCTTTCCAGATTTCGTCTGAGGATATTTCCTTTTTCACCATAGCCCTCTATGGGCTTCCAAATATCACTTTGCCAATTCCACAAGAAGTGTCTTAGCGAAAGGCTTCTTGAGGGGACCGGTGTTACTCTGTGAGATTATTTCACAGAACACAAAGAAGTTTCCCAGAAAGCTTCTTTCTCTTTGTTATCGGAGGATATTTCCTTTGGCCCTGTAGACTTCAAAGGGATCCGAAATATCTGTTCTCAGATTCCACAGAAATAAGGCTAGCAAAGAGATCCACGAAATACAGATGTACCTCTGTGAGTGGAAGTCACACATCACAGAGGAGTTTCTCAAAAAGCTTCTTTCCAGATTTCATCTGAGGATATTTCCTTTTTCACCATAGCCCTCTATGGGCTTCCTAATATCACTTTGCCAATTCCACAAGAACTGTCTTAGCGAAAGGCTTCTTGAGGGGAAACCTGTAACTCTGTGAGATGATTTCACAGAACACAAAGAAGTTTCTCAGAAAGCTTCTTTCTCTTTTTTATCGGAGGATATTTCCTTTGGCCCTATAGTCTTCAAAGTGATCCGAAATATCTGTTCTCAGATTACACAGAAATAAAGCTAGCAAAGAGATCCACACAATACGGAAGTAATTCTGTGAGTGGAAGTCACACATCACAGAGCAGTTTCTCAGATAGCTTCTTTCCAGATTTCATCTGAGGATATTTCCTTTTTCACCATAGCCCTCTATGAGCTTCCAAATATCACTTTGCCAATTCCACAAGAGCTGTCTTAGCGAAAGGCTTCTGGAGGGGAAAGCTGTAACTCTGTGAGATGATTTCACAGAACACAAAGAAGTTTGTCAGAAAGCTTCTTTCTCTTTGTTATCGGAGGATATTTCCTTTGGCCCTATAGTCTTCAAAGGGATCCGAAATATCTGTTCTCAGATTCCACAGAAATAAAGCTAGCAAAGAGATCCACGAAATACAGATGTAACTCTGTGAGATGAATTAACAGAACACTTAGCAGTTTCTCAGAAAACTTCTTTTCAGATTTCATCTGAGGATATTTCCTTTTTCACCATAGCCCTCTATGGGCTTCCAAATATCACTTTGCCAATTCCACAAGAAATGTCTTAGCGAAAGGCTTCTTGAGGGTAAAGCTGTAACTCTGTGAGATGATTTCACAGAACACAAAGAAGTTTCTCAGAAAGCTTCTTTCTCTTTGTTATCGGAGGATATTTCCTTTGGCCCTATAGTCTTCAAAGGGATCCGAAATATCTGTTCTCAGATTCCACAGAAATAAGGCTAGCAAAGAGATCCACGAAATACAGATGTAACTCTGTGAGTGGAAGTCACACATCACAGAGCAGGTTCTCAGGAAGCTTCTTTCCAGATTTCATCTGAGGATATTTCCTTTTTCACCATAGCCCTCTTTGGGCTTCCAAATATCACTTTGCCAATTCCACAAGAACTGTCTTAGCGAAAGGCTTCTTGAGGGGAAAGCTGTAACTCTGTGACATGATTTCACAGAACACAAAGAAGTTTCTCAGAAAGCTTCTTTCTCTTTGTTATCGGAGGATATTTCCTTTGGCACTATAGTCTTCAAAGGGATCCGAAATATGTGTTCTCAGATTCCAGAGAAATAAGGCTAGCAAAGAGATCCACGAAATACAGATTTAACTCTGTGATATGATTTAACAGAACAATAAGCAGTTTCTCAGAAAGCTTCTATCCATATTTCATCTGAGGATATTTCCTTTTTCACCATAGCCCTCTAAGGGCTTCCAAACGTAACTTTGCCAATTGCACAAGAACTGTCTTAGCGAAAGGCTTCCTGAGGGGAAAGCTGTAACTCTGTGAGATGATTTCACAGAACACAAAGAAGTTTGTCAGAAAGCTTCTTTCTCTTTGTTATCGGAGGATATTTCCTTTGGCCCTATAGTCTTCAAAGGGATCCGAAATATCTGTTCTCAGATTCCACAGAAATAAAGCTAGCAAAGAGATCCACGAAATACAGATGTAACTCTGTGAGATGAATTAACATAACACTAAGCAGTTTCTCAGAAAACTTCTTTCCAGATTTCGTCTGAGGATATTTCCTTTTTCACCATAGCCCTCTATGGGCTTCCAAATATCACTTTGCCAATTCCACAAGAAGTGTCTTAGCGAAAGGCTTCTTGAGGGGAAAGGTGTTACTCTGTGAGATGATTTCACAGAACACAAAGAAGTTTCTCAGAAAGCTTCTTTCTCTTTGTTATCGGAGGATATTTCCTTTGGCCCTGTAGACTTCAAAGGGATCCGAAATATCTGTTCTCAGATTCCACAGAAATAAGGCTAGCAAAGAGATCCCCGAAATACAGATGTACCTCTCTGAGTGGAAGTCACACATCACAGAGGAGTTTCTCAAAAAGTTTCTTTCCAGATTTCATCTGAGGATATTTCCTTTTTCACCATAGCCCTCTATGGGCTTCCAAATATCACTTTGCCAATTCCACAAGAACTGTCTTAGCGAAAGGCTTCTTGAGGGGAAACCTGTAACTCTGTGAGATGATTTCACAGAACACAAAGAAGTTTCTCAGAAAGCTTCTTTCTCTTTTTTATCGGAGGATATTTCCTTTGGTCCTATAGTCTTCAAAGGGATCCGAAATATCTGTTCTCAGATTCCACAGAAATAAGGCTAGCAAAGAGATCCACGAAATACAGATGTAACTCTGTGAGTGGAAGTCACACATCACAGAGCAGGTTCTCAGGAAGCTTCTTTCCAGATTTCATCTGAGGATATTTCGTTTTTCACCATAGCCCTCTATGGGCTTCCAAATATCACTTTGCCAATTCCACAAGAACTGTCTTAGCGAAAGGCTTCTTGAGGGGAAAGCTGTAACTCTGTGAGATGATTTCACAGAACACAAAGAAGTTTCTCAGAAAGCTTCTTTCTCTTTGTTATCGGAGGATATTTCCTTTGGCACTATAGTCTTCAAAGGGATCCGAAATATGTGTTCTCAGATTCCAGAGAAATAAGGCTAGCAAAGAGATCCACGAAATACAGATTTAACTCTGTGATATGATTTAACAGAACAATAAGCAGTTTCTCAGAAAGCTTCTATCCAGATTTCATCTGAGGATATTTCCTTTTTCACCATAGCCCTCAAAGGGCTTCCAAACGTCACTTTGCCAATTGCACAAGAACTGTCTTAGCGAAAGGCTTCCTGAGGGGAAAGCTGTAACTCTGTGAGATGATTTCACAGAACACAAAGAAGTTTGTCAGAAAGCTTCTTTCTCTTTGTTATCGGAGGATATTTCCTTTGGCCCTATAGTCTTCAAAGGGATCCGAAATATCTGTTCTCAGATTCCACAGAAATAAAGCTAGCAAAGAGATCCACGAAATACAGATGTAACTCTGTGAGATGAATTAACATAACACTAAGCAGTTTCTCAGAAAACTTCTTTGCAGATTTCGTCTGAGGATATTTCCTTTTTCACCATAGCCCTCTATGGGCTTCCAAATATCACTTTGCCAATTCCACAAGAAGTGTCTTAGCGAAAGGCTTCTTGAGGGGAAAGGTGTTACTCTGTGAGATGATTTCACAGAACACAAAGAAGTTTCTCAGAAAGCTTCTTTCTCTTTGTTATCGGAGGTTATTTCCTTTGGCCCTGTAGACTTCAAAGGGATCCGAAATATCTGTTCTCAGATTCCACAGAAATAAGGCTAGCAAAGAGATCCCCGAAATACAGATGTACCTCTCTGAGTGGAAGTCACACATCACAGAGGAGTTTCTCAAAAAGTTTCTTTCCAGATTTCATCTGAGGATATTTCCTTTTTCACCATAGCCCTCTATGGGCTTCCAAATATCACTTTGCCAATTCCACAAGAACTGTCTTATCGAAAGGCTTCTTGAGGGGAAACCTGTAACTCTGTGAGATGATTTCACAGAACACAAAGAAGTTTCTCAGAAAGCTTCTTTCTCTTTGTTATCGGAGGATATTTCCTTTGGCCCTATAGTCTTCAAAGGGATCCGAAATATCTGTTCTCAGATTCCAGAGAAATAAGGCTAGCAAAGAGATCCAAGAAATACTGATGTAACTCTGTGATATGATTTAACAGAACAATAAGCAGTTTCTCAGAAAGCTTCTATCCAGATTTCATCTGAGGATATTTCCTTTTTCACCATAGCCCTCTAAGGGCTTCCAAACGTCACTTTGCGAATTGCACAAGAACTGTCTTAGCGAAAGGCTTCCTGAGGGGAAAGCTGTAACTCTGTGAGATGGTTTCACAGAACACAAAGAAGTTTCTCAGAAAGCTTCTTTCTCTTTGTTATCGGAGGATATTTCCTTTGGCCCTATAGTCTTCAAAGGGATCCGAAATATCTGTTCTCAGATTCCACAGAAATAAAGCTAGCAAAGAGATCCACGAAATACAGATGTAACTCTGTGAGATGAATTAACAGAACACTAAGCAGCTTCTCAGAAATCTTCTTTTCAGATTTCGTCTGAGGATATTTCCTTTTTCACCATAGCCCTCTATGGGCTTCCAAATATCACTTTGCCAATTCCACAAGAAGTGTCTTAGCGAAAGCCTTCTTGAGGGGACAGGTGTTACTCTGTGAGATGATTTCACAGAACACAAAGAAGTTTCTCAGAAAGCTTCTTTCTCTTTGTTATCGGAGGATATTTCCTTTGGCCCTGTAGACTTCAAAGGGATCCGAAATATCTGTTCTCAGATTCCACAGAAATAAGGCTAGCAAAGAGATCCACGAAATACAGATGAACCTCTGTGAGTGGAAGTCACACATCACAGAGGAGTTTCTCAAAAAGCTTCTTTCCAGATTTCATCTGACGATATTTCCTTTTTCACCATAGCCCTCTATGGGCTTCCTAATATCACTTTGCCAATTCCACAAGAACTGTCTTAGCGAAAGGCTTCTTGAGGGGAAACCTGTAACTCTGTGAGATGATTTCACAGAACACAAAGAAGTTTCTCAGAAAGCTTCTTTCTCTTTGTTATCGGAGGATATTTCCTTTGGCCCTATAGTCTTCAAAGGGATCCGAAATATCTGTTCTCAGATTACACAGAAATAAGGCTAGCAAAGAGATCCACACAATACGGAAGTAATTCTGTGAGTGGAAGTCACACATCACAGAGCAGTTTCTCAGATAGCTTCTTTCCAGATTTCATCTGAGGATATTTCCTTTTTCACCATAGCCCTCTATGAGCTTCCAAATATCACTTTGCCAATTCCACAAGAGCTGTCTTAGCGAAAGGCTTCTGGAGGGGAAAGCTGTAACTCTGTGAGATGATTTCACAGAACACAAAGAAGTTTGTCAGAAAGCTTCTTTCTCTTTGTTATCGGAGGATATTTCCTTTGGCCCTATAGTCTTCAAAGGGATCCGAAATATCTGTTCTCAGATTCCACAGAAATAAAGCTAGCAAAGATTTCCACGAAATACAGATGTAACTCTGTGAGATGAATTAACAGAACACTAAGCAGTTTCTCAGAAAACTTCTTTCCAGATTTCATCTGAGGATATTTCCTTTTTCACCATAGCCCTCTATGGGCTTCCAAATGTCACTTTGCCAATTCCACAAGAAGTGTCTTAGCGAAAGGCTTCTTGAGGGGAAAGGTGTTACTCTGTGAGATGATTTCACAGAACACAAAGAAGTTTCTCAGAAAGCTTCTTTCTCTTTGTTATCGGAGGATATTTCCGTTGGCCCTGTAGACTTCAAAGGGATCCGAAATATGTGTTCTCAGATTCCACAGAAATAAGGCTAGCAAAGAGATCTACGAAATACAGATGTACCTCTGTGAGTGGAAGTCACACATCACAGAGGAGTTTCTCAAAAAGATTCTTTCCAGATTTCATCTGAGGATATTTCCTTTTTCACCATAGCCCTCTATGGGCTTCCAAATATCACTTTGCCAATTCCACAAGAACTGTCTTAGCGAAAGGCTTCTTGAGGGGAAACCTGTAACTCTGTGAGATGATTTCACAGAACACAAAGAAGTTTCTCAGAAAGCTTCTTTCTCTTTGTTATCGGAGGATATTTCCTTTGGCCGTATAGTCTTCAAAGGGATCCGAAATATCTGTTCTCAGATTCCACAGAAATAAGGCTAGCAAAGAGATCCACGAAATACAGATGTAACTCTGTGAGTGGAAGTCACACATCACAGAGCAGGTTCTCAGGAAGCTTCTTTCCAGATTTCATCTGAGGATATTTCCTTTTTCACCATAGCCCTCTATGGGCTTCCAAATATCACTTTGCCAAATCCACAAGAACTGTCTTAGGGAAAGCCTTCTTGAGGGGAAAGCTGTAACTCTGTGAGATGATTTCCCAGAACACAAAGAAGTTTCTCAGTAAGCTTCTTTCTCTTTGTTATCGGAGGATATTTCCTTTGCCCTATAGTATTCAAAGGGATCCGAAATATCTGTTCTCAGATTTCACAGAAATAAGGCTAGCAATGAGATCCACGAAATACAGATGTGACTCTGTGAGATGAATTAACAGAACACTAAGCAGTTTCTCAGAAAACTTCTTTCCAGATTTCATCTGAGGATATTTCCTTTTTCACCATAGCCCTCTATGGGCTTCCAAATATCGCTTTGCCAATACCACAAGAACTGTCTTAGTGAAAGGCTTCTGGAGGGGAAAGCTGTAACTCTGTGAGATGATTTCACAGAACTCAAAGAAGTTTCTCAGAAAGCATCTTTCTCTTTGTTATCGGAGGATATTTCCTTTGGCCCTATCGTCTTCAAAGGGATCCGAAATATCTGTTCTCAGTTTCCACAGAAATAAGGCTAGCAAAGAGATCCACGAAATACAGATGTAACTCTGTGAGTGGAAGTCACACATCACAGAGCAGTTTCTCAGAAAGATTCTTTCCAGATTTCATCTGAGGATATTTCCTTTTTCACCATAGCCCTCTATGGGCTTCCAAATATCACTTTGGGAATTCCACAAGAACTGTCTTAGCGAAAGGCTTCTTGAGGGGAAAGCTGTAACTCTGTGAGATGATTTCACAGAACACAAAGAAGTTTCTCAGAAAGCTTCTTTCTCTTTGTTATCGGAGGATATTTCCTTTGGCCCTATAGTCTTCAAAGGGATCCGAAATATCTGTTCTCAGATTCCACAGAAATAAGGCTAGCAAAGAGATCCACGAAATACAGATGTAACTCTGTGAGTGGAAGTCACACATCACAGAGCAGGTTCTCAGAAAACTTCTTTCCAGATATCATCTGAGGATATTTCCTTTTTCACCATAGCCCTCTATGGGCTTCCAAATATCACTTTGCCAATTCCACAAGAACTGTCTTAGCGAAAGGCTTCTTGAGGCGAAAGCTGTAACTCTGTGACATGATTTCACAGAACACAAAGAAGTTTCTCAGAAAGCTTCTTTCTCTTTGTTATCGGAGGATATTTCCTTTGGCACTATAGTCTTCAAAGGGATCCGAAATATGTGTTCTCAGATTCCAGAGAAATAAGGCTAGCAAAAAGATCCACGAAATACAGATGTAACTCTGTGATATGATTTAACGGAACAATAAGCAGTTTCTCAGAAAGCTTCTATCCAGATTTCATCTGAGGATATTTCCTTTTTCACCATAGCCCTCTAAGGGCTTCCAAACGTCACTTTGCCAATTGCACAAGAACTGTCTTAGCGAAAGGCTTCCTGAGGGGAAAGCTGTAACTCTGTGAGATGAATTCACAGAACACAAAGAAGTTTGTCAGAAAGCTTCTTTCCCTTTGTTATCGGAGGATATTTCCTTTGGCCCTATAGTCTTCAAAGGGATCCGAAATATCTGTTCTCAGATTCCACAGAAATAAGGCTAGCAAAGAGATCCACGAAATACAGATGTAACTCTGTGAGATGAATTAACAGAACACTAAGCAGTTTCTCAGAAAGCTTCTTTCCAGATTTCATCTGAGGATATTTCCTTTTTCACCCTAGCCCTCTATGGGCTTCCAAATATCACTTTGCCAATTCCACAAGAACTGTCTCAGCGAAAGGCTTCTTGAGGGGAAAGCTGTAACTCTGTGAGATGATTTCACAGAACACAAGGAAGTTTCTCAGTAATCTTTCTCTTTGTTATCGGAGGATATTTCCTTTGGCCCTATAGTCTTCAAAGGGATCCGAAATATCTGTTCTCAGATTCCACAGAAATAAGGCTAGCAAAGAGATCCACGAAATACAGATGTAACTCTGTGAGGTGAGTTAAAAGAATACTAAGCAGTTTCTCAGAAAGCTTCTTTCCAGATTTCATCTGAGGATATTTCCTTTTTCACCATAGCCCTCTATGGCTTCCAAATATCACTTTGCCAATTCCACAAGAACTGTCTTAGCGAAAGGCTTCTTGAGGGCAAAGCTGTAACTCTGTGAGATGATTTCACAGAATACAAAGAAGTTTCTCAGGAAGCTTCCTTCCCTTTGTCATCGGAGGATATTTCCTTTGGCCCTATAGTCTTCAAAGGGATCCCAAATATCTGTTCTCAGATTCCACAGAAATAAGGCTAGCAAAGAGATCCACGAAATACAGATGTAACCCTGTGAGTGGAAGTCACACATCACAGAGCAGTTTCTCAGAAAATTCTTTCCAGATTTCATCTGAGGATAATTCCTTTTTCACCATAGCCCTCTATGGGCTTCCAAATGTCACTTTGCCAATTCCACAAGAACTGACTTAGCGAAAGGCTTCTTGAGGGGAAAGCTGTAACTCTGTGAGATGATTTCACAGAACACAAGGAAGTTTGTCAGAAAGCTTCTTTCTCTTACTTATCGGAGGATATTTCCTTTGGCCCTATAGTCTTAAATGGGATCCGAAATATCGGTTCTCAGATTCCACAGAAATAAGGCTAGCAGAGAGATCCACGAAATACAGATGTAACTCTGTGAGATGAATTAACAGAACACTAAGCAGGTTATCCGAAAGCTTCTTTCCAGATTTCATCTGAGGACATTTCCTTTTTCACCATAGCCCTCTATGGGCTTCCGAATATCACTTTGCCAATTGCACAAGAACTGTCTCAGCGAAAGGCTTCTTGAGGGGAAAGCTGTAACTCTGTGAGATGATTTCACAGAACACAAAGAAGTTTCTCAGAAAGCATCTTTCTCTTTGTTATCGGAGGATATTTCCTTTCGCCCTATAGTCTTCAAAGGGATCCGAAATATCTGTTCTCAGATTCCACAGAAAGAAGGCTAGCAAGGAGATCCACCAAATACAGATGTAACTCTGTGAGTGGAAGTCACACGTCACAGAGCAGTTTCTCAGAAACTTTCTTTCCAGATTTCATCTGAGGATATTTCCTTTTTCACCATAGCCCTCTATGGGCTTCCAAATATCACTTTGCCAATTCCACAAGAACTGTCTTAGCGAAAGGCTTCTTGAGGGGAAAGCTGTAACTCTGTGAGATGATTTCACAGAACACAAAGAAGTTTCTCAGAAAGCTTCTTTCTCTTTGTTATCGGAGGATATTTCCTTTGGCCCTATAGTCTTCAAAGGGATCCGAAATATCTGTTCTCAGATTCCACAGAAATAAGGCTAGCAAAGAGATCCACGAAATACAGATGTAACTCTGTGATTGGAAGTCACACATGACAGAGCAGTTTCACAGAGCGCTTCTTTCCAGATTTCATCGGAGGATGTTTCCTTTTTCACCATAGCCCTCTACGGGCTTCCAAATATCACTTTGCCAATTCCCCAAGAACTGTCCTAGCGAAAGGCTTCTTGAGGGGAAAGCTGTAACTCTGTGAGATGATTTCACAGAACACAAAGAAGTTTCTCAGAAAGCTTCTTTCTCTTTGTTATCGGAGGATATTTCCTTTGGCCCTATAGTCTTCAAAGGGATCCGAAATATCTGTTTTCAGATTCCACAGAAATAAGGCTAGCAAAGAGATCCACGAAATACAGATGTAACTCTGTGAGGTGAGTTAACAGAACACTAAGCAGTTTCTCAGAAAGCTTCTTTCCAGATTTCATCTGAGGATATTTTCTTTTTCACCATAGCCCTCTATGGGCTTCCAAATATCACTTTGCCAATTCCACAAGAACTGTCTTAGCGAAAGGCTTCTTGAGGGGAAAGCTGTAACTCTGTGAGATGATTTCACAGAACACAAAGAAGTTTCTCAGAAAGCTTCTTTCCCTTTGTTATCCGAGGATATTTCCTTTGGCCCTATAGTCTTCAAAGGGATCCGAAATATCTGTTCTCAGATTTCACAGAAAAAAGGCTAGCAATGAGATCCACGAAATACAGATGTAACTCTGTGAGAAGAATTAACAGAACACTAAGCAGTTTCTCAGAAAGCTTATTTCCAGATTTCATCTGAGGATATTTCCTTTTTTCTCCATAGCCCTCTATGGGCTTCCAAATATCGCTTTGCCAATACCACAAGAACTGTCTTAGTGAAAGGCTTCTTGAGGGGAAAGCTGTAACTCTGTGAGATGATTTCACAGAACACAAAGAAGTTTCTCAGAAAGCTTCTTTCCCTTTGTCATCGGAGAATATTTCCTTTGGCTGTATAGTCTTCAAAGGGATCCGAAATATCTGTTCTCAGATTCCACAGAAATAAGGCTAGCAAAGAGATCCACGAAATACACCTGTAACTCAGTTAAATGAATTAACAGAACACTAAGCCGTTTCTCAGAAAGCTTCTTTCCAGATTTCATCTGAGGATATTTCCTTATTCACCATAGCCCACGATGGGCTTCCAAATATCACTTTGCCATTTCCACAAGAACTGTATTAGCGAAAGGCTTCTTGAGGGGAATGTTGTAACTCTGTGAGATGATTTCACAGAACACAAAGAAGTTTGTCAGAAAGCTTCATTCTCTTACTTATCGGAGGATATTTCCTTTGGACCTATAGTCTTTAAAGGGATTCGAAATATCGGTTCTCAGATTCCACAGAAATAAGGCTAGCAAAGAGATCCACGAAATACAGATGTAACTCTCTGAGATGAATTAACAAAACACAAAGCAGTTTCTCAGAAAGCTTCTTTCCAGATTTCATCTGAGGATATTTCCTTTTTCATCATAGGCCTCTATGGGCTTCCAAATATCACTTTGCCAATTCCACAAGAACTGTCTTAGCGAAAGGCTTCTTGAGGGGAAAGCTGTAACTCTGTGAGATGATTTCACAGAACACAAAGTAGTTTGTCAGAAAGCTTCTTTCTCTTTGTTATCGGAGGATATTTCCTTTGGCCCTATAGTCTTCAAAGGGATCCGAAATATCTGTTCTCAGATTCCACAGAAATAAGGCTAGCAAAGAGATCCACGAAATACAGATGTAACTCTGTGAGTGGAAGTCACACATCACAGAGCAGGTTCTCAGAAAACTTCTTTCCAGAATTCATCTGAGGATATTTCCTTTTTCACCATAGCCCTCTATGGGCTTCCAAATGTCACTTTGCCAATTCCACAAGAACTGTCTTAGCGAAAGATTTTTTGAGGGGAAAGCTGTAACTCTGGGAGTTGATTTCACAGAACACAAAGTAGTTTCTCAGAAAGCTTCTTTCTCTTTGTTATCGGAGGATATTTCCTTTGGCCCTGTAGACTTCAAAGGGATCCGAAATATCTGTTCTCAGATTCCACGGAAATAAGGTTAGCAAAGACATCCACGAAATACAGATGTAACTCTGTGAGATGAATTAACAGAACACTAAGCAGTTTCTCAGAAAGCTTCTTTCCAGATTTCATCTGAGGATATTTCCTTTTTCACCATAGCCCTCTATGGGCTTCCTAATATCACTTTGCCAATTCCACAAGAACTGTCTTAGCGAAAGGCTTCTTGAGGGGAAACCTGTAACTCTGTGAGATGATTTCACAGAACACAAAGAAGTTTCTCAGAAAGCTTCTTTCTCTTTGTTATCGGAGGATATTTCCTTTGGCCCTATAGTCTTCAAAGGGATCCGAAATATCTGTTCTCAGATTACACAGAAATAAGGCTAGCAAAGAGATCCACGAAATACGTATATAATTCTGTGAGTGGAAGTCACACATCACAGAGCAGTTTCTCAGATAGCTTCTTTCCAGATTTCATCTGAGGATATTTCCTTTTTCACCATAGCCCTCTATGGGCTTCCAAATATCACTTTGCCAATTCCACAAGAATTGTCTTAGCGAAAGGCTTCTTGAGGGGAAAGCTGTAACTCTGTGAGATGATTTCACAGAACACAAAGAAGTTTCTCAGAAAGCTTCCTTCCCTTTGTCATCGGAGGATATTTCCTTTGGCCCTATAGTCTTCAAAGGGATCCGAAATATCTGTTCTCAGATTCCACAGAAATAAGGCTAGCAAAGAGATCCACGAAATACACATGTAACTCTGTTAAATGAATTAACAGAACACTAAGCCGTTTCTCAGAAAGCTTCTTTCCAGATTTCATCTGAGGATATTTCCTTTTTCACCATAGCCCTCTAAGGGCTTCCAAATATCACTTTGCCATTTCCACAAGAACTGTCTTAGCGAAAGGCCTCTTGAGGGGAATGCTGTAACTCTGTGAGATGATTTCACAGAACACAAAGAAGTTTCTCAGGAAGCTTCTTTCTCTTTGTTCTCGGAGGATATTTCCTTTCGCCCTATAGTCTTCAAAGGGTTCCGAAATATCTGTTCTCAGATTCCACAGAAATAAGGCTAGCAAGGAGATCAACGAAATACAGATGTAACCCTGTGAGTGGAAGTCACACATCACAGAGCAGTTTCTCAGAAAATTCTTTCCAGTTTTCATCTGAGGATAATTCCTTTTTCACCATAGCCCTCTATGGGCTTCCAAATATCACTTTGCCAATTCCACAAGAACTGTCTTAGCGAAAGGCTTCTTGAGGGGAAAGCTGTAACTCTGTGAGATGATTTCACAGAACACAAAGAAGTTTCTCAGAAAGCTTCTTTCCCTTCGTTATCCGAGGATATTTCCTTTGGCCCTATAGTCTTCAAAGGGATCCGAAATATCTGTTCTCAGATTTCACAGAAAAAAGGCTAGCAATGAGATCCACGAAATACAGATGTAACTCTGTGAGAAGAATTAACAGAACACTAAGCAGTTTCTCAGAAAGCTTATTTTCAGATTTCATCTGAGGATATTTCCTTTTTCACCATAGCCCTCTATGGGCTTCCAAATATCGCTTTGCCAATACCACAAGAACTGTCTTAGTGAAAGGCTTCTTGAGGGGAAAGCTGTAACTCTGTGAGATGATTTCACAGAACACAAAGAAGTTTCTCAGAAAGCATCTTTCTCTTTGTTATCGGAGGATATTTCCTTTGGCCGTATCGTCTTCAAAGGGATCCGAAATATCTGTTCTCAGATTCCACAGAAATAAGGCTAGCAAAGAGATCCACGAAATACAGATGTAACTCTGTGAGTGGAAGTCACACATCACAGATCAGTTTCTCAGAAAGCTTCTTTCCAGATTTCATCTGCGGATATTTCCTTTTTCACCATAGCCCTCTATGGGCTTCCAAATATCACTTTGACAATTCCACAAGAACTGTCTTAGCGAAAGGCTTCTTGAGGGGAAAGCTGTAACTCTGTGAGATGATTTCACAGAACACAAAGAAGTTTCTCAGAAAGCTTCTTTCTCTTTGTTATCGGAGGATATTTCCTTTGGCCCTATAGTCTTCAAAGGGATCCGAAATATCTGTTCTCAGATTCCACAGAAATAAGGCTAGCAAAGAGATCCACGAAATACAGATATAACTCTGTGATTGGAAGTCACACATCACAGAGCAGTTTCTCAGAGAGCTTCTTTCCAGATTTCATCGGAGGATATTTCCTTTTTCAACATAGCCCTCTATGGGCTTCCAAATATCACTTTGCCAATTCCACAAGAACTGTCTTAGCGAAAGGCTTCTTGAGGGGAAAGCTGTAACTCTGTGAGATGATTTCACAGAACACAAAGAAGTTTCTCAGAAAGCTTCTGTCCCTTTGTCATCGGAGGATATTTCCTTTGGCCCTATAGTCTTCAAAGGGATCCGCAATATCTGTTCTCAGATTCCACAGAAATAAGGCTAGCAAAGAGATCCACGAAATACAGATGTAACTCTGTGAGATGAATTAACAGAACACTAAGTGTTTCACAGAAAGCTTCTTTCGAGATTTCATCTGAGGATATTTCCTATTTCACCATAACCCTCTATGGGCTTCCAAATGTCACTTTGACAATTCCACAAGAACTGTCTTAGCGAAAGGCTTCTTGAGGGGAAAGCTGTAACTCTGTGAGATGATTTCACAGAACACAAAGAAGTTTGTCAGAAAGCTTCATTCTCTTACTTATCGGAGGATATTTCCTTTGGACCTATAGTCTTAAAAGGGATTCGAAATATCGGTTCTCAGATTCCACAGAAATAAGGCTAGCAAAGAGATCCACGAAATACAGATGTAACTCTCTGAGATGAATTAAGAAAACACAAAGCAGTTTCTCAGAAATCTTCTTTCCAGATTTCATCTGAGGATATTTCCTTTTTCATCATAGCCCTCTATGGGCTTCCAAATATCACTTTGCCAATTCCACAAGAACTGTCTTAGCGAAAGGCTTCTTGAGGGGTAAGCTGTAACTCTGTGAGATGATTTCACAGAACACAAAGTAGTTTGTCAGAAAGCTTCTTTCTCTTTGTTATCGGAGGATATTTCCTTTGGCCCTATAGTCTTCAAAGGGATCCGAAATATCTGTTCTCAGATTCCACAGAAATAAGGCTAGCAAAGAGATCCACGAAATACAGATGTAACTCTGTGAGTGGAAGTCACACATCACAGAGCAGGTTCTCAGAAAACTTCTTTCCAGATTTCATCTGAGGATATTTCCTTTTTCACCATAGCCCTCTATGGGCTTCCAAATGTCACTTTGCCAATTCCACAAGAACTGTCTTAGCGAAAGATTTTTTGAGGGGAAAGCTGTAACTCTGGGAGTTGATTTCACAGAACACAAAGTAGTTTCTCAGAAAGCTTCTTTCTCTTTGTTATCGGAGGATATTTCCTTTGGCCCTGTAGACTTCAAAGGGATCCGAAATATCTGTTCTCAGATTCCACAGAAATAAGGCTAGCAAAGACATCCACGAAATACAGATGTAACTCTGTGAGATGAATTAACAGAACACTAAGCAGTTTCTCAGAAAGCTTCTTTCCAGTTTTCATCTGAGGATATTTCCTTTTTCACCATAGCCCTCTATGGGCTTCCTAATATCACTTTGCCAATTCCACAAGAACTGTCTTAGCGAAAGGCTTCTTGAGGGGAAACCTGTAACTCTGTGAGAAGATTTCACAGAACACAAAGAAGTTTCTCAGAAAGCTTCTTTCTCTTTGTTATCGGAGGATATTTCCTTTGGCCCTATAGTCTTCAAAGGGATCCGAAATATCTGTTCTCAGATTACACAGAAATAAGGCTAGCAAAGAGATCTACGAAATACGTATATAATTCTGTGAGTGGAAGTCACACATCACAGAGCAGTTTCTCAGATAGCTTCTTTCCAGATTTCATCTGAGGATATTTCCTTTTTCACCATAGCCCTCTATGGGCTTCCAAATATCACTTTGCCAATTCCACAAGAACTGTCTTAGCGAAAGGCTTCTTGAGGGGAAAGCTGTAACTCTGTGAGAAGATTTCACAGAACACAAAGAAGTTTCTCAGAAAGCTTCCTTCCCTTTGTCATCGGAGGATATTTCCTTTGGCCCTATAGTCTTCAAAGGGATCCGAAATATCTGTTCTCAGATTCCACAGAAATAAGGCTAGCAAAGAGATCCACGAAATACACATGTAACTCTGTTAAATGAATTAACAGAACACTAAGCCGTTTCTCAGAAACCTTCTTTCCAGATTTCATCTGAGGATATTTCCTTTTTCACCGTAGCCCTCTATGGGCTTCCAAATATCACTTTGCCATTTCCACAAGAACTGTCTTAGCGAAAGGCTTCTTGAGGGGAATGCTGTAACTCTGTGAGATGATTTCACAGAACACAAAGAAGTTTCTCAGAAAGCTTCTTTCTCTTTGTTATCGGAGGATATTTCCTGTGGCCCTATAGTCTTCAAAGGGATCCGAAATATCTGTTCTCAGATTCCACAGAAATAAGGCTAGCAAGGAGATCATCGAAATACAGATGTAACCCTGTGAGTGGAAGTCACACATCACAGAGCAGTTTCTCAAAAATTCTTTCCAGTTTTCATCTGAGGATAATTCCTTTTTCACCATAGCCCTCTAAGGACTTCGAAATGTCACTTTGCCAATTAAACAAGAACTGTCTTAGCGAAAGGCTTCTTGAGGGGAAAGCTGTAACTCTGTGAGATGATTGCACAGAACACAAAGAAGTTTGTCAGAAAGCTTCATTCTCTTGCTTATCGGAGGATATTTCCTTTGGCCCTATAGTCTTAAAAGGCATCCGAAATATCGGTTCTCAGATTCCAAAGAAATAAGGCTAGCAGAGAGATCCACGAAATACAGATGTAACTCTGTGAGATGAATTAACAGAACACTAAGCAGTTTATCAGAAAGCTTCTTTCCAGATTTCATCTGAGGACATTTCCTTTTTCACCATAGCCCTCTATGGGCTTCCGAATATCACTTTGCCAATTCCACAAGAACTGTCTCAGCGAAAGGCTTCTTGAGGGGAAAGCTGTAACTCTGTGAGATGATTTCATAGAACACAAAGAAGTTTCTCAGAAAGCATCTTTCTCTTTGTTATTGGAGGATATTTCCTTTCGCCCTATAGTCTTCAAAGGGATCCGAAATATCTGTTCTCAGATTCCACAGAAAGAAGGCTAGCAAGGAGATCCACCAAATACAGATGTAACTCTGTGAGTGGAAGTCACACGTCACAGAGCAGTTTCTCAGAAAGCTTCTTTCCAGATTTCATCTGAGGATATTTCCTTTTTCACTATAGCCCTCTATGGGCTTCCAAATATCACTTTGCCAATTCCACAAGAACTGTCTTAGCGAAAGGCTTCTTGTGGGGAAAGCTGTAACTCTGTGAGATGATTTCACAGAACACAAAGAAGTTTCTCAGAAAGCTTCTTTCTCTTTGTTATCGGAGGATATTTCCTTTGGCCCTATAGTATTCAAAGGGATCCGAAATATCTGTTCTCAGATTCCACAGAAATAAGGCTAGCAAAGAGATCCACGAAATACAGATGTAACTCTGTGATTGGAAGTCACACATGACAGAGCAGTTTCTCAGAGCGCTTCTTTCCAGATTTCATCGGAGGATATTTCCTTTTTCAACGTAGCCCTCTACGGGCTTCCAAATATCACTTTGCCAATTCCCCAAGAACTGTCCTAGCGAAAGGCTTCTTGAGGGGAAAGCTGTAACTCTGTGACATGATTTCACAGAACACAAAGAAGTTTCTCAGAAAGCTTCTTTCTCTTTGTTATCGGAGGATATTTCCTTTGGCCCTATAGTCTTCAAAGGGATCCGAAATATCTGTTTTCAGATTCCACAGAAATAAGGCAAGCAAAGAGATCCACGAAATACAGATGTAACTCTGTGAGGTGAGTTAACAGAACACTAAGCAGTTTCTAAGAAACCTTCTTTCCAGATTTCATCTGAGGATGTTTTCTTTTTCACCATAGCCCTTTATGGGCTTCCAAATATCACTTTGCCAATTCCACAAGAACTGTCTTAGCGAAAGGCTTCTTGAGGGGAAAGCTGTAACTCTGTGAGATGATTTCACAGAACACAAAGAAGTTTCTCAGAAAGCTTCTTTCCCTTTGTTATCCGAGGATATTTCCTTTGGCCCTATAGTCTTCAAAGGGATCCGAAATATCTGTTCTCAGATTTCACAGAAAAAAGGCTAGCAATGAGATCCACGAAATACAGATGTAACTCTGTGAGATGAATTAACAGACCACTAAGCAGTTTCTCAGAAAGCTTCTTTCCAGATTTCATCTGAGAATATTTCCTTTTTCACCATAGCCCTCTATGGGCTTCCAAATATCGCTTTGCCAATACCACAAGAACTGTCTTAGTGAAAGGCTTCTTGAGGGGAAAGCTGTAACTCTGTGAGATGATTTCACAGATCACAAAGAAGTTTCTCAGAAAGCATCTTTCTCTTTGTTATCGGAGGATATTTCCTTTGGCCCTATCGTCTTCAAAGGGATCCGAAATATCTGATCTCAGATTCCACAGAAATAAGGCTAGCAAAGAGATCCACGAAATACAGATGTAACTCTGTGAGTGGAAGTCACACATCACAGAGCAGTTTCTCAGAAAGCTTCTTTCCAGATTTCATCTGCGGATATTTCCTTTTTCACCATAGCCCTCTATGGGCTTCCAAATATCACTTTGACAATTCCACAAGAACTGTCTTAGCGAAAGGCTTCTTGAGGGGAAAGCTGTAACTCTGTGAGATGATTTCACAGAACACAAAGAAGTTTCTCAGAAAGCTTCTTTCCCTTTGTCATCGGAGGATATTTCCTTTGGCCCTATAGTCTTCAAAGGGATCCGAAATATCTGTTCTCAGATTCCACAGAAATAAGGCTAGCAAAGAGATCCACGAAATACACATGTAACTCTGTTAAATGAATTAACAGAACACTAAGCCGTTTCTCAGAAAGCTTCTTTCCAGATTTCATCTGAGGATATTTCCTTTTTCACCATAGCCCACTATGGGCTTCCAAATATCACTTTGCCATTTCCACAAGAACTGTCTTAGCGAAAGGCTTCTTGAGGGGAATGCTGTAACTGTGTGAGATGATTTCACAGAACACAAAGAAGTTTCTCAGAAAGCTTCTTTCTCTTTGTTATCGGAGGATATTTCCTTTGGCCCTATAGTCTTCAAAGGGATCCGAAATATCTGTTCTCAGATTCCACAGAAATAAGGCTAGCAAAGAGATCCACGAAATACAGATGTAACTCTGTGAGTGGAAGTCACACATCACAGAGCAGGTTCTCAGAAAACTTCTTTCCAGATTTCATCTGAGGATATTTCCTTTTTTACCATAGCCCTCTATGGGCTTCCAAATGTCACTTTGCCAATTCCACAAGAACTGTCTTAGCGAAAGGCTTTTTGAGGGGAAAGCTGTAACTCTGGGAGTTGATTTCACAGAACACAAAGTAGTTTCTAAGAAAGCTTCTTTCTCTTTGTTATCGGAGGATATTTCCTTTGGCCCTATAGTCTTGAAAGGGATCAGAAATATCAGTTCTCAGATTCCACAGAAATAAGGCTAGCAAAGAGATCCACGAAATACAGAAGTAACTCTTTGAGATGAATTAACAGAACATTAAGCAGTTTATCAGAAAGCTTCTTTCCAGATTTCATCTGAGGATATTTCCTTTTTCACCATATCCCTCTATGGGTTTCCGAATATCACTTTACCAATTGCACAAGAACTGTCTCTGCGAAAGGATTCTTGAGGAGAAAGCTGTAACTCTGTGAGATGATTTCACAGAACATAAAGAAGTTTCTCAGAAAGCATCTTTCTCTTTGTTATCGGAGGATATTTCCTTTGGCCCTATATTCTTCAAAGGGATCCGAAATATATGTTCTCAGATTCCACAGAAAGAAGGCTCGCAAAGAGATCCACCAAATACAGATGTAACCCTGTGAGTGGAAGTCACACATCATAGAGCAGTTTCTCAGAAAGCTTCTTTCCAGAATTCATCTGAGGATATTTCCTTTTTCATCATAGCCCTCTATGGGCTTCCAAATATCACTTTGCCAATTCCACAAGAACTGTGTTAGTGAAAGGCTTCTTGAGGGGAAACCTGTAACTCTGTGAGATGATTTCACAGAACACAAAAAAGTTTCTCAGAAAACTTCTTTCTCTTTGTTATCGGAGGATATTTTCTTTGGCCCTATAGTTTTCAATGGGAACCGACATATCTGTTCTCAGATTCCACAGAAATAAGGCTAGCAAAGAGATCCACGAAATACAGATGTAACTCTGGGAGTGGAAGTAACACATCACAGAGCAGTTTCTCAGAAAGCTTCTTTCCAGATTTCATCTGAGGATATTTCCTTTTTCACCATAGCCCTCTAAGGGCTTCCAAATATCACTTTGCCAATTCCACAAGAACTGTCTTAGCGAAAGGCTTCTTGATGGGAAAGCTGTAACTCTGTGAGATGATTTCACAGAACAGAAAGAACATTCTCAGTAAGCTTCTTTCTCTTTGTTATCGGAGGATATTTCCTTTGGCCCAGTAGTCTTCAAAGGGATCCGAAATATCTGTTCTCAGATTCCGCAGAAATAAGGCTAGCAAAGAGGTCCACGAAATACAGATGTAACTCTGTGACATGAATTAACAGAACACTAAGCAGTTTCTCAGAAAGCGTCTTTCCAGATTTCATCTGAGGATATTTCCTTTTTCACCATAGCCCTCTATGGGCTTCCAAATATCACTTTGCCATTTCCACAAGAACTGTCTTAGCGAAAGGCTTCTTGAGGGGAAAGCTGTAACTCTGTGAGATGATTTCACAGAACACAAAGAAGTTTCTCAGAAAGCTTCTTTCTCTTTGTTATCGGAGGATATTTCCTTAGGCCCTATAGTCTTCAAAGGGATCCGAAATATCTGTTCTCAGATTCCACAGAAATAAGGCTAGCAAAGAGATCCACGAAATACAGATGTAACTCTGTGAGATGAATTAACAGAACACTAAGCAGTTTCTCAGAAAGCTTGTTTCCAGATTTCATCTGAGGATATTTCCTTTTTCACAATTGCCCTCTATGGGCTTCCAAATGTCACTTTGCCAATTCCACAAGAACGGTCTTAGCGAAAGGCTTTTGAGGGGAAAGCTGTAACTCTGGGAGTTGATTTCACAGAACACAAAGTAGTTTCTCAGAAAGCTTCTTTCTCTTTGTTATCGGAGGATATTTCCTTTGGCCCTACAGTCTTCAAAGGGATCCGAAATATCTGTTCTCAGATTCCACAGAAATAAGGCTAGCAAAGAGATCCACGAAATACAGAAGTAACTCTTTGAGATGAATTAACAGAACACTAAGCAGTTTATCAGAAAGCTTCTTTCCAGATTTCATCTGAGGATATTTCCTTTTTCACCATATCCCTCTATGGGCTTCCGAATATCACTTTGCCAATTCCACAAGAACTGTCTCAGCAAAAGGCTTCTTGAGGGGAAAGCTGTAACTCTGTGAGATGATTTCACAGAACACAAAGAAGTTTCTCAGAAAGCATCTTTTTCTTTGTTATCGGAGGATATTTCCTTTGGCCCTATAGTCTTCAAAGTGATCCGAAATATCTGTTCTCAGATTCCACAGAAAGAAGGGTAGCAAAGAGATCCACCAAATACAGATGTAACTCTGTGAGTGGAAGTCACACATCACAGAGCAGTTTCTCAGAAAGCTTCTTTCCAGATTTCATCTGAGGATATTTCCTTTTTCACCATAGCCCTCTATGGGCTTCCAAATATCACTTTGCCAATTCCACAAGAACTGTCTTAGCGAAAGGCTTCTTGAGGGGAAATCTGTAACGTTGTGAGAGCATTTCACAGAACACAAAGAAGTTTCTCAGAAATCTTCTTTCTCTTTTTTATCGGAGGATATTTCCTTTGACCCTATAGTCTTCAAAGGGATCCGAAATATCTGTTCTCCGATTCCACAGAAATAAGGCTAGCAAAGAGATCCACGAAATACAGATGTTACTCTGTGATTGGAAGTCACACATCACAGAGCAGTTTCTCAGAGCACTTCTTTCCAGATTTCATCGGAGGATATTTCCTTTTTCAACATAGCCCTTTACGGGCTTCCAAATATCAGTTTGCCAATTCCACAAGAACTGTCTTAGCGAAAGGCTTCTTGAGGGAAAAGCTGTAACTCTGTGAGATGATTTCACAGAACACAAAGAAGATTCTCAGTAAGCTTCTTTCTCTTTATTATCGGAGGATATTTCCTTTGGCCCAATAGTCCTCAAAGGGATCCGAAATATCTGTTCTCAGATTCCACAGAAATAAGGCTAGCAAAGACATCCACGAAATACAGATGTAACCCTGTGAGATGAATTAACAGAACACTAAGCAGTTTCTCAGAAAGCTTCTTTCCAGATTTCATCTGAGGATGTATCCTTTTTCACCGTAGCCCTCTATGGGTTTCCAAATATCACGTTGCCAATTCCACAAGAACTGTCTTAGCGAAAGGCTTCTTGAGGGGAAAGCTGTAACTCTGTGAGATGATTTCACAGAACACAAAGAAGTTTTTTCAGAAAGCTTCTTTCTCTTTGCTATCGGAGGATATTTCCTATGGCCCTATAGTCTTCAAAGGGATCCGCAATATCTGTTCTCAGATTCCACAGAAATAAGGCTAGCAAAGAGATCCACGAAATACAGATGTAACTCTGTGAGATGAATTAACAGAACACTAAGCAGTTTCACAGAAAGCTTCTTTCCAGATTTCATCTGAGGATATTTCCTTTTTCACCATAACTCTCTATGGGCTTCCAAATGTCACTTTGACAATTCCACAAGAACTGTCTTAGCGAAAGGCTTCTTGAGGGGAAAGCTGTAACTCTGTGAGATGATTTCACAGAACACAAAGAAGTTTGTCAGAAAGCTACATTCTCTTACTTATCGGAGGATATTTCCTTTGGACCTATAGTCTTAAAAGGGATTCGAAATATCGGTTCTCAGATTCCACAGAAATAAGGCTAGCAAAGAGATCCACGAAATACAGATGTAACTCTCTGAGATGAATTAACAAAACACAAAGCAGTTTCTCAGAAAGCTTCTTTCCAGATTTCATCTGAGGATATTTCCTTTTTCATCATAGCCCTCTATGGGCTTCCAAATATCACTTTGCCAATTCCACAAGAACTGTCTTAGCGAAAGGCTTCTTGAGGGGAAAGCTGTAACTCTGTGAGATGATTTCACAGAACACAAAGTAGTTTGTCAGAAAGCTTCTTTCTCTTTGTTATCGGAGGATATTTCCTTTGGCCCTATAGTCTTCAAAGGGATCCGAAATATCTGTTCTCAGATTCCACAGAAATAAGGCTAGCAAAGAGATCCACGAAATACAGATGTAACTCTGTGAGTGGAAGTCACACATCACAGAGCAGGTTCTCAGAAAACTTCTTTCCAGATTTCATCTGAGTATATTTCCTTTTTCACCATAGTCCTCTATGGGCTTCCAAATGTCACTTTGCCAATTCCACAAGAACTGTCTTAGCGAAAGGTTTTTTGAGGGGAAAGCTGTAACTCTGGGAGATGATTTCACAGAACACAAAGTAGTTTCTCAGAAAGCTTCTTTCTCTTTGTTATCAGAGGATATTTCCTTTGGCCCTGTAGACTTCAAAGGGATCCGAAATATCTGTTCTCAGATTCCACAGAAATAAGGCTAGCAAAGACATCCACGAAATACAGATGTAACTCTGTGAGATGAATTAACAGAACACTAAGCAGTTTCACAGAAAGCTTCTTTTCAGATTTCATCTGAGGATATTTCCTTTTTCACCATAGCCCTCTATGGGCTTCCTAATATCACTTTGCCAATTCCACAAGAACTGTCTTAGCGAAAGGCTTCTTGAGGGGAAACCTGTAACTCTGTGAGATGATTTCACAGAACACAAAGAAGTTTCTCAGAAAGCTTCTTTCTCTTTGTTATCGGAGGATATTTCCTTTGGCCCTATAGTCTTCAAAGGGATCCGAAATATCTGTTCTCAGATTACACAGAAATAAGGCTAGCAAAGAGATCCACGAAATACAGATGTAACTCTGTGAGTGGAAGTCGCACATCACAGATCAGGTTCTCAGGAAGCTTCTTTCCAGATTTCATCTGAGGATATTTCCTTTTTCACCATAGCCCTCTATGGGCTTCCAAATATCACTTTGCCAATTCCACAAGAACTGTCTTACCGACAGGCTTCTGGGGGGGAAAGCTGAAACTATGTGAGATGATTTCACAGAACACAAAGAAGTTTCTCAGAAAGCTTCTTTCTCTTTGTTATCGGAGGATATTTCCTTTGGCCCTATAGTCTTCAAAGAGATCCGAAATATCTGTTCTCAGATTCCACAGAAATAAGGCTAGCAAAGAGATCCACGAAATACAGATGTAACTCTGTGAGATGAATTAACAGAACACAAAGCAGTTTCTCAGAATGCTTCTTTCCAGATTTCATCTGAGGATATTTCCTTTTTCACCATAGCCCTCTATGGGCTTCCAAATGTCACTTTGCCAATTGCACAAGAACTGTCTTAGCAAAAGGCTTCTTGAGGGGAAAGCTGTAACTCTGTGAGATGATTTCACAGAACACAAAGAAGCTTGTCAGAAAGCTTCTTTCTCTTTGTTATCGGAGGATATTTCCTTTGGCCCTATAGTCTTCAAAGGGATCCGAAATATCTGTTCTCAGATTCCACAGAAATAAGGCTAGCAAAGAGATCCACGAAATACACATGTAACTCAGTTAAATGAATTAACAGAACACTAAGCCGTTTCTCAGAAAGCTTCTTTCCAGATTTCATCTGAGGATATTTCCTTTTTCACCATAGCCCACTATGGGCTTCCAAATATCACTTTGCCATTTCCACAAGAACTGTCTTGGCGAAAGGCTTCTTGAGGGGAATGCTGTAACTCTCTGAGGTGATTTCACAGAACACAAAGAAGTTTCTCAGAAAGCTTCTTTCTCTTTGTTATCGGAGGATATTTCCTTTGGCCCTATAGTCTTCAAAGGGATCCGAAATATCTGTTCTCAGATTCCACGGAAATAAGGCTAGCAAAGAGATCCACGAAATACAGATGTAACCCTGTGAGTGGAAGTCACACATCACAGAGCAGTTTCTCAGAAAGATTCTTTCCAGATTTCATCTGAGGATGTATCCTTTTTCACCGTAGCCCTCTATGGGTTTCCAAATATCACGTTGCCAATTCCACAAGAACTGTCTTAGCGAAAGGCTTCTTGAGGGGAAAGCTGTAACTCTGTGAGATGATTTCACAGAACACAAAGAAGTTTTTTCAGAAAGCTTCTTTCTCTTTGCTATCGGAGGATATTTCCTATGGCCCTATAGTCTTCAAAGGGATCCGCAATATCTGTTCTCAGATTCCACAGAAATAAGGCAAGCAAAGAGATCCACGAAATACAGATGTAACTCTGTGAGATGAATTAACAGAACACTAAGCAGTTTCACAGAAAGCTTCTTTCCAGATTTCATCTGAGGATATTTCCTTTTTCACCATAACTCTCTATGGGCTTCCAAATGTCACTTTGACAATTCCACAAGAACTGTCTTAGCGAAAGGCTTCTTGAGGGGAAAGCTGTAACTCTGTGAGATGATTTCACAGAACACAAAGAAGTTTGTCAGAAAGCTACATTCTCTTACTTATCGGAGGATATTTCCTTTGGACCTATAGTCTTAAAAGGGATTCGAAATATCGGTTCTCAGATTCCACAGAAATAAGGCTAGCAAAGAGATCCACGAAATACAGATGTAACTCTCTGAGATGAATTAAGAAAACACAAAGCAGTTTCTCAGAAAGCTTCTTTCCAGATTTCATCTGAGGATATTTCCTTTTTCATCATAGCCCTCTATGGGCTTCCAAATATCACTTTGCCAATTCCACAAGAACTGTCTTAGCGAAAGGCTTCTTGAGGGGAAAGCTGTAACTCTGTGAGATGATTTCACAGAACACAAAGTAGTTTGTCAGAAAGCTTCTTTCTCTTTGTTATCGGAGGATATTTCCTTTGGCCCTATAGTCTTCAAAGGGATCCGAAATATCTGTTCTCAGATTCCACAGAAATAAGGCTAGCAAAGAGATCCACGAAATACAGATGTAACTCTGTGAGTGGAAGTCACACATCACAGAGCAGGTTCTCAGAAAACTTCCTTCCAGATTTCATCTGAGTATATTTCCTTTTTCACCATAGTCCTCTATGGGCTTCCAAATGTCACTTTGCCAATTCCACAAGAACTGTCTTAGCGAAAGGTTTTTTGAGGGGAAAGCTGTAACTCTGGGAGTTGATTTCACAGAACACAAAGTAGTTTCTCAGAAAGCTTCTTTCTCTTTGTTATCAGAGGATATTTCCTTTGGCCCTGTAGACTTCAAAGGGATCCGAAATATCTGTTCTCAGATTCCACAGAAATAAGGCTAGCAAAGACATCCACGAAATACAGATGTAACTCTGTGAGATGAATTAACAGAACACTAAGCAGTTTCACAGAAAGCTTCTTTTCAGATTTCATCTGAGGATATTTCCTTTTTCACCATAGCCCTCTATGGGCTTCCTAATATCACTTTGCCAATTCCACAAGAACTGTCTTAGCGAAAGGCTTCTTGAGGGGAAACCTGTAACTCTGTGAGATGATTTCACAGAACACAAAGAAGTTTCTCAGAAAGCTTCTTTCTCTTTGTTATCGGAGGATATTTCCTTTGGCCCTATAGTCTTCAAAGGGATCCGAAATATCTGTTCTCAGATTACACAGAAATAAGGCTAGCAAAGAGATCCACGAAATACAGATGTAACTCTGTGAGTGGAAGTCGCACATCACAGATCAGGTTCTCAGGAAGCTTCTTTCCAGATTTCATCTGAGGATATTTCCTTTTTCAGCATAGCCCTCTATGGGCTTCCAAATATCACTTTGCCAATTCCACAAGAACTGTCTTACCGACAGGCTTCTGGGGGGGAAAGCTGAAACTATGTGAGATGATTTCACAGAACACAAAGAAGTTTCTCAGAAAGCTTCTTTCTCTTTGTTATCGGAGGATATTTCCTTTGGCCCTATAGTCTTCAAAGAGATCCGAAATATCTGTTCTCAGATTCCACAGAAATAAGGCTAGCAAAGAGATCCACGAAATACAGATGTAACTCTGTGAGTGGAAGTCGCACATCACAGAGCAGGTTCTCAGGAAGCTTCTTTCCAGATTTCATCTGAGGATATTCCCTTTTTCACCCTAGCCCTCTATGGGCTTCCAAATATCACTTTGCCAATTCCACAAGAACTGTCTCAGCGAAAGGCTTCTTGAGGGGAAAGCTGTAACTCTGTGAGATGATTTCACAGAACACAAAGAAGTTTCTCAGTAATCTTTCTCTTTGTTATCGGAGGATATTTCCTTTGGCCCTATAGTCTTCAAAGGGATCCGAAATATCTGTTCTCAGATTCCACAGAAATAAGGCTAGCAAAGAGATCCACGAAATACAGATGTAACTCTGTGAGGTGAGTTAAAAGAACACTAAGCAGTTTCTCAGAAAGCTTCTTTCCAGATTTCATCTGAGGATATTTCCTTTTTCACCAGAGCCCTCTATGGGCTTTCAAATATCACTTTGCCAATTCCACAAGAACTGTCTTAGCGAAAGGCTTCTTCAGGGGAAAGGTGTAACTCTGTGATACGATTTCACAGAACACAAAGAAGTTTCTCAGTAAGCTTCTTTCTCTTTGTTATAGGAGGGTATTTCCTTTGGCCCTATAGTCTTCAAAGGGATCCGAAATATCTGTTCTCAGATTCCATAGAAATAAGGCTAGCAAAGAGATCCACAAAATACAGATGTAACTCTGTGAGATGAATTAACAGAACACTAAGCAGTTTCTCAGAAAGCTTCTTTCCAGAATTCATCTGAGGATATTTCCTTTTTCACCACAGCCCTCTATGGGCTTCCAAATATCACTTTGCCTATTCCACAAGAACTGTCTTAGCGAAAGGCTTCTTGAGGGGAAAGCTCTACCTCTGTGAGATGTTTTCACCGAACACAAAGAAGATTCTCAGAAAGCTTCTTTCTCTTTCTTATCGGAGGATATTTCCTTTGGCCCTATAGTCTTCAAAGGGATCAGAAATATCTGTTCTCAGAATCCACAGAAATGAGGCTAGCAAAGACATCCACGAAATACAGATGTAACTCTGTGAGATGAATTAACAGAACACTAAGTAGTTTCTCAGAAAGCTTCTTTCCAGATTTCATCTGAGGATATTTCCTTTTTACCATAGATCTCTATGGGCTTCCAAATATCACTTTGCCAATTCCACAAGAACTGTCTTAGCGAAAGGCTTCTTGAGGGGAAAGCTGTAACTCTGTGAGATGATTTCACAGAACACAAAGAAGTTTCTCAGTAAGCTTCTTTCTCTTTGTTAACGGAGGATATTTCCTTTGGCCCTATAGTCTTCAAAGGGATCCGAAATATCTGTTCTCAGATTCCACAGAAATAAGGCTAGCAAAGAGATCCACGAAATACAGATGTAACTCTGTGAGATGAATTAACAGAACACTAAGCAGCTTCTCAGAAAGTTTCTTTCCAGTTTTCATCTGAGGATATTTCCTTTTTCACCATAGCCCTCTATGGGCTTCCAAATATCACTTTGCCTATTCCACAAGAACTGTCTTAGCGAAAGGCTTCTTGAGGGGAAAGCTGTAACTCTGTGAGATGATTTCACAGAACACAAAGAAGTTTCTCAGAAAGCTTCTTTCTCTTTGTTATCGGAGGATATTTCCTTTGGCCCTATAGTCTTCAAAGGGATCCGAAATATCTGTTCTCAGATTCCACAGAAATAAGGCTAGCAAAGAGATCCACGAAATGCAGATGTAACTCTGTGAGATGAATTAACAGAACACTAAGCAGTTTCTCAGAAAGCTTCTTTCTCGATTTCATCTGAGGATATTTCCTTTTTCACCATAGCCCTCTATGGGCTTCCAAATATCACTTTGCCAATTCCACAAGAACTGTCTTAGCGAAAGGCTTCTTGAGGGGAAAGCTGTAACTCTGTGAGATGATTTCACAGAACACAAAGAAGTTTCTCAGAAAGCTTCTTTCTCTTTGTTATCGGAGGATATTTCCTTTGGCCCTATAGTCATCAAAGGAATCCGAAATATCTGTTCTCAGATTCCACAGAAATAAGGCTAGCAAAGAGATCCACGAAATACAGATGTAACTCTGTGAGATGAATTAACAGAACACTAAGCAGTTTCTCAGAAAGCTTCTTTCCAGATTTCATCTGAGGATATTTCCATTTTCACCATAGCCCTCTAAGGGCTTCCAAATATCACTTTGCCAATTCCACAAGAACTGTCTTAGCGAAAGGCTTCTTGAGGGGAAATCTGTAACTCTGTGAGATTATTTCACCGAACACAAAGAAGTTTCTCAGAAAGCTTCTTTCTCTTTGTTATCGGAGGATATTTCCTTTGGCCCTATAATATTCAAAGGGATCCGAAATATCTGTTCTCAGATTCCACAGAAATAAGGCTAGCAAAGAGATTCACGAAATACAGATGTAACTGTGTGAGATGAATTAACAGAACACTAAGCAGTTTCTCAGAAAGCTTCTTTCCAGATTTCATCTGAGGACATTTCCTTTTTCACCATAGCCCTCTATGGGCTTCCGAATATCACTTTGCCAATTGCACAAGAACTGTCTCAGCGAAAGGCTTCTTGAGGGGAAAGCTGTAACTCTGTGAGATGATTTCATAGAACACAAAGAAGTTTCTCAGAAAGCATCTTTCTCTTTGTTATCGGAGGATATTTCCTTTCGCCCTATAGTCTTCAAAGGGATCCGAAATATCTTTTCTCAGATTCCACAGAAAGAAGGCTAGCAAGGAGATCCACCAAATACAGATGTAACTCTGTGAGTGGAAGTCACACGTCACAGAGCAGTTTCTCAGAAAGCTTCTTTCCAGATTTCATCTGAGGATATTTCCTTTTTCACCATAGCCCTCTATGGGCTTCCAAATATCACTTTGCCATTTCCACAAGAACTGTCTTAGCGAAAGGCTTCTTGAGGGGAAAGCTGTAACTCTGTGAGATGATTTCACAGAACACAAAGAAGTTTCTCAGAAAGCTTCTTTCTCTTTGTTATCGGAGGATATTTCCTTAGGCCCTGTAGTCTTCAAAGGGATCCGAAATATCTGTTCTCAGATTCCACAGAAATAAGGCTAGCAAAGAGATCCACGAAATACAGATGTAACTCTGTGAGATGAATTAACAGAACACTAAGCAGTTTATCAGAAAGCTTCTTTCCAGATTTCATCTGAGGACATTTCCTTTTTCACCATAGCCCTCTATGGGCTTCCGAATATCACTTTGCCAATTCCACAAGAACTGTCTCAGCGAAAGGCTTCTTGAGGGGAAAGCTGTAACTCTGTGAGATGATTTCATAGAACACAAAGAAGTTTCTCAGAAAGCATCTTTCTCTTTGTTATCGGAGGATATTTCCTTTCGCCCTATAGTCTTCAAAGGGATCCGAAATATCTGTTCTCAGATTCCACAGAAAGAAGGCTAGCAAGGAGATCCACCAAATACAGATGTAACTCTGTGAGTGGAAGTCACACGTCACGGAGCAGTTTCTCAGAAAGCTTCTTTCCAGATTTCATCTGAGGATATTTCCTTTTTCACTATAGCCCTCTATGGGCTTCCAAATATCACTTTGCCAATTCCACAAGAACTGTCTTAGCGAAAGGCTTCTTGAGGGGAAAGCTGTAACTCTGTGAGATGATTTCACAGAACACAGAGAAGTTTCTCAGAAAGCTTCTTTCTCTTTGTTATCGGAGGATATTTCCTTTGGCCCTATAGTATTCAAAGGGATCCGAAATATCTGTTCTCAGATTCCACAGAAATAAGGCTAGCAAAGAGATCCACGAAATACAGATGTAACTCTGTGATTGGAAGTCACACATGACAGAGCAGTTTCTCAGAGCGCTTCTTTCCAGATTTCATCGGAGGATATTTCCTTTTTCAACGTAGCCCTCTACGGGCTTCCAAATATCACTTTGCCAATTCCCCAAGAACTGTCCTAGCGAAAGGCTTCTTGAGGGGAAAGCTGTAACTCTGTGACATGATTTCACAGAACACAAAGAAGTTTCTCAGAAAGCTTCTTTCTCTTTGTTATCGGAGGATATTTCCTTTGGCCCTATAGTCTTCAAAGGGATCCGAAATATCTGTTTTCAGATTCCACAGAAATAAGGCAAGCAAAGAGATCCACGAAATACAGATGTAACTCTGTGAGGTGAGTTAACAGAACACTAAGCAGTTTCTAAGAAACCTTCTTTCCAGATTTCATCTGAGGATATTTTCTTTTTCACCATAGCCCTCTATGGGCTTCCAAATATCACTTTGCCAATTCCACAAGAACTGTCTTAGCGAAAGGCTTCTTGAGGGGAAAGCTGTAACTCTGTGAGATGATTTCACAGAACACAAAGAAGTTTCTCAGAAAGCTTCTTTCCCTTTGTTATCCGAGGATATTTCCTTTGGCCCTATAGTCTTCAAAGGGATCCGAAATATCTGTTCTCAGATTTCACAGAAAAAAGGCTAGCAATGAGATCCACGAAATACAGATGTAACTCTGTGAGATGAATTAACAGACCACTAAGCAGTTTCTCAGAAAGCTTCTTTCCAGATTTCATCTGAGAATATTTCCTTTTTCACCATAGCCCTCTATGGGCTTCCAAATATCGCTTTGCCAATACCACAAGAACTGTCTTAGTGAAAGGCTTCTTGAGGGGAAAGCTGTAACTCTGTGAGATGATTTCACAGATCACAAAGAAGTTTCTCAGAAAGCATCTTTCTCTTTGTTATCGGAGGATATTTCCTTTGGCCCTATCGTCTTCAAAGGGATCCGAAATATCTGATCTCAGATTCCACAGAAATAAGGCTAGCAAAGAGATCCACGAAATACAGATGTAACTCTGTGAGTGGAAGTCACATATCACAGAGCAGTTTCTCAGAAAGCTTCTTTCCAGATTTCATCTGCGGATATTTCCTTTTTCACCATAGCCCTCTATGGGCTTCCAAATATCACTTTGACAATTCCACAAGAACTGTCTTAGCGAAAGGCTTCTTGAGGGGAAAGCTGTAACTCTGTGAGATGATTTCACAGAACACAAAGAAGTTTCTCAGAAAGCTTCTTTCCCTTTGTCATCGGAGGATATTTCCTTTGGCCCTATAGTCTTCAAAGGGATCCGAAATATCTGTTCTCAGATTCCACAGAAATAAGGCTAGCAAAGAGATCCACGAAATACACATGTAACTCTGTTAAATGAATTAACAGAACACTAAGCCGTTTCTCAGAAAGCTTCTTTCCAGATTTCATCTGAGGATATTTCCTTTTTCACCATAGCCCACTATGGGCTTCCAAATATCACTTTGCCATTTCCACAAGAACTGTCTTAGCGAAAGGCTTCTTGAGGGGAATGCTGTAACTGTGTGAGATGATTTCACAGAACACAAAGAAGTTTCTCAGAAAGCTTCTTTCTCTTTGTTATCGGAGGATATTTCCTTTGGCCCTATAGTCTTCAAAGGGATCCGAAATATCTGTTCTCAGATTCCACAGAAATAAGGCTAGCAAAGAGATCCACGAAATACAGATGTAACTCTGTGAGTGGAAGTCACACATCACAGAGCAGGTTCTCAGAAAACTTCTTTCCAGATTTCATCTGAGGATATTTCCTTTTTTACCATAGCCCTCTATGGGCTCCAAATGTCACTTTGCCAATTCCACAAGAACTGTCTTAGCGAAAGGCTTTTTGAGGGGAAAGCTGTAACTCTGGGAGTTGATTTCACAGAACACAAAGTAGTTTCTAAGAAAGCTTCTTTCTCTTTGTTATCGGAGGATATTTCCTTTGGCCCTATAGTCTTGAAAGGGATCAGAAATATCAGTTCTCAGATTCCACAGAAATAAGGCTAGCAAAGAGATCCACGAAATACAGAAGTAACTCTTTGAGATGAATTAACAGAACATTAAGCAGTTTATCAGAAAGCTTCTTTCCAGATTTCATCTGAGGATATTTCCTTTTTCACCATATCCCTCTATGGGTTTCCGAATATCACTTTACCAATTGCACAAGAACTGTCTCTGCGAAAGGATTCTTGAGGGGAAAGCTGTAACTCTGTGAGATGATTTCACAGAACATAAAGAAGTTTCTCAGAAAGCATCTTTCTCTTTGTTATCAGAGGATATTTCCTTTGGCCCTATATTCTTCAAAGGGATCCGAAATATCTGTTCTCAGATTCCACAGAAAGAAGGCTCGCAAAGAGATCCACCAAATACAGATGTAACCCTGTGAGTGGAAGTCACACATCATAGAGCAGTTTCTCAGAAAGCTTCTTTCCAGAATTCATTTGAGGATATTTCCTTTTTCATCATAGCCCTCTATGGGCTTCCAAATATCACTTTGCCAATTCCACAAGAACTGTGTCAGTGAAAGGCTTCTTGAGGGGAAACCTGTAACTCTGTGAGATGATTTCACAGAACACAAAAAAGTTTCTCAGAAAACTTCTTTCTCTTTGTTATCGGAGGATATTTCCTTTGGCCCTATAGTTTTCAATGGGAACCGACATATCTGTTCTCAGATTCCACAGAAATAAGGCTAGCAAAGAGATCCACGAAATACAGATGTAACTCTGGGAGTGGAAGTAACACATCACAGAGCAGTTTCTCAGAAAGCTTCTTTCCAGATTTCATCTGAGGATATTTCCTTTTTCACCATAGCCCTCTAAGGGCTTCCAAATATCACTTTGCCAATTCCACAAGAACTGTCTTAGCGAAAGGCTTCTTGATGGGAAAGCTGTAACTCTGTGAGATGATTTCACAGAACAGAAAGAACATTCTCAGTAAGCTTCTTTCTCTTTGTTATCGGAGGATATTTCCTTTGGCCCAGTAGTCTTCAAAGGGATCCGAAATATCTGTTCTCAGATTCCGCAGAAATAAGGCTAGCAAAGAGGTCCACGAAATACAGATGTAACTCTGTGACATGAATTAACAGAACACTAAGCAGTTTCTCAGAAAGCGTCTTTCCAGATTTCATCTGAGGATATTTCCTTTTTCACCATAGCCCTCTATGGGCTTCCAAATATCACTTTGCCATTTCCACAAGAACTGTCTTAGCGAAAGGCTTCTTGAGGAGAAAGCTGTAACTCTGTGAGATGATTTCACAGAACACAAAGAAGTTTCTCAGAAAGCTTCTTTCTCTTTGTTATCGGAGGATATTTCCTTAGGCCCTATAGTCTTCAAAGGGATCCGAAATATCTGTTCTCAGATTCCACAGAAATAAGGCTAGCAAAGAGATCCACGAAATACAGATGTAACTCTGTGAGATGAATTAACAGAACACTAAGCAGTTTCTCAGAAAGCTTGTTTCCAGATTTCATCTGAGGATATTTCCTTTTTCACCATTGCCCTCTATGGGCTTCCAAATGTCACTTTGCCAATTCCACAAGAACGGTCTTAGCGAAAGGCTTTTGAGGGGAAAGCTGTAACTCTGGGAGTTGATTTCACAGAACACAAAGTAGTTTCTCAGAAAGCTTCTTTCTCTTTGTTATCGGAGGATATTTCCTTTGGCCCTACAGTCTTCAAAGGGATCCGAAATATCTGTTCTCAGATTCCACAGAAATAAGGCTAGCAAAGAGATCCACGAAATACAGAAGTAACTCTTTGAGATGAATTAACAGAACACTAAGCAGTTTATCAGAAAGCTTCTTTCCAGATTTCATCTGAGGATATTTCCTTTTTCACCATATCCCTCTATTGGCTTCCGAATATCACTTTGCCAATTCCACAAGAACTGTCTCAGCAAAAGGCTTCTTGAGGGGAAAGCTGTAACTCTGTGAGATGATTTCACAGAACACAAAGAAGTTTCTCAGAAAGCATCTTTTTCTTTGTTATCGGAGGATATTTCCTTTGGCCCTATAGTCTTCAAAGTGATCCGAAATATCTGTTCTCAGATTCCACAGAAAGAAGGGTAGCAAAGAGATCCACCAAATACAGATGTAACTCTGTGAGTGGAAGTCACACATCACAGAGCAGTTTCTCAGAAAGCTTCTTTCCAGATTTCATCTGAGGATATTTCCTTTTTCACCATAGCCCTCTATGGGCTTCCAAATATCACTTTGCCAATTCCACAAGAACTGTCTTAGCGAAAGGCTTCTTGAGGGGAAATCTGTAACGTTGTGAGAGCATTTCACAGAACACAAAGAAGTTTCTCAGAAATCTTCTTTCTCTTTTTTATCGGAGGATATTTCCTTTGACCCTATAGTCTTCAAAGGGATCCGAAATATCTGTTCTCCGATTCCACAGAAATAAGGCTAGCAAAGAGATCCACGAAATACAGATGTTACTCTGTGATTGGAAGTCACACATCACAGAGCAGTTTCTCAGAGCACTTCTTTCCAGATTTCATCGGAGGATATTTCCTTTTTCAACATAGCCCTTTACGGGCTTCCAAATATCAGTTTGCCAATTCCACAAGAACTGTCTTAGCGAAAGGCTTCTTGAGGGAAAAGCTGTAACTCTGTGAGATGATTTCACAGAACACAAAGAAGATTCTCAGTAAGCTTCTTTCTCTTTATTATCGGAGGATATTTCCTTTGGCCCAATAGTCCTCAAAGGGATCCGAAATATCTGTTCTCAGATTCCACAGAAATAAGGCTAGCAAAGACATCCACGAAATACAGATGTAACTCTGTGAGATGAATTAACAGAACACTAAGCAGTTTCTCAGAAAGCTTCTTTCCAGATTTCATCTGAGGATATTTCCTTTTTCACCATAGCCCTCTATGGGCTACCAAATGTCACTTTGCCAATTCCACAAGAACTGTCTTAGCGAAAGGCTTCTTGAGGGGAAAGCTGTAACTCTGGGAGTTGATTTCACAGAACACAAAGTAGTTTCTCAGAAAGCTTCTTTCTCTTTGTTATCGGAGGATATTTCCTTTGGCCCTATAGTCTTCAAAGGGATCCGAAATATCTGTTCTCAGATTCCACAGAAATAAGGCTAGCAAAGAGATCCACGACATACAGATGTGACCCTTTGAGATGAATTAACAGAACACTAAGCAGTTTATCAGAAAGCTTCTTTCCAGATTTCATCTGAGGATATTTCCTTTTTCACCATATCCCTCTATGGGCTTCCGAATATCACTTTGCCAATTGCACAAGAACTGTCTCAGCGAAAGGCTTCTTGAGGGAAAGCTGTAACTCTGTGAGATGTTTTCACAGAACACAAAGAAGTTTCTCAGAAAGCATCTTTCTCTTTGTTATCGGAGGATATTTCCTTTGGCCCTATAGTCTTTAAAGGGATCCGAAATATCTGTTCTCAGATTCCACAGAAAGAAGGCTAGCAAAGAGATCCACGAAATACAGATGTAACTCTGTGAGTGGAAGTCTCACATCACAGAGGAGTTTCTCAGAAAGCTTCTTTCCAGATTTCATCTGAGGATATTTCCTTTTTCACCGTAGCCCTCTATGGGCTTCCAAATGTCACTTTGCCAATTCCACAAGAACTGTCTTAGCGAAAGGCTTCTTGAGGGGAAAGCTGTAACTCTGTGCGATGATTTCACAGAACACAAAGAAGTTTCTCAGAAAGCTTCTTTCTCTTTGTTATCGGAGGATATTTCCTTTGCCCCTATAGTCTTCAAAGGGATCCGAAATATCTGTTCTCAGATTCCACAGAAATAAGGCTAGCAAAGAGATCCACGAAATACAGATGTAACTCTGTGAGATGAATTAACAGAACACAAAGCAGTTTCTCAGAATGCTTCTTTCCAGATTTCATCTGAGGATATTTCCTTTTTCACCATAGCCCTCTATGGGCTTCCAAATGTCACTTTGCCAATTGCACAAGAACTGTCTTAGCAAAAGGCTTCTTGAGGGGAAAGCTGTAACTCTGTGAGATGATTTCACAGAACACAAAGAAGCTTGTCAGAAAGCTTCTTTCTCTTTGTTATCGGAGGATATTTCCTTTGGCCCTATAGTCTTCAAAGGGATCCGAAATATCTGTTCTCAGATTCCACAGAAATAAGGCTAGCAAAGAGATCCACGAAATACACATGTAACTCAGTTAAATGAATTAACAGAACACTAAGCCGTTTCTCAGAAAGCTTCTTTCCAGATTTCATCTGAGGATATTTCCTTTTTCACCATAGCCCACTATGGGCTTCCAAATATCACTTTGCCATTTCCACAAGAACTGTCTTGGCGAAAGGCTTCTTGAGGGGAATGCTGTAACTCTCTGAGATGATTTCACAGAACACAAAGAAGTTTCTCAGAAAGCTTCTTTCTCTTTGTTATCGGAGGATATTTCCTTTGGCCCTATAGTCTTCAAAGGGATCCGAAATATCTGTTCTCAGATTCCACGGAAATAAGGCTAGCAAAGAGATCCACGAAATACAGATGTAACCCTGTGAGTGGAAGTCACACATCACAGAGCAGTTTCTCAGAAAGATTCTTTCCAGATTTCATCTGAGGATGTATCCTTTTTCACCGTAGCCCTCTATGGGTTTCCAAATATCACGTTGCCAATTCCACAAGAACTGTCTTAGCGAAAGGCTTCTTGTGGGGAAAGCTGTAACTCTGTGAGATGATTTCACAGAACACAAAGAAGTTTTTTCAGAAAGCTTCTTTCTCTTTGCTATCGGAGGATATTTCCTATGGCCCTATAGTCTTCAAAGGGATCCGCAATATCTGTTCTCAGATTCCACAGAAATAAGGCTAGCAAAGAGATCCACGAAATACAGATGTAACTCTGTGAGATGAATTAACAGAACACTAAGCAGTTTCACAGAAAGCTTCTTTCCAGATTTCATCTGAGGATATTTCCTTTTTCACCATAACTCTCTATGGGCTTCCAAATGTCACTTTGACAATTCCACAAGAACTGTCTTAGCGAAAGGCTTCTTGAGGGGAAAGCTGTAACTCTGTGAGATGATTTCACAGAACACAAAGAAGTTTGTCAGAAAGCTACATTCTCTTACTTATCGGAGGATATTTCCTTTGGACCTATAGTCTTAAAAGGGATTCGAAATATCGGTTCTCAGATTCCACAGAAATAAGGCTAGCAAAGAGATCCACGAAATACAGATGTAACTCTCTGAGATGAATTAACAAAACACAAAGCAGTTTCTCAGAAAGCTTCTTTCCAGATTTCATCTGAGGATATTTCCTTTTTCATCATAGCCCTCTATGGGCTTCCAAATATCACTTTGCCAATTCCACAAGAACTGTCTTAGCGAAAGGCTTCTTGAGGGGAAAGCTGTAACTCTGTGAGATGATTTCACAGAACACAAAGTAGTTTGTCAGAAAGCTTCTTTCTCTTTGTTATCGGAGGATATTTCCTTTGGCCCTATAGTCTTCAAAGGGATCCGAAATATCTGTTCTCAGATTCCACAGAAATAAGGCTAGCAAAGAGATCCACGAAATACAGATGTAACTCTGTGAGTGGAAGTCACACATCACAGAGCAGGTTCTCAGAAAACTTCTTTCCAGATTTCATCTGAGTATATTTCCTTTTTCACCATAGTCCTCTATGGGCTTCCAAATGTCACTTTGCCAATTCCACAAGAACTGTCTTAGCGAAAGGTTTTTTGAGGGGAAAGCTGTAACTCTGGGAGTTGATTTCACAGAACACAAAGTAGTTTCTCAGAAAGCTTCTTTCTCTTTGTTATCAGAGGATATTTCCTTTGGCCCTGTAGACTTCAAAGGGATCCGAAATATCTGTTCTCAGATTCCACAGAAATAAGGCTAGCAAAGACATCCACGAAATACAGATGTAACTCTGTGAGATGAATTAACAGAACACTAAGCAGTTTCACAGAAAGCTTCTTTTCAGATTTCATCTGAGGATATTTCCTTTTTCACCATTGCCCTCTATGGGCTTCCTAATATCACTTTGCCAATTCCACAAGAACTGTCTTAGCGAAAGGCTTCTTGAGGGGAAACCTGTAACTCTGTGAGATGATTTCACAGAACACAAAGAAGTTTCTCAGAAAGCTTCTTTCTCTTTGTTATCGGAGGATATTTCCTTTGGCCCTATAGTCTTCAAAGGGATCCGAAATATCTGTTCTCAGATTACACAGAAATAAGGCTAGCAAAGAGATCCACGAAATACAGATGTAACTCTGTGAGTGGAAGTCGCACATCACAGATCAGGTTCTCAGGAAGCTTCTTTCCAGATTTCATCTGAGGATATTTCCTTTTTCACCATAGCCCTCTATGGGCTTCCAAATATCACTTTGCCAATTCCACAAGAACTGTCTTACCGACAGGCTTCTGGGGGGGAAAGCTGAAACTATGTGAGATGATTTCACAGAACACAAAGAAGTTTCTCAGAAAGCTTCTTTCTCTTTGTTATCGGAGGATATTTCCTTTGGCCCTATAGTCTTCAAAGAGATCCGAAATATCTGTTCTCAGATTCCACAGAAATAAGGCTAGCAAAGAGATCCACGAAATACAGATGTAACTCTGTGAGTGGAAGTCGCACATCACAGAGCAGGTTCTCAGGAAGCTTCTTTCCAGATTTCATCTGAGGATATTCCCTTTTTCACCCTAGCCCTCTATGGGCTTCCAAATATCACTTTGCCAATTCCACAAGAACTGTCTCAGCGAAAGGCTTCTTGAGGGGAAAGCTGTAACTCTGTGAGATGATTTCACAGAACACAAAGAAGTTTCTCAGTAATCTTTCTCTTTGTTATCGGAGGATATTTCCTTTGGCCCTATAGTCTTCAAAGGGATCCGAAATATCTGTTCTCAGATTCCACAGAAATAAGGCTAGCAAAGAGATCCACGAAATACAGATGTAACTCTGTGAGGTGAGTTAAAAGAACACTAAGCAGTTTCTCAGAAAGCTTCTTTCCAGATTTCGTCTGAGGATATTTCCTTTTTCACCAGAGCCCTCTATGGGCTTTCAAATATCACTTTGCCAATTCCACAAGAACTGTCTTAGCGAAAGGCTTCTTCAGGGGAAAGGTGTAACTCTGTGATACGATTTCACAGAACACAAAGAAGTTTCTCAGTAAGCTTCTTTCTCTTTGTTATAGGAGGGTATTTCCTTTGGCCCTATAGTCTTCAAAGGGATCGAAATATCTGTTCTCAGATTCCATAGAAATAAGGCTAGCAAAGAGATCCACAAAATACAGATGTAACTCTGTGAGATGAATTAACAGAACACTAAGCAGTTTCTCAGAAAGCTTCTTTCCAGAATTCATCTGAGGATATTTCCTTTTTCACCACAGCCCTCTATGGGCTTCCAAATATCACTTTGCCTATTCCACAAGAACTGTCTTAGCGAAAGGCTTCTTCAGGGGAAAGCTCTACCTCTGTGAGATGTTTTCACCGAACACAAAGAAGATTCTCAGAAAGCTTCTTTCTCTTTCTTATCGGAGGATATTTCCTTTGGCCCTATAGTCTTCAAAGGGATCAGAAATATCTGTTCTCAGAATCCACAGAAATGAGGCTAGCAAAGACATCCACGAAATACAGATGTAACTCTGTGAGATGAATTAACAGAACACTAAGTAGTTTCTCAGAAAGCTTCTTTCCAGATTTCATCTGAGGATATTTCCTTTTTACCATAGATCTCTATGGGCTTCCAAATATCACTTTGCCAATTCCACAAGAACTGTCTTAGCGAAAGGCTTCTTGAGGGGAAAGCTGTAACTCTGTGAGATGATTTCACAGAACACAAAGAAGTTTCTCAGTAAGCTTCTTTCTCTTTGTTAACGGAGGATATTTCCTTTGGCCCTATAGTCTTCAAAGGGATCCGAAATATCTGTTCTCAGATTCCACAGAAATAAGGCTAGCAAAGAGATCCACGAAATACAGATGTAACTCTGTGAGATGAATTAACAGAACACTAAGCAGCTTCTCAGAAAGTTTCTTTCCAGTTTTCATCTGAGGATATTTCCTTTTTCACCATAGCCCTCTATGGGCTTCCAAATATCACTTTGCCTATTCCACAAGAACTGTCTTAGCGAAAGGCTTCTTGAGGGGAAAGCTGTAACTCTGTGAGATGATTTCACAGAACACAAAGAAGTTTCTCAGAAAGCTTCTTTCTCTTTGTTATCGGAGGATATTTCCTTTGGCCCTATAGTCTTCAAAGGGATCCGAAATATCTGTTCTCAGATTCCACAGAAATAAGGCTAGCAAAGAGATCCACGAAATGCAGATGTAACTCTGTGAGATGAATTAACAGAACACTAAGCAGTTTCTCAGAAAGCTTCTTTCTCGATTTCATCTGAGGATATTTCCTTTTTCACCATAGCCCTCTATGGGTTTCCAAATATCACTTTGCCAATTCCACAAGAACTGTCTTAGCGAAAGGCTTCTTGAGGGGAAAGCTGTAACTCTGTGAGATGATTTCACAGAACACAAAGAAGTTTCTCAGAAAGCTTCTTTCTCTTTGTTATCGGAGGATATTTCCTTTGGCCCTATAGTCATCAAAGGAATCCGAAATATCTGTTCTCAGATTCCACAGAAATAAGGCTAGCAAAGAGATCCACGAAATACAGATGTAACTCTGTGAGATGAATTAACAGAACACTAAGCAGTTTCTCAGAAAGCTTCTTTCCAGATTTCATCTGAGGATATTTCCATTTTCACCATAGCCCTCTAAGGGCTTCCAAATATCACTTTGCCAATTCCACAAGAACTGTCTTAGCGAAAGGCTTCTTGAGGGGAAATCTGTAACTCTGTGAGATTATTTCACCGAACACAAAGAAGTTTCTCAGAAAGCTTCTTTCTCTTTGTTATCGGAGGATATTTCCTTTGGCCCTATAATATTCAAAGGGATCCGAAATATCTGTTCTCAGATTCCACAGAAATAAGGCTAGCAAAGAGATTCACGAAATACAGATGTAACTGTGTGAGATGAATTAACAGAACACTAAGCAGTTTCTCAGAAAGCTTCTTTCCAGATTTCATCTGAGGACATTTCCTTTTTCACCATAGCCCTCTATGGGCTTCCGAATATCACTTTGCCAATTGCACAAGAACTGTCTCAGCGAAAGGCTTCTTGAGGGGAAAGCTGTAACTCTGTGAGATGATTTCATAGAACACAAAGAAGTTTCTCAGAAAGCATCTTTCTCTTTGTTATCGGAGGATATTTCCTTTCGCCCTATAGTCTTCAAAGGGATCCGAAATATCTTTTCTCAGATTCCACAGAAAGAAGGCTAGCAAGGAGATCCACCAAATACAGATGTAACTCTGTGAGTGGAAGTCACACGTCACAGAGCAGTTTCTCAGAAAGCTTCTTTCCAGATTTCATCTGAGGATATTTCCTTTTTCACCATAGCCCTCTATGGGCTTCCAAATATCACTTTGCCATTTCCACAAGAACTGTCTTAGCGAAAGGCTTCTTGAGGGGAAAGCTGTAACTCTGTGAGATGATTTCACAGAACACAAAGAAGTTTCTCAGAAAGCTTCTTTCTCTTTGTTATCGGAGGATATTTCCTTAGGCCCTGTAGTCTTCAAAGGGATCCGAAATATCTGTTCTCAGATTCCACAGAAATAAGGCTAGCAAAGAGATCCACGAAATACAGATGTAACTCTGTGAGATGAATTAACAGAACACTAAGCAGTTTCTCAGAAAGCTTGTTTCCAGATTTCATCTGAGGATATTTCCTTTTTCACCATAGCCCTCTATGGGCTTCCAAATGTCACTTTGCCAATTCCACAAGAACGGTCTTAGCGAAAGGCTTTTGAGGGGAAAGCTGTAACTCTGGGAGTTGATTTCACAGAACACAAAGTAGTTTCTCAGAAAGCTTCTTTCTCTTTGTTATCGGAGGATATTTCCTTTGGCCCTACAGTCTTCAAAGGGATCCGAAATATCTGTTCTCAGATTCCACAGAAATAAGGCTAGCAAAGAGATCCACGAAATACAGAAGTAACTCTTTGAGATGAATTAACAGAACACTAAGCAGTTTATCAGAAAGCTTCTTTCCAGATTTCATCTGAGGATATTTCCTTTTTCACCATATCCCTCTATGGGCTTCCGAATATCACTTTGCCAATTCCACAAGAACTGTCTCAGCAAAAGGCTTCTTGAGGGGAAAGCTGTAACTCTGTGAGATGATTTCACAGAACACAAAGAAGTTTCTCAAAAGCATCTTTTTCTTTGTTATCGGAGGATATTTCCTTTGGCCCTATAGTCTTCAAAGTGATCCGAAATATCTGTTCTCAGATTCCACAGAAAGAAGGCTAGCAAAGAGATCCACCAAATACAGATGTAACTCTGTGAGTGGAAGTCACACATCACAGAGCAGTTTCTCAGAAAGCTTCTTTCCAGATTTCATCTGAGGATATTTCCTTTTTCACCATAGCCCTCTATGGGCTTCCAAATATCACTTTGCCAATTCCACAAGAACTGTCTTAGCGAAAGGCTTCTTGAGGGGAAATCTGTAACGTTGTGAGAGCATTTCACAGAACACAAAGAAGTTTCTCAGAAATCTTCTTTCTCTTTTTTATCGGAGGATATTTCCTTTGACCCTATAGTCTTCAAAGGGATCCGAAATATCTGTTCTCCGATTCCACAGAAATAAGGCTAGCAAAGAGATCCACGAAATACAGATGTTACTCTGTGATTGGAAGTCACACATCACAGAGCAGTTTCTCAGAGCACTTCTTTCCAGATTTCATCGGAGGATATTTCCTTTTTCAACATAGCCCTTTACGGGCTTCCAAATATCAGTTTGCCAATTCCACAAGAACTGTCTTAGCGAAAGGCTTCTTGAGGGAAAAGCTGTAACTCTGTGAGATGATTTCACAGAACACAAAGAAGATTCTCAGTAAGCTTCTTTCTCTTTATTATCGGAGGATATTTCCTTTGGCCCAATAGTCCTCAAAGGGATCCGAAATATCTGTTCTCAGATTCCACAGAAATAAGGCTAGCAAAGACATCCACGAAATACAGATGTAACTCTGTGAGATGAATTAACAGAACACTAAGCAGTTTCTCAGAAAGCTTCTTTCCAGATTTCATCTGAGGATATTTCCTTTTTCACCATAGCCCTCTATGGGCTACCAAATGTCACTTTGCCAATTCCACAAGAACTGTCTTAGCGAAAGGCTTCTTGAGGGGAAAGCTGTAACTCTGGGAGTTGATTTCACAGAACACAAAGTAGTTTCTCAGAAAGCTTCTTTCTCTTTGTTATCGGAGGATATTTCCTTTGGCCCTATAGTCTTCAAAGGGATCCGAAATATCTGTTCTCAGATTCCACAGAAATAAGGCTAGCAAAGAGACCCACGAAATACAGATGTGACCCTTTGAGATGAATTAACAGAACACTAAGCAGTTTATCAGAAAGCTTCTTTCCAGATTTCATCTGAGGATATTTCCTTTTTCACCATATCCCTCTATGGGCTTCCGAATATCACTTTGCCAATTGCACAAGAACTGTCTCAGCGAAAGGCTTCTTGAGGGGAAAGCTGTAACTCTGTGAGATGACTTCACAGAACACAAAGAAGTTTCTCAGAAAGCATCTTTCTCTTTGTTATCGGAGGATATTTCCTTTGGCCCTATAGTCTTTAAAGGGATCCGAAATATCTGTTCTCAGATTCCACAGAAAGAAGGCTAGCAAAGAGATCCACGAAATGCACATGTAACTCAGTTAAATGAATTAACAGAACACTAAGCCGTTTCTCAGAAAGCTTCTTTCCAGATTTCATCTGAGGATATTTCCTTTTTCACCATAGCCCACTATGGGCTTCCAAATATCACTTTGCCATTTCCACAAGAACTGTCTTAGCGAAAGGCTTCTTGAGGGGAATGCTGTAACTCTCTGAGATGATTTCACAGAACACAAAGAAGTTTGTCAGAAAGCTTCATTCTCTTACTTATCGGAGGATATTTCCTTTGGCCCTATAGTCTTAAAAGGGATCCGAAATATCGGTTCTCAGATTCCAAAGAAATAAGGCTAGCAGAGAGATCCACGAAATACAGATGTAACTCTGTGAGATGAATTAACGGAACACTAAGCAGTGTATCAGAAAGCTTCTTTCCAGATTTCATCTGAGGACATTTCCTTTTTCACCATAGCCCTCTATGGTCTTCCGAATATCACTTTGCCAATTGCACAAGAACTGTCTCAGCGAAAGGCTTCTTGAGGGGAAAGCTGTAACTCTGTGAGATGATTTCATAGAACACAAAGAAGTTTCTCAGAAAGCATCTTTCTCTTTGTTATCGGAGGATATTTCCTTTCGCCCTATAGTCTTCAAAGGGATCCGAAATATCTGTTCTCAGATTCCACAGAAAGAAGGCTAGCAAGGAGATCCACCAAATACAGATGTAACTCTGTGATTGGAAGTCACACATGACAGAGCAGTTTCTCAGAGCGCTTCTTTCCAGATTTCATCGGAGGATATTTCCTTTTTCAACATAGCCCTCTACGGGCTTCCAAATATCACTTTGCCAATTCCCCAAGAACTGTCCTAGCGAAAGGGTTCTTGAGGGGAAAGCTGTAACTCTGTGACATGATTTCACAGAACACAAAGAAGTTTCTCAGAAAGCTTCTTTCTCTTTGTTATCGGAGGATATTTCCTTTGGCCCTATAGTCTTCAAAGGGATCCGAAATATCTGTTTTCAGATTCCACAGAAATAAGGCTAGCAAAGAGATCCACGAAATACAGATGTAACTCTGTGAGGTGAGTTAACAGAACACTAAGCAGTTTCTCATAAACCTTCTTTCCAGATTTCATCTGAGGATATTTTCTTTTTCACCATAGCCCTCTATGGGCTTCCAAATATCACTTTGCCAATTCCACAAGAACTGTCTTAGCGAAAGGCTTCTTGAGGGGAAAGCTGTAACTCTGTGAGATGATTTCACAGAACACAAAGAAGTTTCTCAGAAAGCTTCTTTCCCTTTGTTATCCGAGGATATTTCCTTTGGCCCTATAGTCTTCAAAGGGATCCGAAATATCTGTTCTCAGATTTCACAGAAAAAAGGCTAGCAATGAGATCCACGAAATACAGATGTAACTCTGTGAGATGAATTAACAGACCACTAAGCAGTTTCTCAGAAAGCTTCTTTCCAGATTTCATCTGAGAATATTTCCTTTTTCACCATAGTCCCCTATGGGCTTCCAAATATCGCTTTGCCAATACCACAAGAACTGTCTTAGTGAAAGGCTTCTTGAGGGGAAAGCTGTAACTCTGTGAGATGATTTCACAGAACACAAAGAAGTTTCTCAGAAAGCATCTTTCTCTTTGTTATCGGAGGATATTTCCTTTGGCCCTTTCGTCTTCAAAGGGATCCGAAATATCTGTTCTCAGATTCCACAGAAATAAGGCTAGCAAAGAGATCCACGAAATACAGATGTAACTCTGTGAGTGGAAGTCACACATCACAGAGCAGTTTCTCAGAAAGCTTCTTTCCAGATTTCATCTGCGGATATTTCCTTTTTCACCATAGCCCTCTATGGGCTTCCAAATATCACTTTGACAATTCCACAAGAACTGTCTTAGCGAAAGGCTTCTTGAGGGGAAAGCTGTAACTCTGTGGGATGATTTCACAGAACACAAAGAAGTTTCTCAGAAAGCTTCTTTCTCTTTGTTATCGGAGGATATTTCCTTTGGCCCTATAGTCTTCAAAGGGATCCGAAATATCTGTTCTCAGATTCCACAGAAATAAGGCTAGCAAAGAGATCCACGAAATACAGATGTTAACTCTCTGAGATGAATTAACAAAACACAAAGCAGTTTCTCAGAAAGCTTCTTTCCAGATTTCATCTGAGGATATTTCCTTTTTCATCATAGCCCTCTATGGGCTTCCAAATATCACTTTGCCAATTCCACAAGAACTGTCTTAGCGAAAGGCTTCTTGAGGGGAAAGCTGTAACTCTGTGAGATGATTTCACAGAACACAAAGTAGTTTGTCAGAAAGCTTCTTTCTCTTTGTTATCGGAGGATATTTCCTTTGGCCCTATAGTCTTCAAAGGGATCCGAAATATCTGTTCTCAGATTCCACAGAAATAAGGCTAGCAAAGAGATCCACGAAATACAGATGTAACTCTGTGAGTGGAAGTCACACATCACAGAGCAGGTTCTCAGAAAACTTCTTTCCAGATTTCATCTGAGGATATTTCCTTTTTCACCATAGTCCTCTATGGGCTTCCAAATGTCACTTTGCCAATTCCACAAGAACTGTCTTAGCGAAAGGTTTTTTGAGGGGAAAGCTGTAACTCTGGGAGTTGATTTCACAGAACACAAAGTAGTTTCTCAGAAAGCTTCTTTCTCTTTGTTATCGGAGGATATTTCCTTTGGCCCTGTAGACTTCAAAGGGATCCGAAATATCTGTTCTCAGATTCCACAGAAATAAGGCTAGCAAAGACATCCACGAAATACAGATGTAACTCTGTGAGATGAATTAACAGAACACTAAGCAGTTTCACAGAAAGCTTCTTTCCAGATTTCATCTGAGGATATTTCCTTTTTCACCATAGCCCTCTATGGGCTTCCTAATATCACTTTGCCAATTCCACAAGAACTGTCTTAGCGAAAGGCTTCTTGAGGGGAAACCTGTAACTCTGTGAGATGATTTCACAGAACACAAAGAAGTTTCTCAGAAAGCTTCTTTCTCTTTGTTATCGGAGGATATTTCCTTTGGCCCTATAGTCTTCAAAGGGATCCGAAATATCTGTTCTCAGATTACACAGAAATAAGGCTAGCAAAGAGATCCACGAAATACGTATATAATTCTGTGAGTGGAAGTCACACATCACAGAGCAGTTTCTCAGATAGCTTCTTTCCAGAATTCATCTGAGGATATTTCCTTTTTCACCATAGCCCTCTATGGGCTTCCAAATATCACTTTGCCAATTCCACAAGAACTGTCTTACCGACAGGCTTCTGGAGGGGAAAGCTGTAACTCTGTGAGATGATTTCACAGAACACAAAGAAGTTTCTCAGAAAGCTTCTTTCTCTTTGTTATCGGAGGATATTTCCTTTGGCCCTATAGTCTTCAAAGAGATCCGAAATATCTGTTCTCAGATTCCACAGAAATAAGGCTAGCAAAGAGATCCACGAAATACAGATGTAACTCTGTGAGTGGAAGTCGCACATCACAGAGCAGGTTCTCAGGAAGCTTCTTTCCAGATTTCATCTGAGGATATTTCCTTTTTCACCCTAGCCCTCTACGGGCTTCCAAATATCACTTTGCCAATTCCACAAGAACTGTCTCAGCGAAAGGCTTCTTGAGGGGAAAGCTGTAACTCTGTGAGATGATTTCACAGAACACAAAGAAGTTTCTCAGTAATCTTTCTCTTTGTTATCGGAGGATATTTCCTTTGGCCCTATAGTCTTCAAAGGGATCCGAAATATCTGTTCTCAGATTCCACAGAAATAAGGCTAGCAAAGAGATCCACGAAATACAGATGTAACTCTGTGAGGTGAGTTAAAAGAACACTAAGCAGTTTCTCAGAAAGCTTCTTTCCAGATTTCATCTGAGGATATTTCCTTTTTCACCATAGCCCTCTATGGGCTTCCAAATATCACTTTGCCAATTCCACAAGAACTGTCTTAGCGAAAGGCTTCTTGAGGGGAATGCTGTAACTCTGTGAGATGATTTCACAGAACACAAAGAAGTTTCTCAGAAAGCTTCCTTCCCTTTGTCATCGGAGGATATTTCCTTTGGCCCTATAGTCTTCAAAGGGATCCGAAATATCTGTTCTCAGATTCCACAGAAATAAGGCTAGCAAAGAGATCCACGAAATACACATGTAACTCTGTTAAATGAATTAACAGAACACTAAGCCGTTTCTCAGAAAGCTTCTTTCCAGATTTCATCTGAGGATATTTCCTTTTTCACCATAGCCCTCTATGGGCTTCCAAATATCACTTTGCCAATTCCACAAGAACTGTCTTAGCGAAAGGCTTCTTGAGGGGAAAGCTGTAACTCTGTGAGATGATTTCACAGAACACAAAGAAGTTTCTCAGAAAGCTTCTTTCTCTTTGTTATCGGAGGATATTTCCTTTGGCCCTATAGTATTGAAAGGGATCCGAAATATCTGTTCTCAGATTCCACAGAAATAAGGCTAGCAAAGAGATCCACGAAATACAGATGTAACTCTGTGATTGGAAGTCACACATGACAGAGCAGTTTCTCAGAGCGCTTCTTTCCAGATTTCATCGGAGGATATTTCCTTTTTCAACATAGCCCTCTACGGGCTTCCAAATATCACTTTGCCAATTCCCCAAGAACTGTCCTAGCGAAAGGCTTCTTGAGGGGAAAGCTGTAACTCTGTGACATGATTTCACAGAACACAAAGAAGTTTCTCAGAAAGCTTCTTTCTCTTTGTTATCGGAGGATATTTCCTTTGGCCCTATAGTCTTCAAAGGGATCCGAAATATCTGTTTTCAGATTCCACAGAAATAAGGCTAGCAAAGAGATCCACGAAATACAGATGTAACTCTGTGAGGTGAGTTAACAGAACACTAAGCAGTTTCTCAGAAACCTTCTTTCCAGATTTCATCTGAGGATATTTTCTTTTTCACCATAGCCCTCTATGGGCTTCCAAATATCACTTTGCCAATTCCACAAGAACTGTCTTAGCGAAAGGCTTCTTGAGAGGAAAGCTGTAACTCTGTCAGATGATTTCACAGAACACAAAGAAGTTTCTCAGAAAGCTTCTTTCTCTTTGTTATCGGAGGATACTTCCTTTGGCCCAATAGTCTTCAAAGGGATCCGAAATATCTGTTCTCAGATTCCACGGAAATAAGGCTAGCAAAGAGATCCACGAAATACAGATGTAACCCTGTGAGTGGAAGTCACACATCACAGAGCAGTTTCTCAGAAAGATTCTTTCCAGATTTCATCTGAGGATGTATCCTTTTTCACCGTAGCCCTCTATGGGTTTCCAAATATCACGTTGCCAATTCCACAAGAACTGTCTTAGCGAAAGGCTTCTTGAGGGGAAAGCTGTAACTCTGTGAGATGATTTCACAGAACACAAAGAAGTTTTTTCAGAAAGCTTCTTTCTCTTTGCTATCGGAGGATATTTCCTATGGCCCTATAGTCTTCAAAGGGATCCGCAATATCTGTTCTCAGATTCCACAGAAATAAGGCTAGCAAAGAGATCCACGAAATACAGATGTAACTCTGTGAGTGGAAGTCACACATCACAGAGCAGGTTCTCAGAAAACTTCTTTCCAGATTTCATCTGAGTATATTTCCTTTTTCACCATTGTCCTCTATGGGCTTCCAAATGTCACTTTGCCAATTCCACAGGAACTGTCTTAGCGAAAGGTTTTTTGAGGGGAAAGCTGTAACTCTGGGAGTTGATTTCACAGAACACAAAGTAGTTTCTCAGAAAGCTTCTTTCTCTTTGTTATCGGAGGATATTTCCTTTGGCCCTGAAGACTTCAAAGGGATCCGAAATATCTGTTCTCAGATTCCACAGAAATAAGGCTAGCAAAGACATCCACGAAATACAGATGTAACTCTGTGAGATGAATTAACAGAACACTAAGCAGTTTCACAGAAAGCTTCTTTCCAGATTTCATCTGAGGATATTTCCTTTTTCACCATAACTCTCTATGGGCTTCCAAATGTCACTTTGACAATTCCACAAGAACTGTCTTAGCGAAAGGCTTCTTGAGGGGAAAGCTGTAACTCTGTGAGATGATTTCACAGAACACAAAGAAGTTTGTCAGAAAGCTTCATTCTCTTACTTATCGGAGGATATTTCCTTTGGACCTATAGTCTTAAAAGGGATTCGAAATATCGGTTCTCAGATTCCACAGAAATAAGGCTAGCAAAGAGATCCACGAAATACAGATGTAACTCTCTGAGATGAATTAACAAAACACAAAGCAGTTTATCAGAAAGCTTCTTTCCAGATTTCATCTGAGGATATTTCCTTTTTCATCATAGCCCTCTATGGGCTTCCAAATATCACTTTGCCAATTCCACAAGAACTGTCTTAGCGAAAGGCTTCTTGAGGGGAAAGCTGTAACTCTGTGAGATGATTTCACAGAACACAAAGTAGTTTGTCAGAAAGCTTCTTTCTCTTTGTTATCGGAGGATATTTCCTTTGGCCCTATAGTCTTCAAAGGGATCCGAAATATCTGTTCTCAGATTCCACAGAAATAAGGCTAGCAAAGAGATCCACGAAATACAGATGTAACTCTGTGAGTGGAAGTCACACATCACAGAGCAGGTTCTCAGAAAACTTCTTTCCAGATTTCATCTGAGTATATTTCCTTTTTCACCATAGTCCTCTATGGGCTTCCAAATGTCACTTTGCCAATTCCACAGGAACTGTCTTAGCGAAAGGTTTTTTGAGGGGAAAGCTGTAACTCTGGGAGTTGATTTCACAGAACACAAAGTAGTTTCTCAGAAAGCTTCTTTCTCTTTGTTATCGGAGGATATTTCCTTTGGCCCTGAAGACTTCAAAGGGATCCGAAATATCTGTTCTCAGATTCCACAGAAATAAGGCTAGCAAAGACATCCACGAAATACAGATGTAACTCTGTGAGATGAATTAACAGAACACTAAGCAGTTTCACAGAAAGCTTCTTTTCAGATTTCATCTGAGGATATTTCCTTTTTCACCATAGCCCTCTATGGGCTTCCTAATATCACTTTGCCAATTCCACAAGAACTGTCTTAGCGAAAGGCTTCTTGAGGGGAAACCTGTAACTCTGTGAGATGATTTCACAGAACACAAAGAAGTTTCTCAGAAAGCTTCTTTCTCTTTGTTATCGGAGGATATTTCCTTTGGCCCTATAGTCTTCAAAGGGATCCGAAATATCTGTTCTCAGATTACACAGAAATAAGGCTAGCAAAGAGATCCACGAAATACGTATATAATTCTGTGAGTGGAAGTCACACATCACAGAGCAGTTTCTCAGATAGCTTCTTTCCAGAATTCATCTGAGGATATTTCCTTTTTCACCATAGCCCTCTATGGGCTTCCAAATATCACTTTGCCAATTCCACAAGAACTGTCTTACCGACAGGCTTCTGGAGGGGAAAGCTGTAACTCTGTGAGATGATTTCACAGAACACAAAGAAGTTTCTCAGAAAGCTTCTTTCTCTTTGTTATCGGAGGATATTTCCTTTGGCCCTATAGTCTTCAAAGAGATCCGAAATATCTGTTCTCAGATTCCACAGAAATAAGGCTAGCAAAGAGATCCACGAAATACAGATGTAACTCTGTGAGTGGAAGTCGCACATCACAGAGCAGGTTCTCAGGAAGCTTCTTTCCAGATTTCATCTGAGGATATTTCCTTTTTCACCCTAGCCCTCTACGGGCTTCCAAATATCACTTTGCCAATTCCACAAGAACTGTCTCAGCGAAAGGCTTCTTGAGGGGAAAGCTGTAACTCTGTGAGATGATTTCACAGAACACAAAGAAGTTTCTCAGTAATCTTTCTCTTTGTTATCGGAGGATATTTCCTTTGGCCCTATAGTCTTCAAAGGGATCCGAAATATCTGTTCTCAGATTCCACAGAAATAAGGCTAGCAAAGAGATCCACGAAATACAGATGTAACTCTGTGAGGTGAGTTAAAAGAACACTAAGCAGTTTCTCAGAAAGCTTCTTTCCAGATTTCATCTGAGGATATTTCCTTTTTCACCATAGCCCTCTATGGGCTTCCAAATATCACTTTGCCAATTCCACAAGAACTGTCTTAGCGAAAGGCTTCTTGAGGGGAAAGCTGTAACTCTGTGAGATGATTTCACAGAACACAAAGAAGTTTCTCAGAAAGCTTCCTTCCCTTTGTCATCGGAGGATATTTCCTTTGGCCCTATAGTCTTCAAAGGGATCCGAAATATCTGTTCTCAGATTCCACAGAAATAAGGCTAGCAAAGAGATCCACGAAATACACATGTAACTCTGTTAAATGAATTAACAGAACACTAAGCCGTTTCTCAGAAAGCTTCTTTCCAGATTTCATCTGAGGATATTTCCTTTTTCACCATAGCCCTCTATGGGCTTCCAAATATCACTTTGCCATTTCCACAAGAACTGTCTTAGCGAAAGGCTTCTTGAGGGGAATGCTGTAACTCTGTGAGATGATTTCACAGAACACAAAGAAGTTTCTCAGAAAGCTTCTTTCTCTTTGTTATCGGAGGATATTTCCTTTGGCACTATAGTCTTCAAAGGGATCCGAAATATCTTTTCTAAGATTCCACAGAAATAAGGCTAGCAAGGAGATCAACGAAATACCGATGTAACCCTGTGAGTGGAAGTCACACATCACAGAGCAGTTTCTCAGAAAATTCTTTCCAGTTTTCATCTGAGGATAATTCCTTTTTCACCATAGCCCTCTATGGACTTCGAAATGTCACTTTGCCAATTCCACAAGAACTGTCTTAGCGAAAGGCTTCTTGAGGGGAATGCTGTAACTCTGTGAGATGATTTCACAGAACACAAAGAAGTTTGTCAGAACGCTTCATTCTCTTACTTATCGGAGGATATTTCCTTTGGCCCTATAGTCTTAAAAGGGATCCGAAATATCGGTTCTCAGATTCCACAGAAATAAGGCTAGCAAAGAGATCCACGAAATACAGATGTAACTCTCTGAGATGAATTAACAGAACACAAAGCAGTTTCTCAGAAAGCTTCTTTCCAGATTTCATCTGAGGATATTTCCTTTTTCATCATAGCCCTCTATGGGCTTCCAAATATCACTTTGCCAATTCCACAAGAACTGTCTTAGCGAAAGGCTTCTTGAGGGGAAAGCTGTAACTCTGTGAGATGATTTCACAGAACACAAAGTAGTTTGTCAGAAAGCTTCTTTCTCTTTGTTATCGGAGGATATTTCCTTTGGCCCTATAGTCTTCAAAGGGATCCGAAATATCTGTTCTCAGATTCCACAGAAATAAGGCTTGCAAAGAGATCCACGAAATACAGATGTAACTCTGTGAGTGGAAGTCACACATCACAGAGCAGGTTCTCAGAAAACTTCTTTCCAGATTTCATCTGAGGATATTTCCTTTTTTACCATAGCCCTCTATGGGCTTCCAAATGTCACTTTGCCAATTCCACAAGAACTGTCTTAGCGAAAGGCTTTTTGAGGGGAAAGCTGTAACTCTGGGAGTTGATTTCACAGAACACAAAGTAGTTTCTCAGAAAGCTTCTTTCTCTTTGTTATCGGAGGATATTTCCTTTGGCCCTGTAGTCTTGAAAGGGATCAGAAATATCTGTTCTCAGATTCCACAGAAATAAGGCTAGCAAAGAGATCCACGAAATACAGAAGTAACTCTTTGAGATGAATTAACAGAACATTAAGCAGTTTATCAGAAAGCTTCTTTCCAGATTTCATCTGAGGATATTTCCTTTTTCACCATATCCTCTATGGGTTTCCGAATATCACTTTACCAATTGCACAAGAACTGTCTCAGCGAAAGGCTTCTTGAGGGGAAAGCTGTAACTCTGTGAGATGATGTCACAGAACATAAAGAAGTTTCTCAGAAAGCATCTTTCTCTTTTTTATCGAAGGATATTTCCTTTGGCCCTATATTCTTCAAAGGGATCCGAAATATCTGTTCTCAGATTCCACAGAAAGAAGGCTCGCAAAGAGATCCACCAAATACAGATGTAACCCTGTGAGTGGAAGTCACACATCATAGAGCAGTTTCTCAGAAAGCTTCTTTCCAGAATTCATCTGAGGATATTTCCTTTTTCATCATAGCCCTCTATGGGCTTCCAAATATCACTTTGCCAATTCCACAAGAACTGTGTTAGTGAAAGGCTTCTTGAGGGGAAAGCTGTAACTCTGTGAGATGATTTCACAGAACACAAAGAAGTTTCTCAGAAAGCATCTTTCTCTTTGTTATCGGAGGATATTTCCTTTCGCCCTATAGTCTTCAAAGGGATCCGAAATATCTGTTCTCAGATTCCACAGAAAGAAGGCTAGCAAGGAGATCCACCAAATACAGATGTAACTCTGTGAGTGGAAGTCACACGTCACAGAGCAGTTTCTCAGAAAGCTTCTTTCCAGATTTCATCTGAGGATATTTCCTTTTTCACCATAGCCCTCTATGGGCTTCCAAATATCACTTTGCCAATTCCACAAGAACTGTCTTAGCGAAAGGCTTCTTGAGGGGAAAGCTGTAACTCTGTGAGATGATTTCACAGAACACAAAGAAGTTTCTCAGAAAGCTTCTTTCTCTTTGTTATCGGAGGATATTTCCTTTGGCCCTATAGTATTCAAAGGGATCCGAAATATCTGTTCTCAGATTCCACAGAAATAAGGCTATCAAAGAGATCCACGAAATACAGATGTAACTCTGTGATTGGAAGTCACACATGACAGAGCAGTTTCTCAGAGCGCTTCTTTCCAGATTTCATCGGAGGATATTTCCTTTTTCAACTTAGCCCTCTACGGGCTTCCAAATATCACTTTGCCAATTCCCCAAGAACTGTCCTAGCGAAAGGCTTCTTGAGGGGAAAGCTGTAACTCTGTGACATGATTTCACAGAACACAAAGAAGTTTCTCAGAAAGCTTCTTTCTCTTTGTTATCGGAGGATATTTCCTTTGGCCCTATAGTCTTCAAAGGGATCCGAAATATCTGTTTTCAGATTCCACAGAAATAAGGCTAGCAAAGAGATCCACGAAATACAGATGTAACTCTGTGAGGTGAGTTAACAGAACACTAAGCAGTTTCTCAGAAACCTTCTTTCCAGATTTCATCTGAGGATATTTTCTTTTTCACCATAGCCCTCTATGGGCTTCCAAATATCACTTTGCCAATTCCACAAGAACTGTCTTAGCGAAAGGCTTCTTGAGGGGAAAGCTGTAACTCTGTCAGATGATTTCACAGAACACAAAGAAGTTTCTCAGAAAGCTTCTTTCCCTTTGTTATCCGAGGATATTTCCTTTGGCCCTATTGTCTTCAAAGGGATCCGAAATATCTGTTCTCAGATTTCACAGAAAAAAGGCTAGCAATGAGATCCACGAAATACAGATGTAACTCTGTGAGATGAATTAACAGACCACTAAGCAGCTTCTCAGAAAGCTTCTTTCCAGATTTCATCTGAGAATATTTCCTTTTTCACCATAGTCCTCTATGGGCTTCCAAATATCTCTTTGCCAATACCACAAGAACTGTCTTAGCGAAAGGCTTCTTGAGGGGAATGCTGTAACTCTGTGAGATGATTTCACAGAACACAAAGAAGTTTCTCAGAAAGCTTCTTTCTCTTTGTTATCGGAGGATATTTCCTTTGGCCCTATAGTCTTCAAAGGGATCCGAAATATCTGTTCTCAGATTCCACGGAAATAAGGCTAGCAAAGAGATCCACGAAATACAGATGTAACCCTGTGAGTGGAAGTCACACATCACAGAGCAGTTTCTCAGAAAGATTCTTTCCAGATTTCATCTGAGGATGTATCCTTTTTCACCGCAGCCCTCTATGGGTTTCCAAATATCACTTTGCCAATTCCACAAGAACTGTCTTAGCGAAAGGCTTCTTGAGGGGAAAGCTGTAACTCTGTGAGATGATTTCACAGAACACAAAGAAGTTTTTTCAGAAAGGTTCTTTCTCTTTGCTATCGGAGGATATTTCCTTTGGCCCTATAGTCTTCAAAGGGATCCGAAATATCTGTTCTCAGATTCCACAGAAATAAGGCTAGCAAAGAGATCCACGAAATACAGATGTAACTCTGTGAGATGAATTAACCGAACACTAAGCAGTTTCACAGAAAGCTTCTTTCCAGATTTCATCTGAGGATATTTCCTTTTTCACCATAACCCTCTATGGGCTTCCAAATGTCACTTTGACAATTCCACAAGAACTGTCTTAGCGAAAGGCTTCTTGAGGGGAAAGCTGTAACTCTGTGAGATGATTTCACAGAACACAAAGAAGTTTGTCAGAACGCTTCATTCTCTTACTTATCGGAGGATATTTCCTTTGGACCTATAGTCTTAAAAGGGATTCGAAATATCGGTTCTCAGATTCCACAGAAATAAGGCTAGCAAAGAGATCCACGAAATACAGATGTAACTCTCTGAGATGAATTAACAGAACACAAAGCAGTTTCTCAGAAAGCTTCTTTCCAGATTTCATCTGAGGATATTTCCTTTTTCATCATAGCCCTCTATGGGCTTCCAAATATCACTTTGCCAATTCCACAAGAACTGTCTTAGCGAAAGGCTTCTTGAGGGGAAAGCTGTAACTCTGTGAGATGATTTCACAGAACACAAAGTAGTTTGTCAGAAAGCTTCTTTCTCTTTGTTATCGGAGGATATTTCCTTTGGCCCTATAGTCTTCAAAGGGATCCGAAATATCTGTTCTCAGATTCCACAGAAATAAGGCTTGCAAAGAGATCCACGAAATACAGATGTAACTCTGTGAGTGGAAGTCACACATCACAGAGCAGGTTCTCAGAAAACTTCTTTCCAGATTTCATCTGAGGATATTTCCTTTTTTACCATAGCCCTCTATGGGCTTCCAAATGTCACTTTGCCAATTCCACAAGAACTGTCTTACGGAAAGGCTTTTTGAGGGGAAAGCTGTAACTCTGGGAGTTGATTTCACAGAACACAAAGTAGTTTCTCAGAAAGCTTCTTTCTCTTTGTTATCGGAGGATATTTCCTTTGGCCCTATAGTCTTGAAAGGGATCAGAAATATCTGTTCTCAGATTCCACAGAAATAAGGCTAGCAAAGAGATCCACGAAATACAGAAGTAACTCTTTGAGATGAATTAACAGAACATTAAGCAGTTTATCAGAAAGCTTCTTTCCAGATTTCATCTGAGGATATTTCCTTTTTCACCATATCCCTCTATGGGTTTCCGAATATCACTTTACCAATTGCACAAGAACTGTCTCAGCGAAAGGCTTCTTGAGGGGAAAGATGTAACTCTGTGAGATGATGTCACAGAACATAAAGAAGTTTCTCAGAAAGCATCTTTCTCTTTTTTATCGAAGGATATTTCCTTTGGCCCTATATTCTTCAAAGGGATCCGAAATATCTGTTCTCAGATTCCACAGAAAGAAGGCTCGCAAAGAGATCCACCAAATACAGATGTAACCCTGTGAGTGGAAGTCACACATCGTAGAGCAGTTTCTCAGAAAGCTTCTTTCCAGAATTCATCTGAGGATATTTCCTTTTTCATCATTGCCCTCTATGGGCTTCGAAATATCACTTTGCCAATTCCACAAGAACTGTGTTAGTGAAAGGCTTCTTGAGGGGAAACCTGTAACTCTGTGAGATGATTTCACAGAACACAAAAAAGTTTCTCAGAAAACTTCTTTCTCTTTGTTATCGGAGGATATTTCCTTTGGCCCTATAGTCTTCAAAGGGAACCGACATATCTGTTCTCAGATTCCACAGAAATAAGGCTAGCAAAGAGATCCACGAAATACAGATGTAACTCTGGGAGTGGAAGTAACACATCACAGAGCAGTTTCTCAGAAAGCTTCTTTCCAGATTTCATCTGAGGATATTTCCTTTTTCACCATAGCCCTCTAAGGGCTTCCAAATATCACTTTGCCAATTCCACAAGAACTGTCTTAGCGAAAGGCTTCTTGATGGGAAAGCTGTAACTCTGTGAGATGATTTCACAGAACAGAAAGAACATTCTCAGTAAGCTTCTTTCTCTTTGTTATCGGAGGATATTTCCTTTGGCCCAGTAGTCTTCAAAGGGATCCGAAATATCTGTTCTCAGATTCCAAAGAAATAAGGCTAGCAAAGAGATCCACGAAATACAGATGTAACTCTGTGAGATGAATTAACAGAACACTAAGCAGTTTCTCAGAAAGCGTCTTTCCAGATTTCATCTGAGGATATTTCCTTTTTCACCATAGCCCTCTATGGGCTTCCAAATATCACTTTGCCATTTCCACAAGAACTGTCTTAGCGAAAGGCTTCTTGAGGGGAAAGCTGTAACTCTGTGAGATGATTTCACAGAACACAAAGAAGTTTCTCAGAAAGCTTCTTTCTCTTTGTTATCGGAGGATATTTCCTTAGGCCCTATAGTCTTCAAAGGGATCCGAAATATCTGTTCTCAGATTACACAGAAATAAGGCTAGCAAAGAGATCCACGAAATACAGATGTAACTCTGTGAGATGAATTAACAGAACACTAAGCAGTTTCTCAGAAAGCTTGTTTCCAGATTTCATCTGAGGATATTTCCTTTTTCACCATAGCCCTCTATGGGCTTCCAAATGTCACTTTGCCAATTCCACAAGAACGGTCTTAGCGAAAGGCTTTTGAGGGGAAAGCTGTAACTCTGGGAGTTGATTTCACAGAACACAAAGTAGTTTCTCAGAAAGCTTCTTTCTCTTTGTTATCAGAGGAAATTTCCTTTGGCCCTACAGTCTTCAAAGGGATCCGAAATATCTGTTCTCAGATTCCACAGAAATAAGGCTAGCAAAGAGATCCACGAAATACAGAAGTAACTCTTTGAGATGAATTAACAGAACACTAAGCAGTTTATCAGAAAGCTTCTTTCCAGATTTCATCTGAGGATATTTCCTTTTTCACCATATCCCTCTATGGGCTTCCGAATATCACTTTGCCAATTGCACAAGAACTGTCTCAGCAAAAGGCTTCTTGAGGGGAAAGCTGTAACTCTGTGAGATGATTTCACAGAACACAAAGAAGTTTCTCAGAAAGCATCTTTTTCTTTGTTATCGGAGGATATTTCCTTTGGCCCTATAGTCTTCAAAGTGATCCGAAATATCTGTTCTCAGATTCCACAGAAGGAAGGCTAGCAAAGAGATCCACCAAATACAGATGTAACTCTGTGAGTGGAAGTCACACATCACAGAGCAGTTTCTCAGAAAGCTTCTTTCCAGATTTCATCTGAGGATATTTCCTTTTTCACCATAGCCCTCTATGGGCTTCCAAATATCACTTTGCCAATTCCACAAGAACTGTCTTAGCGAAAGGCTTCTTGAGGGGAAAGCTGTAACTCTGTGAGATGATTTCACAGAACACAAAGAAGTTTCTCAGAAAGCTTCCTTCCCTTTGTCATCGGAGGATATTTCCTTTGGCCCTATAGTCTTCAAAGGGATCCGAAATATCTGTTCTCAGATTCCACAGAAATAAGGCTAGCAAAGAGATCCACGAAATACACATGTAACTCTGTTAAATGAATTAACAGAACACTAAGCCGTTTCTCAGAAAGCTTCTTTCCAGATTTCATCTGAGGATATTTCCTTTTTCACCATAGCCCTCTATGGGCTTCCAAATATCACTTTGCCATTTCCACAAGAACTGTCTTAGCGAAAGGCTTCTTGAGGGGAATGCTGTAACTCTGTGAGATGATTTCACAGAACACAAAGAAGTTTCTCAGAAAGCTTCTTTCTCTTTGTTTTCGGAGGATATTTCCTTTGGCACTATAGTCTTCCAAGGGATCCGAAATATCTTTTCTAAGATTCCACAGAAATAAGGCTAGCAAGGAGATCAACGAAATACAGATGTAACCCTGTGAGTGGAAGTCACACATCACAGAGCAGTTTCTCAGAAAATTCTTTCCAGTTTTCATCTGAGGATAATTCCTTTTTCACCATAGCCCTCTATGGACTTCGAAATGTCACTTTGCCAATTCCACAAGAACTGTCTTAGCGAAAGGCTTCTTGAGGGGAAAGCTGTAACTCTGTGAGATGATTTCACAGAACACAAAGAAGTTTGTCAGAAAGCTTCATTCTCTTACTTATCGGAGGATATTTCCTTTGGCCCTATAGTCTTAAAAGGGATCCGAAATATCGGTTCTCAGATTCCAAAGAAATAAGGCTAGCAGAGAGATCCACGAAATACAGATGTAACTCTGTGAGATGAATTAACAGAACACTAAGCAGTTTATCAGAAAGCTTCTTTCCAGATTTCATCTGAGGACATTTCCTTTTTCACCATAGCCCTCTATGGGCTTCCAAATATCACTTTGCCAATTGCACAAGAACTGTCTCAGCGAAAGGCTTCTTGAGGGGAAAGCTGTAACTCTGTGAGATGATTTCATAGAACACAAAGAAGTTTCTCAGAAAGCATCTTTCTCTTTGTTATCGGAGGATATTTCCTTTCGCCCTATAGTCTTCAAAGGGATCCGAAATATCTGTTCTCAGATTCCACAGAAAGAAGGCTAGCAAGGAGATCCACCAAATACAGATGTAACTCTGTGAGTGGAAGTCACACGTCACAGAGCAGTTTCTCAGAAAGCTTCTTTCCAGATTTCATCTGAGGATATTTCCTTTTTCCCCATAGCCCTCTATGGGCTTCCAAATATCACTTTGCCAATTCCACAAGAACTGTCTTAGCGAAAGGCTTCTTGAGGGGAAAGCTGTAACTCTGTGAGATGATTTCACAGAACACAAAGAAGTTTCTCAGAAAGCTTCTTTCTCTTTGTTATCGGAGGATATTTCCTTTGGCCCTATAGTATTCAAAGGGATCCGAAATATCTGTTCTCAGATTCCACAGAAATAAGGCTAGCAAAGAGATCCACGAAATACAGATGTAACTCTGTGATTGGAAGTCACACATGACAGAGCAGTTTCTCAGAGCGCTTCTTTCCAGATTTCATCGGAGGATATTTCCTTTTTCAACATAGCCCTCTACGGGCTTCCAAATATCACTTTGCCAATTCCCCAAGAACTGTCCTAGCGAAAGGCTTCTTGAGGGGAAAGCTGTAACTCTGTGACATGATTTCACAGAACACAAAGAAGTTTCTCAGAAAGCTTCTTTCTCTTTGTTATCGGAGGATATTTCCTTTGGCCCTATAGTCTTCAAAGGGATCCGAAATATCTGTTTTCAGATTCCACAGAAATAAGGCTAGCAAAGAGATCCACGAAATACAGATGTAACTCTGTGAGGTGAGTTAACAGAACACTAAGCAGTTTCTCAGAAACCTTCTTTCCAGATTTCATCTGAGGATATTTTCTTTTTCACCATAGCCCTCTATGGGCTTCCAAATATCACTTTGCCAATTCCAGAAGAACTGTCTTAGCGAAAGGCTTCTTGAGGGGAAAGCTGTAACTCTGTCAGATGATTTCACAGAACACAAAGAAGTTTCTCAGAAAGCTTCTTTCCCTTTGTTATCCGAGGATATTTCCTTTGGCCCTATAGTCTTCAAAGGGATCCGAAATATCTGTTCTCAGATTTCACAGAAAAAAGGCTAGCAATGAGATCCACGAAACACAGATGTAACTCTGTGAGATGAATTAACAGACCACTAAGCAGTTTCTCAGAAAGCTTCTTTGCAGATTTCATCTGAGAATATTTCCTTTTTCACCATAGTCCTCTATGGGCTTCCAAATATCGCTTTGCCAATACCACAAGAACTGTCTTAGTGAAAGGCTTCTTGAGGGGAAAGCTGTAACTCTGTGAGATGATTTCACAGAACACAAAGAAGTTTCTCAGAAAGCATCTTTCTCTTTGTTATCGGAGGATATTTCCTTTGGCCCTATCGTCTTCAAAGGGATCCGAAATATCTGTTCTCAGATTCCACAGAAATAAGGCTAGCAAAGAGATCCACGAAATACAGATGTAACTCTGTGAGTGGAAGTCACACATCACAGAGCAGTTTCTCAGAAAGCTTCTTTCCAGATTTCATCTGCGGATATTTCCTTTTTCACCATAGCCCTCTATGGGCTTCCAAATATCACTTTGACAATTCCACAAGAACTGTCTTAGCGAAAGGCTTCTTGAGGGGAAAGCTGTAACTCTGTGGGATGATTTCACAGAACACAAAGAAGTTTCTCAGAAAGCTTCTTTCTCTTTGTTATCGGAGGATATTTCCTTTGGCCCTATAGTCTTCAAAGGGATCCGAAATATCTGTTCTCAGATTCCACAGAAATAAGGCTAGCAAAGAGATCCACGAAATACAGATATAACTCTGTGATTGGAAGTCACACATCACAGAGCAGTTTCTCAGAGAGCTTCTTTCCAGATTTCATCGGAGGATATTTCCTTTTTCAACATAGCCCTCTATGGGCTTCCTAATATCACTCTGCCAATTCCACAAGAACTATCTTAGCGAAAGGCTTCTTGAGGGGAAAGCTGTAACTCTGTGAGATGATTTCACAGAACACAAAGAAGTTTCTCAGAAAGCTTCTTTCCCTTTGTCATCGGAGGATATTTCCTTTGGCCCTATAGTCTTCAAAGGGATCCGCAATATCTGTTCTCAGATTCCACAGAAATAAGGCTAGCAAAGAGATCCACGAAATACAGATGTAACTCTGTGAGATGAATTAACAGAACACTAAGCAGTTTCACAGAAAGCTTCTTTCCAGATTTCATCTGAGGATATTTCCTTTTTCACCATAACCCTCTATGGGCTTCCAAATGTCACTTTGACAATTCCACAAGAACTGTCTTAGCGAAAGGCTTCTTGAGGGGAAAGCTGTAACTCTGTGAGATGATTTCACAGAACACAAAGAAGTTTGTCAGAACGCTTCATTCTCTTACTTATCGGAGGATATTTCCTTTGGACCTATAGTCTTAAAAGGGATTCGAAATATCGGTTCTCAGATTCCACAGAAATAAGGCTAGCAAAGAGATCCACGAAATACAGATGTAACTCTCTGAGATGAATTAACAGAACACAAAGCAGTTTCTCAGAAAGCTTCTTTCCAGATTTCATCTGAGGATATTTCCTTTTTCATCATAGCCCTCTATGGGCTTCCAAATATCACTTTGCCAATTCCACAAGAACTGTCTTAGCGAAAGGCTTCTTGAGGGGAAAGCTGTAACTCTGTGAGATGATTTCACAGAACACAAAGAAGTTTCTCAGAAAGCTTCTTTCTCTTTGTTATCGGAGGATATTTCCTTTGGCCCTATAGTATTCAAAGGGATCCGAAATATCTGTTCTCAGATTCCACAGAAATAAGGCTAGCAAAGAGATCCACGAAATACAGATGTAACTCTGTGATTGGAAGTCACACATGACAGAGCAGTTTCTCAGAGCGCTTCTTTCCAGATTTCATCGGAGGATATTTCCTTTTTCAACATAGCCCTCTACGGGCTTCCAAATATCACTTTGCCAATTCCCCAAGAACTGTCCTAGCGAAAGGCTTCTTGAGGGGAAAGCTGTAACTCTGTGACATGATTTCACAGAACACAAAGAAGTTTCTCAGAAAGCTTCTTTCTCTTTGTTATTGGAGGATATTTCCTTTGGCCCTATAGTCTTCAAAGGGATCCGAAATATCTGTTTTCAGATTCCACAGAAATAAGGCTAGCAAAGAGATCCACGAAATACAGATGTAACTCTGTGAGGTGAGTTAACAGAACACTAAGCAGTTTCTCAGAAACCTTCTTTCCAGATTTCATCTGAGGATATTTTCTTTTTCACCATAGCCCTCTATGGGCTTCCAAATATCACTTTGCCAATTCCAGAAGAACTGTCTTAGCGAAAGGCTTCTTGAGGGGAAAGCTGTAACTCTGTCAGATGATTTCACAGAACACAAAGAAGTTTCTCAGAAAGCATCTTTCTCTTTGTTATCGGAGGATATTTCCTTTGGCCCTATCGTCTTCAAAGGGATCCGAAATATCTGTTCTCAGATTCCACAGAAATAAGGCTAGCAAAGAGATCCACGAAATACAGATGTAACTCTGTGAGTGGAAGTCACACATCACAGAGCAGTTTCTCAGAAAGCTTCTTTCCAGATTTCATCTGCGGATATTTCCTTTTTCACCATAGCCCTCTATGGGCTTCCAAATATCACTTTGACAATTCCACAAGAACTGTCTTAGCGAAAGGCTTCTTGAGGGGAAAGCTGTAACTCTGTGGGATGATTTCACAGAACACAAAGAAGTTTCTCAGAAAGCTTCTTTCTCTTTGTTATCGGAGGATATTTCCTTTGGCCCTATAGTCTTCAAAGGGATCCGAAATATCTGTTCTCAGATTCCACAGAAATAAGGCTAGCAAAGAGATCCACGAAATACAGATATAACTCTGTGATTGGAAGTCACACATCACAGAGCAGTTTCTCAGAGAGCTTCTTTCCAGATTTCATCGGAGGATATTTCCTTTTTCAACATAGCCCTCTATGGGCTTCCTAATATCACTCTGCCAATTCCACAAGAACTATCTTAGCGAAAGGCTTCTTGAGGGGAAAGCTGTAACTCTGTGAGATGATTTCACAGAACACAAAGAAGTTTCTCAGAAAGCTTCTTTCCCTTTGTCATCGGAGGATATTTCCTTTGGCCCTATAGTCTTCAAAGGGATCCGCAATATCTGTTCTCAGATTCCACAGAAATAAGGCTAGCAAAGAGATCCACGAAATACAGATGTAACTCTGTGAGATGAATTAACAGAACACTAAGCAGTTTCACAGAAAGCTTCTTTCCAGATTTCATCTGAGGATATTTCCTTTTTCACCATAACCCTCTATGGGCTTCCAAATGTCACTTTGACAATTCCACAAGAACTGTCTTAGCGAAAGGCTTCTTGAGGGGAAAGCTGTAACTCTGTGAGATGATTTCACAGAACACAAAGAAGTTTGTCAGAACGCTTCATTCTCTTACTTATCGGAGGATATTTCCTTTGGACCTATAGTCTTAAAAGGGATTCGAAATATCGGTTCTCAGATTCCACAGAAATAAGGCTAGCAAAGAGATCCACGAAATACAGATGTAACTCTCTGAGATGAATTAACAGAACACAAAGCAGTTTCTCAGAAAGCTTCTTTCCAGATTTCATCTGAGGATATTTCCTTTTTCATCATAGCCCTCTATGGGCTTCCAAATATCACTTTGCCAATTCCACAAGAACTGTCTTAGCGAAAGGCTTCTTGAGGGGAAAGCTGTAACTCTGTGAGATGATTTCACAGAACACAAAGTAGTTTGTCAGAAAGCTTCTTTCTCTTTGTTATCGGAGGATATTTCCTTTGGCCCTATAGTCTTCAAAGGGATCCGAAATATCTGTTCTCAGATTCCACAGAAATAAGGCTTGCAAAGAGATCCACGAAATACAGATGTAACTCTGTGAGTGGAAGTCACACATCACAGAGCAGGTTCTCAGAAAACTTCTTTCCAGATTTCATCTGAGGATATTTCCTTTTTTACCATAGCCCTCTATGGGCTTCCAAATGTCACTTTGCCAATTCCACAAGAACTGTCTTAGCGAAAGGCTTTTGAGGGGAAAGCTGTAACTCTGGGAGTTGATTTCACAGAACACAAAGTAGTTTCTCAGAAAGCTTCTTTCTCTTTGTTATCGGAGGATATTTCCTTTGGCCCTACAGTCTTCAAAGGGATCCGAAATATCTGTTCTCAGATTCCACAGAAATAAGGCTAGCAAAGAGATCCACGAAATACAGAAGTAACTCTTTGAGATGAATTAACAGAACACTAAGTAGTTTATCAGAAAGCTTCTTTCCAGATTTCATCTGAGGATATTTCCTTTTTCACCATATCCCTCTATGGGCTTCCGAATATCACTTTGCCAATTGCACAAGAACTGTCTCAGCAAAAGGCTTCTTGAGGGGAAAGCTGTAACTCTGGGAGTTGATTTCACAGAACACAAAGTAGTTTCTCAGAAAGCTTCTTTCTCTTTGTTATCGGAGGATATTTCCTTTGGCCCTACAGTCTTCAAAGGGATCCGAAATATCTGTTCTCAGATTCCACAGAAATAAGGCTAGCAAAGAGATCCACGAAATACAGATGTAACTCTGTGAGTGGAAGTAACACATCACAGAGCAGTTTCTCAGAAAGCTTCTTTCCAGATTTCATCTGAGGATATTTCCTTTTTCACCATAGCCCTCTATGGGCTTCCAAATATCATTTTGCCAATTCCACAAGAACTGTCTTAGCGAAAGGCTTCTTGAGGGGAAATCTGTAACTCTGTGAGATGATTTCACAGAACACAAAGAAGTTTCTCAGAAAGCTTCTTTCTCTTTGTTATCGGAGGATATTTCCTTTGGCCCTATAGTCTTCAAAGGGATCCGAAATATCTGTTCTCAGATTCCACAGAAATAAGGCTAGCAAAGAGATCCACGAAATACAGATGTCACTCTGTGAGATGAATTAACAGAACACTAAGCAGTTTCTCAGAAAGCTTCTTTCCAGATTTCATCTGAGGATATTTCCTTTTTCACCATAGCCCTCTATGGGCTTCCAAATATCACTTTGCCAATTCCACAAGAACTGTCTTAGCGAAAGGCTTCTTGAGGGGAAAGCTGTAACTCTGTGAGATGATTTCACAGAACACAAAGAAGTTTCTCAGAAAGCTTCTTTCTCTTTGTTATCGGAGGATATTTCCTTTGGCCCTATATCTTCAAAGGGAACCGACATATCTGTTCTCAGATTCCACAGAAATAGGTCTAGCAAAGAGATCCACGAAATACAGATGTAACTCTCTGTGTGGAAGTCACACATCACTGAGCAGTTTCTCAGAAAGCTTCTTTCCAGATTTCATCTGAGGATATTTCCTTTTTCACCATAGCCCTCTATGGGCTTCCAAATATCACTTTGCCAATTCCACAAGAACTGTCTTAGCGAAAGGCTTCTTGAGGGGAAAGCTGTAACTCTGTGAGATGATTTCACAGAACACAAAGAAGTTTCTCAGAAAGCTTCTTTCTCTTTGTTATCGGAGGATATTTCCTTTGGCCCTATAGTCTTCAAAGGGATCCGAGATATCGGTTCTCAGATTCCACAGAAATAAGGCTAGCAAAGAGATCCAAGAAATACAGATGTAACTCTGTGAGATGAATTAACAGAACACTAAGCAGTTTCTTAGAAAGCTTCTTTCCAGATTCCATCTGAGGATATTTCCTTTTTCACCATAGCCCTCTATGGGCTTCCAAATATCACTTTGCCAATTCCACAAGAACTGTCTTAGCGAAAGGCTTCTTGAGGGGAAAGCTGTAACTCTGTGAGATGATTTCACAGAACACAAAGAAGTTTCTCAGAAAGCTTCTTTCTCTTTGTTATCGGAGGATATTTCCTTTGGCCCTATAGTCTTCAATGGGATCCGAAATATCTGTTCTCAGATTCCTCAGAAATAAGGCTAGCAAAGAGATCCACGAAATACAGATGTACCTCTGTGAGATGAATTAACAGAACACTAAGCAATTTCTCAGAAGGCTTCTTTCCAGATTCCATCTGAGGATATTTCCTTTTTTACCGTAGCCCTCTATGGGCTTCCAAATATCACTTTGCCAATTCCACAAGCACTGTCTTAGCGAAAGGCTTCTTGAGGGGAAAGCTGTAACTCTGTGAGATGATTTCACAGAACACAAAGAAGTTTCTCAGAAAGCTTCTTTCTCTTTGTTATCGGAGGATATTTCCTTTGGCCCTATAGTCGTCAAAGGGATCCGAAATATCGGTTCTCAGATTCCACAGAAATAAGGCTAGCAAAGAGATCCACGAAATACAGATGTAACTCTGTGAGATGAGTTAACAGAACACTAAGCAGTTTCTCAGAAAGCTTCTATCCAGATTTCATCTGAGGATATTTCCTTTTTCACCATAGCCCTCTATGGGCTTCCAAATATCACTTTACCAATACGACAAGAACTGTGTTAGTGAAAGGCTTCTGAGAGGAAAGCTGTAACTCTGTGAGCTGATTTCACAGAACACAAAGAAGTTTCTCAGAAAGCTTCTTTCCCTTTGTTATTGGAGGATATTTTCTTTGGCCCTATAGTCTTCAAAGGGATCCGAAATATCTGTTCTCAGATTACACAGAAATAAGGCTAGCAAAGAGATCCACGAAATACAGATGTAACTCTGTGAATGGAAGTCACACGTCACAGAACAGTTTCTCAGAAAGCTTCTTTCCAGATTTCATCTGAGGATATTTCCTTTATCACCATAGCCCTCTATGGGCTTCCAAATATCACTTTGCCAATTCCACAAGAACTGTCTTAGCGAAAGGCTTCTTTAGGGGAAAGCTGTAACTCTGTGAGATGATTTCACAGAACACAAAGAAGTTTCTCAGAAAGCTTCTTCCTCTTTGTTATCGGAGGATATTTTTTTTGGCCCTATAGTCTTCAAAGGGATCCGAAATATCTGTTCTCAGATTCCACAGAAATAAGGTTAGCAAAGAGATCCACGAAATACAGATGTAACTCTGTGAGATGAATTCACAGAACACTAAGCAGTTTCTCAGAAAGCTTCTTTCCAGATTCCATCTGAGGATATTTCCTTTTTCACCATAGCCCTCTATGGGCTTCCAAATATCACTTTGCCAATTCCACAAGAACTGTCTTAGCGAAAGGCTTCTAGAGGGGAAAGATGTAACTCTGTGAGATGATTTCACAGAACACAAAGAAGTTTCTCAGAAAGCTTCTTTCTCTTTGTTATCGGAGGATATTTCCTTTGGCCCTATAGTCTTCAAAGGGATCCGAAATATCTGTTCTCAGATTCCACAGAAATAAGGCTAGCAAAGAGATCCACGAAATACAGATGTATCTCTGTGAGATGAATTAACAGAACACTAAGCAGTTTCTCAGAAAGCTTCTTTCCAGATTTCATCGGTGGATATTTCCTTTTTCACCATAGCCCTCTATGGGCTTCCAAATATCACTTTACCAATACCACAAGAACTGTGTTAGTGAAAGGCTTCTTGAGGGGAAAGCTGTAACTCTATGAGATGATTTTACAGAACACAAAGAAGTTTCTCAGAAAGCTTCTTTCTCTTTGTTATCGGAGGATATTTCCTTTGGCCCTATACTTTTGAAAGGGATCCGAAATATCTGTTCTCAGATCCACAGAAATAAGGCTAGCAAGGAGATCCACGAAATACAGATGTAACTCTGTGAGTGGAAGTGACACATCACAGAGCAGTTTCTCAGAGAGCTTCTTTCCAGATTTCATCTGAGGATATTTCCTTTTTCACCATAGCCCTCTATGGGCTTCCAAATGTCACTTTGCCAATTCCACAAGAACTGTCTTAGCGAAAGGCTTCTTGAGGGGAAAGCTGTAACTCTGTGAGATGATTTCACAGAACACAAAGAAGTTTCTCAGAAAGCTTCTTTCTCTTTGTTATCGGAGGATATTTCCTTTGTCCCTATAGTCGTCAAAGGGATCCGAAATATCGGTTCTCAGATTCCACAGAAATAAGGCTAGCAAAGAGATCCACGAAATACACATGTAACCCTGTGAGTGGAAGTCACACATCACAGAGCAGTTTCTCAGAAAGCTTCTTTCCAGATTTCATCTGAGGATATTTCCTTTTTCACCGTAGCCCTCTATGGGTTTCCAAATATCACTTTGCCAATTCCACAAGAACTGTCTTAGCGAAAGGCTTCTTGAGGGGAAAGCTGTAACTCTTTGAGATGATTTCACAGAACACAAAGAAGTTTCCAGAAAGCTTCTTTCTCTTTGTTATCGGAGGATATTTCCTTTGGCCCTATAGTCTTCAAAGGGATCCGAAATATCTGTTTTCAGATTCCACAGAAATAAGGCTAGCAAAGAGATCCACGAAATACAGATGTAACCCTGTGAGTGGAAGTCACACATCGCAGAGCAGTTTCTCAGAAAGCTTCTTTCCAAATTTCATTTTAGGATATCTCCTTTTTCACCATAGCCCTCTATGGGCTTCCAAATATCACTTTGCCAATTCCACAAGAACTGTCTTAGCGCTAGGCTTCTTGAGTGGAAAGATTTAACTCTGTGAGATGATTTCTCAGAACACAAAGAAGTTTCTCAGAAAGCTTCTTTCTCTTTGTTATCGGAGTATATTTCCTTTGGCCCTATAGTCTTCAAAGGGATCCGAAATATCTGTTCTCAGATTCCACAGAAATAAGGCTAGCAAAGAGATCCACGAAACACAGATGTAACTCTGAGAGACGAATTAACAGAACGCTAAGCAGTTTCTCAGAAAGCTTCTTTCCAGATTTCATCTGAGGATATTTCCTTTTTCACCATAGCCCTCTATGGGCTTCCAAATGTCACTTTACCAATTGCACAAGAACTGTCTTAGCGAAAGGCTTCTTGAGGGGAAAGCTGTAACTCTGTGAGATGATTTCACAGAACACAAAGAAGTTTGTCAGAAAGCTTCTTTCTCTTTGTTATCGGAGGATATTTCCTTTGGCCCTATAGTCTTCAAAGGGATCCGAAATATCTGTTCTCAGATTCCACAGAAATAAGGCTAGTAAAGAGATACACGAAATACAGATGTAACTCTGTGAGATGAATTAACAGAACACAAAGCAGTTTCTCAGAAAGCTTCCTTCCAGATTTCATCTGAGGATATTTCCTTTTTCATCATAGCCGTCTAGGGGCTTCCAAATATCACTTTGCCAATTCCACAAGAACTGTCTTAGCGAAAGCCTTCTGGAGGGGAAAGCTGTAACTCTGTGAGATGATTTCACAGAACACAAAGAAGTTTCTCAGAAAACTTCTTTCTCTTTGTTATCGGAGGATAATTCTTTTCGCCCTCTAGTCTTCAAAGGGAACCGACATAACTGTTCTCAGATTCCACAGAAATAAGGCTAGCAAAGAGATCCACGAAATACAGATGTAACTCTGTGAATGGAAGTCACACATCACAGAGCAGTTTCTCAGAAAGCTTCTTTCCAGATTTCATCCGAGGATATTTCCCTTTTCACCATAGCCCTCTATGGGCTTCCAAATATCACTTTGCCAATTCCACAAGAACTGTCTTAGCGAAAGGCTTCTTTAGGGGAAAGCTGTAACTCTGTGACATGATTTCACAGAACACAAAGAAGTTTCTCAGTAAGATTCTTTCTCTTTGTTATCAGGGGATATTTCCTTTTGACCAATAGTCTTCAAAGGGATCCGAAATATCTGTTCTCAGAATCCAAAGAAACAAGGCTAGCAAAGAGATCCACGAAATACAGTTGTATGTCTGTGAGATGAATTGACAGAACCCTAAGCAGTTTCTCAGAAAGCTTCTTTCCAGATTTCATCTGAGGATATTTCCTTTTTCACCATAGCCCTCTAAGGGCTTCCAAATATCACTTTGCCAATTCCACAAGAACTGTCTTAGCGAAAGGCTTCTTGAGGGGAAATCTGTAACTCTGTGAGATGATTTCACAGAACACAAAGAAGTTTCTCAGAAAGCTTCTTTCTCTTTGTTATCGGAGGGTATTTCCTTGGGCCCTGTAGTCTTCAAAGGGATCCGAAATATCTGTTCTCAGATTCCACAGAAATAAGGCTAGCAAAGAGATCCACGAAATACAGATGTCACTCTATGAGATGATTTAACAGAACACTAAGCAGTTTCTCAGAAAGCTTCTTTCCAGATTTCATCTGAGGATATTTCCTTTTTCACCATAGCCCTCTATGGGATTCCAAATATCACTTTGCCAATTCCACAAGAACTGTCTTAGCGAAAGGCTTCTTGAGGGGAAAGCTGTAACTCTGTGAGATGATTTCACAGAACACAAAGAAGTTTCTCAGAAAACTTCTTTCTCTTTGTTATCGGAGGATATTTCCTTTGGCCCTGTAGTCTTCAAAGGGATCCGAAATATCTGTTCTCAGATTCCACAGAAATAAGGCTAGCAAAGAGATCCACGAAATACAGATGTCACTCTGTGAGATGAATTAACAGAACACTAAGCAGTTTCTCAGAAAGCTTCTTTCCAGATTTCATCTGAGGATATTTCCTTTTTCACCATAGCCCTCTATGGGCTTCCAAATATCACTTTGCCAATTCCACAAGAACTGTCTTAGCGAAAGGCTTCTTGAGGGGAAAGCTGTAACTCTGTGAGATGATTTCACAGAACACAAAGAAGTTTCTCAGAAAACTTCTTTCTCTATGTTATCGGAGGATATTTCCTTTGACCCTATATCTTCAAAGGGAACCGACATATCTGTTCTCAGATTCCACAGAAATAAGGCTAGCAAAGAGATCCACGAAGTACAGATGTAACTCTGTGTGTGGAAGTCACACATCACTGAGCAGTTTCTCAGAAAGCTTCTTTCCAGATTTCATCTGAGGATATTTCCTTTTTCACCATAGCCCTCTATGGGCTTCCAAATATCACTTTGCCAATTCCACAAGAACTGTCTTAGCGAAAGGCTTCTTGAGGGGAAAGCTGTAACTCTGTGAGATGATTTCACAGAACACAAAGAAGTTTCTCAGAAAGCTTCTTTCTCTTTGTTATCGGAGGATATTTCCTTTGGCCCTATAGTCTTCAAAGGGATCCGAAATATCTGTTCTCAGATTCCACAGAAATAAGGCTAGCAAGGAGATCCACGAAATACAGATGTACCTCTGTGAGATGAATTAACAGAACACTAAGCAATTTCTCAGAAAGCTTCTTTCCAGATTCCATCTGAGGATATTTCCTTTTTCACCGTAGCCCTCTATGAGCTTCCAAATATCACTTTGCCAATTCCACAAGCACTGTCTTAGCGAAAGGCTTCTTGAGGGGAAAGCTGTAACTCTGTGAGATGATTTCACAGAACACAAAGAAGTTTCTCAGAAAGCTTCTTTCTCTTTGTTATCGGAGGATATTTCCTTTGGCCCTGCAGTCTTCAAAGGGATCCGAAATATCTGTTCTCAGATTCCACAGAAATAAGGCTAGCAAAGAGATCCACGAAATACAGATGTAACTCTGTGAGATGAGTTAACAGAACACTAAGCAGTTTCTCAGAAAGCTTCTTTCCAGATTTCATCTGAGGATATTTCCTTTTTCAACATAGCCCTCTATGGGCTTCCAAATATCACTTTACCAATACCACAACAACTGTGTTAGTGAAAGGCTTCTGAGGGGAAAGCTGTAACTCTGTGAGCTGATTTCACAGAACACAAAGAAGTTTCTCAGAAACCTTCTTTCCCTTTGTTATTTGAGGATATTTTCTTTGGCCCTATAGTCTTCAAAGGCACCCGAAATATCTGTTCTCAGATTACACAGAAATAAGGCTAGCAAAGAGATCCACGAAATACAGATGTAACTCTGTGAGTGGAAGTCACACATCACAGAACAGTTTCTCAGAAAGCTTCTTTCCAGATTTCATCTGAGGATATTTCCTTTATCACCATAGCCGTCTAAAGGCTTCCAAATATCACTTTGCCAATTCCACAAGAACTGTCTTAGCGAAAGGCTTCTTGAGGGGAAAGCTGTAACTCTGTGAGATGATTTCACAGAACACAAAGAAGTTTCTCAGAAAGCTTCTTCCTCTTTGTTATCGGAGGATATTTCCTTTGGCCCTATAGTCTTCAAAGGGATCCGAAATATCTGTTCTCAGATTCCACAGAAATAAGGTTAGCAAAGAGATTCACGAAATACAGATGTAACTTTGTGAGATGAATTAACAGAACACTAAGCAGTTTCTCAGAAAGCTTCTTTCCAGATTCCATCTGAGGATATTTCCTTTTTCACCATAGCCCACTATGGGCTTCCAAATATCACTTTGCCAATTCCACAAGAACTGTCTTAGCGAAAGGCTTCTAGAGGGGAAAGCTGTAACTCTGTGATATGATTTCACAGAACACAAAGAAGTTTCTCAGAAAGCTTCTTTCTCTTTGTTATCGGAGGATATTTCCTTTGGCCCTATAGTCTTAAAAGGAATCCGAAATATCTGTTCTCAGATTCCAGAGAAATAAGGCTAGCAAAGAGATCCACGAAATACAGATGTAACTCTGTGACATGAATTAACAGAACACTAAGCAGTTTCTCAGAAAGCTTCTTTCCAGATTTCATCTGAGGATATTTCCTTTTTCACCATAGCCCTCTATGGGCTTCCAAATATCACTTTACCAATACCACAAGAACTGTGTTAGTGAAAGGCTTCTTGAGGGGAAAGCTATAACTCTATGAGATGATTTTACAGAACACAAACAAGTTTCTCAGAAAGCTTCTTTCTCTTTGTTATCGGAGGATATTTCCTTTGGCCCTATACTTTTCAAAGGGATCCGAAATATCTGTTCTCAGATCCACAGAAATAAGGCTAGCAAAGAGATCCACGAAATACAGATGTAACTCTGTGAGTGGAAGGGACACATCACAGAGCAGTTTCTCAGAGAGCTTCTTTCCAGATTTCATCTGAGGATATTTCCTTTTTCACCAAAGCCCTCTATGGGCTTCCAAATGTCACTTTGCCAATTCCACAAGAACTGTCTTAGCGAAAGGCTTCTTGAGGGGAAAGCTGTAACTCTGTGAGATGATTTCACAGAACACAAAGAAGTTTCTCAGAAAGCTTCTTTCTCTTTGTTATCGGAGGATATTTCCTTTGGCCCTATAGTCTTCAAAGGGATCCGAAATATCTGTTCTCAGATTCCACAGAAATAAGGCTAGCAAAGAGATCCACGAAATACAGATGTAATTCTGTTAGTGGAAGTCACACATCACAGAGCAGTTTCTCAGAAATCTTCTTTCCAGATTTCATCTGAGGATATTTCCTTTTTCAACATAGCCCTCTATGGGCTTCCAAACATCACTTTACCAATACCACAAGAACTGTGTTAGTTAAAGTCTTCTTGAGGTGAAAGCTGTAACTCTTTGAGATGTTTCACAGAACACAAAGAAGTTTCTCAGAAAGCTTCTTTCTCTTTGTTATCGGAGGATATTTCCTTTGGCCCTATAGTCTTCAAAGGGATCCGAAATATTTGTTCTCAGAGTCCATAGAAATAAGGCTAGCAAATAGATCCACGAAATACAGATGTAATTCTGTGAGTGGAAGTCACACATCACAGAGCAGTTTCTCAGAAAGCTTCTTTCCAGATTTCATCTGAAGATATTTCCTTTTTCAACATAGCCCTCTATGGGCTTCCAAATATTACTTTACCAATACCACAAGAACTGTGATAGTGAAAGGCTTCTTGAGGGGAAAGCTGTAACTCTGTGAGATGATTTCACAGAACACAAAGAAGTTTCTCAGAAAGCTTCTTTCTCTTTGTTATCGGAGGATATTTCCTTTTTCCCTATACTTTTCAAAGGGATCCGAAATATCTGTTCTCAGATTCCACAGAAATAAGGCTAGCAAAGAGATCCACGAAATACAGATGTAACTCTGTGAGTGGAAGTGACACATCACAGAGCAGTTTCTCAGAAAGCTTCTTTCCAGATTTCATCTGTGGATATTTCCTTTTTCAAAAATAGCCCTCTATGGGCTTCCAAATATCACTTTGCCAATTCCACAAGAACTGTCGTAGCGAAAGGCTTCTTGAGGGGAAAGCTGTAACTTTGTGAGATGATTTCACAGAACACAAAGAAGTTTCTCAGAAAGCTTCTTTCTCTTTGTTATCGGAGGATATTTCCTTTGGCCCTACAGTCTTCAAAGGGATCCGAAATATCTGTTCTCAGATTCCACAGAAATAAGGCTAGCAAAGAGATCCACGAAATACAGATGTAACTCTGTGAGTGGAAGTAACACATCACAGAGCAGTTTCTCAGAAAGCTTCTTTCCAGATTTCATCTGAGGATATTTCCTTTTTCACCATAGCCCTCTATGGGCTTCCAAATATCATTTTGCCAATTCCACAAGAACTGTCTTAGCGAAAGGCTTCTTGAGGGGAAATCTGTAACTCTGTGAGATGATTTCACAGAACACAAAGAAGTTTCTCAGAAAGCTTCTTTCTCTTTGTTATCGGAGGATATTTCCTTTGGCCCTATAGTCGTCAAAGGGATCCGAAATATCGGTTCTCAGATTCCACAGAAATAAGGCTAGCAAAGAGATCCACGAAATACAGATGTAACTCTGTGAGATGAGTTAACAGAACACTAAGCAGTTTCTCAGAAAGCTTCTATCCAGATTTCATCTGAGGATATTTCCTTTTTCACCATAGCCCTCTATGGGCTTCCAAATATCACTTTACCAATACGACAAGAACTGTGTTAGTGAAAGGCTTCTGAGAGGAAAGCTGTAACTCTGTGAGCTGATTTCACAGAACACAAAGAAGTTTCTCAGAAAGCTTCTTTCCCTTTGTTATTGGAGGATATTTTCTTTGGCCCTATAGTCTTCAAAGGGATCCGAAATATCTGTTCTCAGATTACACAGAAATAAGGCTAGCAAAGAGATCCACGAAATACAGATGTAACTCTGTGAATGGAAGTCACACGTCACAGAACAGTTTCTCAGAAAGCTTCTTTCCAGATTTCATCTGAGGATATTTCCTTTATCACCATAGCCCTCTATGGGCTTCCAAATATCACTTTGCCAATTCCACAAGAACTGTCTTAGCGAAAGGCTTCTTTAGGGGAAAGCTGTAACTCTGTGAGATGATTTCACAGAACACAAAGAAGTTTCTCAGAAAGCTTCTTCCTCTTTGTTATCGGAGGATATTTTTTTTGGCCCTATAGTCTTCAAAGGGATCCGAAATATCTGTTCTCAGATTCCACAGAAATAAGGTTAGCAAAGAGATCCACGAAATACAGATGTAACTCTGTGAGATGAATTAACAGAACACTAAGCAGTTTCTCAGAAAGCTTCTTTCCAGATTCCATCTGAGGATATTTCCTTTTTCACCATAGCCCTCTATGGGCTTCCAAATATCACTTTGCCAATTCCACAAGAACTGTCTTAGAGAAAGGCTTCTAGAGGGGAAAGATGTAACTCTGTGAGATGATTTCACAGAACACAAAGAAGTTTCTCAGAAAGCTTCTTTCTCTTTGTTATCGGAGGATATTTCCTTTGGCCCTATAGTCTTCAAAGGGATCCGAAATATCTGTTCTCAGATTCCACAGAAATAAGGCTAGCAAAGAGATCCACGAAATACAGATGTAATTCTGTTAGTGGAAGTCACACATCACAGAGCAGTTTCTCAGAAATCTTCTTTCCAGATTTCATCTGAGGATATTTCCTTTTTCAACATAGCCCTCTATGGGCTTCCAAACATCACTTTACCAATACCACAAGAACTGTGTTAGTGAAAGTCTTCTTGAGGTGAAAGCTGTAACTCTTTGAGATGTTTCACAGAACACAAAGAAGTTTCTCAGAAAGCTTCTTTCTCTTTGTTATCGGAGGATATTTCCTTTGGCCCTATAGTCTTCAAAGGGATCCGAAATATTTGTTCTCAGAGTCCATAGAAATAAGGCTAGCAAATAGATCCACGAAATACAGATGTAATTCTGTGAGTGGAAGTCACACATCACAGAGCAGTTTCTCAGAAAGCTTCTTTCCAGATTTCATCTGAAGATATTTCCTTTTTCAACATAGCCCTCTATGGGCTTCCAAATATTACTTTACCAATACCACAAGAACTGTGATAGTGAAAGGCTTCTTGAGGGGAAAGCTGTAACTCTGTGAGATGATTTCACAGAACACAAAGAAGTTTCTCAGAAAGCTTCTTTCTCTTTGTTATCGGAGGATATTTCCTTTTTCCCTATACTTTTCAAAGGGATCCGAAATATCTGTTCTCAGATTCCACAGAAATAAGGCTAGCAAAGAGATCCACGAAATACAGATGTAACTCTGTGAGTGGAAGTGACACATCACAGAGCAGTTTCTCAGAAAGCTTCTTTCCAGATTTCATCTGTGGATATTTCCTTTTTCAAAAATAGCCCTCTATGGGCTTCCAAATATCACTTTGCCAATTCCACAAGAACTGTCGTAGCGAAAGGCTTCTTGAGGGGAAAGCTGTAACTTTGTGAGATGATTTCACAGAACACAAAGAAGTTTCTCAGAAAGCTTCTTTCTCTTTGTTATCGGAGGATATTTCCTTTGGCCCTACAGTCTTCAAAGGGATCCGAAATATCTGTTCTCAGATTCCACAGAAATAAGGCTAGCAAAGAGATCCACGAAATACAGATGTAACTCTGTGAGTGGAAGTAACACATCACAGAGCAGTTTCTCAGAAAGCTTCTTTCCAGATTTCATCTGAGGATATTTCCTTTTTCACCATAGCCCTCTATGGGCTTCCAAATATCATTTTGCCAATTCCACAAGAACTGTCTTAGCGAAAGGCTTCTTGAGGGGAAATCTGTAACTCTGTGAGATGATTTCACAGAACACAAAGAAGTTTCTCAGAAAGCTTCTTTCTCTTTGTTATCGGAGGATATTTCCTTTGGCCCTATAGTCGTCAAAGGGATCCGAAATATCGGTTCTCAGATTCCACAGAAATAAGGCTAGCAAAGAGATCCACGAAATACAGATGTAACTCTGTGAGATGAGTTAACAGAACACTAAGCAGTTTCTCAGAAAGCTTCTATCCAGATTTCATCTGAGGATATTTCCTTTTTCACCATAGCCCTCTATGGGCTTCCAAATATCACTTTACCAATACGACAAGAACTGTGTTAGTGAAAGGCTTCTGAGAGGAAAGCTGTAACTCTGTGAGCTGATTTCACAGAACACAAAGAAGTTTCTCAGAAAGCTTCTTTCCCTTTGTTATTGGAGGATATTTTCTTTGGCCCTATAGTCTTCAAAGGGATCCGAAATATCTGTTCTCAGATTACACAGAAATAAGGCTAGCAAAGAGATCCACGAAATACAGATGTAACTCTGTGAATGGAAGTCACACGTCACAGAACAGTTTCTCAGAAAGCTTCTTTCCAGATTTCATCTGAGGATATTTCCTTTATCACCATAGCCCTCTATGGGCTTCCAAATATCACTTTGCCAATTCCACAAGAACTGTCTTAGCGAAAGGCTTCTTTAGGGGAAAGCTGTAACTCTGTGAGATGATTTCACAGAACACAAAGAAGTTTCTCAGAAAGCTTCTTCCTCTTTGTTATCGGAGGATATTTTTTTTGGCCCTATAGTCTTCAAAGGGATCCGAAATATCTGTTCTCAGATTCCACAGAAATAAGGTTAGCAAAGAGATCCACGAAATACAGATGTAACTCTGTGAGATGAATTAACAGAACACTAAGCAGTTTCTCAGAAAGCTTCTTTCCAGATTCCATCTGAGGATATTTCCTTTTTCACCATAGCCCTCTATGGGCTTCCAAATATCACTTTGCCAATTCCACAAGAACTGTCTTAGAGAAAGGCTTCTAGAGGGGAAAGATGTAACTCTGTGAGATGATTTCACAGAACACAAAGAAGTTTCTCAGAAAGCTTCTTTCTCTTTGTTATCGGAGGATATTTCCTTTGGCCCTATAGTCTTCAAAGGGATCCGAAATATCTGTTCTCAGATTCCACAGAAATAAGGCTAGCAAAGAGATCCACGAAATACAGATGTATCTCTGTGAGATGAATTAACAGAACACTAAGCAGTTTCTCAGAAAGCTTCTTTCCAGATTTCATCGGTGGATATTTCCTTTTTCACCATAGCCCTCTATGGGCTTCCAAATATCACTTTACCAATACCACAAGAACTGTGTTAGTGAAAGGCTTCTTGAGGGGAAAGCTGTAACTCTATGAGATGATTTTACAGAACACAAAGAAGTTTCTCAGAAAGCTTCTTTCTCTTTGTTATCGGAGGATATTTCCTTTGGCCCTATACTTTTGAAAGAGATCCGAAATATCTGTTCTCAGATCCACAGAAATAAGGCTAGCAAGGAGATCCACGAAATACAGATGTAACTCTGTGAGTGGAAGTGACACATCACAGAGCAGTTTCTCAGAGAGCTTCTTTCCAGATTTCATCTGAGGATATTTCCTTTTTCACCATAGCCCTCTATGGGCTTCCAAATGTCACTTTGCCAATTCCACAAGAACTGTCTTAGCGAAAGGCTTCTTGAGGGGAAAGCTGTAACTCTGTGAGATGATTTCACAGAACACAAAGAAGTTTCTCAGAAAGCTTCTTTCTCTTTGTTATCGGAGGATATTTCCTTTGTCCCTATAGTCGTCAAAGGGATCCGAAATATCGGTTCTCAGATTCCACAGAAATAAGGCTAGCAAAGAGATCCACGAAATACACATGTAACCCTGTGAGTGGAAGTCACACATCACAGAGCAGTTTCTCAGAAAGCTTCTTTCCAGATTTCATCTGAGGATATTTCCTTTTTCACCGTAGCCCTCTATGGGTTTCCAAATATCACTTTGCCAATTCCACAAGAACTGTCTTAGCGAAAGGCTTCTTGAGGGGAAAGCTGTAACTCTTTGAGATGATTTCACAGAACACAAAGAAGTTTCCAGAAAGCTTCTTTCTCTTTGTTATCGGAGGATATTTCCTTTGGCCCTATAGTCTTCAAAGGGATCCGAAATATCTGTTTTCAGATTCCACAGAAAAAAGGCTAGCAAAGAGATCCACGAAATACAGATGTAACCCTGTGAGTGGAAGTCACACATCGCAGAGCAGTTTCTCAGAAAGCTTCTTTCCAAATTTCATTTTAGGATATCTCCTTTTTCACCATAGCCCTCTATGGGCTTCCAAATATCACTTTGCCAATTCCACAAGAACTGTCTTAGCGCTAGGCTTCTTGAGTGGAAAGATTTAACTCTGTGAGATGATTTCTCAGAACACAAAGAAGTTTCTCAGAAAGCTTCTTTCTCTTTGTTATCGGAGTATATTTCCTTTGGCCCTATAGTCTTCAAAGGGATCCGAAATATCTGTTCTCAGATTCCACAGAAATAAGGCTAGCAAAGAGATCCACGAAACACAGATGTAACTCTGAGAGACGAATTAACAGAACGCTAAGCAGTTTCTCAGAAAGCTTCTTTCCAGATTTCATCTGAGGATATTTCCTTTTTCACCATAGCCCTCTATGGGCTTCCAAATGTCACTTTACCAATGGCACAAGAACTGTCTTAGCGAAAGGCTTCTTGAGGGGAAAGCTGTAACTCTGTGAGATGATTTCAGAGAACACAAAGAAGTTTGTCAGAAAGCTTCTTTCTCTTTGTTATCGGAGGATATTTCCTTTGGCCCTATAGTCTTCAAAGGGATCCGAAATATCTGTTCTCAGATTCCACAGAAATAAGGCTAGCAAAGAGATCCACGAAATACAGATGTCACTCTGTGAGATGAATTAACAGAACACTAAGCAGTTTCTCAGAAAGCTTCTTTCCAGATTTCATCTGAGGATATTTCCTTTTTCACCATAGCCCTCTATGGGCTTCCAAATATCACTTTGCCAATTCCACAAGAACTGTCTTAGCGAAAGGCTTCTTGAGGGGAAAGCTGTAACTCTGTGAGATGATTTCACAGAACACAAAGAAGTTTCTCAGAAAACTTCTTTCTCTATGTTATCGGAGGATATTTCCTTTGACCCTATATCTTCAAAGGGAACCGACATATCTGTTCTCAGATTCCACAGAAATAAGGCTAGCAAAGAGATCCACGAAGTACAGATGTAACTCTGTGTGTGGAAGTCACACATCACTGAGCAGTTTCTCAGAAAGCTTCTTTCCAGATTTCATCTGAGGATAATTCCTTTTTCACCATAGCCCTCTATGGGCTTCCAAATATCACTTTGCCAATTCCACAAGAACTGTCTTAGCGAAAGGCTTCTTGAGGGGAAAGCTGTAACTCTGTGAGATGATTTCACAGAACACAAAGAAGTTTCTCAGAAAGCTTCTTTCTCTTTGTTATCGGAGGATATTTCCTTTGGCCCTATAGTCTTCAAAGGGATCCGAAATATCTGTTCTCAGATTCCACAGAAATAAGGCTAGCAAGGAGATCCACGAAATACAGATGTACCTCTGTGAGATGAATTAACAGAACACTAAGCAATTTCTCAGAAAGCTTCTTTCCAGATTCCATCTGAGGATATTTCCTTTTTCACCGTAGCCCTCTATGAGCTTCCAAATATCACTTTGCCAATTCCACAAGCACTGTCTTAGCGAAAGGCTTCTTGAGGGGAAAGCTGTAACTCTGTGAGATGATTTCACAGAACACAAAGAAGTTTCTCAGAAAGCTTCTTTCTCTTTGTTATCGGAGGATATTTCCTTTGGCCCTGCAGTCTTCAAAGGGATCCGAAATATCTGTTCTCAGATTCCACAGAAATAAGGCTAGCAAAGAGATCCACGAAATACAGATGTAACTCTGTGAGATGAGTTAACAGAACACTAAGCAGTTTCTCAGAAAGCTTCTTTCCAGATTTCATCTGAGGATATTTCCTTTTTCAACATAGCCCTCTATGGGCTTCCAAATATCACTTTACCAATACCACAACAACTGTGTTAGTGAAAGGCTTCTGAGGGGAAAGCTGTAACTCTGTGAGCTGATTTCACAGAACACAAAGAAGTTTCTCAGAAACCTTCTTTCCCTTTGTTATTTGAGGATATTTTCTTTGGCCCTATAGTCTTCAAAGGCATCCGAAATATCTGTTCTCAGATTACACAGAAATAAGGCTAGCAAAGAGATCCACGAAATACAGATGTAACTCTGTGAGTGGAAGTCACACATCACAGAACAGTTTCTCAGAAAGCTTCTTTCCAGATTTCATCTGAGGATATTTCCTTTATCACCATAGCCGTCTAAAGGCTTCCAAATATCACTTTGCCAATTCCACAAGAACTGTCTTAGCGAAAGGCTTCTTGAGGGGAAAGCTGTAACTCTGTGAGATGATTTCACAGAACACAAAGAAGTTTCTCAGAAAGCTTCTTCCTCTTTGTTATCGGAGGATATTTCCTTTGGCCCTATAGTCTTCAAAGGGATCCGAAATATCTGTTCTCAGATTCCACAGAAATAATGTTAGCAAAGAGATTCACGAAATACAGATGTAACTTTGTGAGATGAATTAACAGAACACTAAGCAGTTTCTCAGAAAGCTTCTTTCCAGATTCCATCTGAGGATATTTCCTTTTTCACCATAGCCCACTATGGGCTTCCAAATATCACTTTGCCAATTCCACAAGAACTGTCTTAGCGAAAGGCTTCTAGAGGGGAAAGCTGTAACTCTGTGAGATGATTTCACAGAACACAAAGAAGTTTCTCAGAAAGCTTCTTTCTCTTTGTTATCGGAGGATATTTCCTTTGGCCCTATAGTCTTAAAAGGAATCCGAAATATCTGTTCTCAGATTCCAGAGAAATAAGGCTAGCAAAGAGATCCACGAAATACAGATGTAACTCTGTGACATGAATTAACAGAACACTAAGCAGTTTCTCAGAAAGCTTCTTTCCAGATTTCATCTGAGGATATTTCCTTTTTCACCATAGCCCTCTATGGGCTTCCAAATATCACTTTACCAATACCACAAGAACTGTGTTAGTGAAAGGCTTCTTGAGGGGAAAGCTATAACTCTATGAGATGATTTTACAGAACACAAACAAGTTTTTCAGAAAGCTTCTTTCTCTTTGTTATCGGAGGATATTTCCTTTGGCCCTATACTTTTCAAAGGGATCCGAAATATCTGTTCTCAGATCCACAGAAATAAGGCTAGCAAAGAGATCCACGAAATACAGATGTAACTCTGTGAGTGGAAGTGACACATCACAGAGCAGTTTCTCAGAGAGCTTCTTTCCAGATTTCATCTGAGGATATTTCCTTTTTCACCAAAGCCCTCTATGGGCTTCCAAATGTCACTTTGCCTATTCCACAAGAACTGTCTTAGCGAAAGGCTTCTTGAGGGGAAAGCTGTAACTCTGTGAGATGATTTCACAGAACACAAAGAAGTTTCTCAGAAAGCTTCTTTCTCTTTGTTATCGGAGGATATTTCCTTTGGCCCTATAGTCTTCAAAGGGATCCGAAATATCTGTTCTCAGATTCCACAGAAATAAGGCTAGCAAAGAGATCCACGAAATACAGATGTAATTCTGTTAGTGGAAGTCACACATCACAGAGCAGTTTCTCAGAAATCTTCTTTCCAGATTTCATCTGAGGATATTTCCTTTTTCAACATAGCCCTCTATGGGCTTCCAAACATCACTTTACCAATACCACAAGAACTGTGTTAGTTAAAGTCTTCTTGAGGTGAAAGCTGTAACTCTTTGAGATGTTTCACAGAACACAAAGAAGTTTCTCAGAAAGCTTCTTTCTCTTTGTTATCGGAGGATATTTCCTTTGGCCCTATAGTCTTCAAAGGGATCCGAAATATTTGTTCTCAGAGTCCATAGAAATAAGGCTAGCAAATAGATCCACGAAATACAGATGTAATTCTGTGAGTGGAAGTCACACATCACAGAGCAGTTTCTCAGAAAGCTTCTTTCCAGATTTCATCTGAAGATATTTCCTTTTTCAACATAGCCCTCTATGGGCTTCCAAATATTACTTTACCAATACCACAAAAACTGTGATAGTGAAAGGCTTCTTGAGGGGAAAGCTGTAACTCTGTGAGATGATTTCACAGAACACAAAGAAGTTTCTCAGAAAGCTTCTTTCTCTTTGTTATCGGAGGATATTTCCTTTTTCCCTATACTTTTCAAAGGGATCCGAAATATCTGTTCTCAGATTCCACAGAAATAAGGCTAGCAAAGAGATCCACGAAATACAGATGTAACTCTGTGAGTGGAAGTGACACATCACAGAGCAGTTTCTCAGAAAGCTTCTTTCCAGATTTCATCTGTGGATATTTCCTTTTTCAAAAATAGCCCTCTATGGGCTTCCAAATATCACTTTGCCAATTCCACAAGAACTGTCTTAGCGAAAGGCTTCTTGAGGGGAAAGCTGTAACTTTGTGAGATGATTTCACAGAACACAAAGAAGTTTCTCAGAAAGCTTCTTTCTCTTTGTTATCGGAGGATATTTCCTTTGGCCCTATAGGCTTCAAAGGGATCCGAAATATCTGTTCTCAGATTCCACAGAAAAAAGGCTAGCAAAGAGATCCACGAAATACAGATGTAACTCTGTGAGATGAATTAACAGAACACTAAGCAGTTTCTCAGAAAGCTTCTATCCAGATTTCATCTGAGGATATTTCCTTTTTCATCATAGCCCTCTATGGGATTCCAAATATCACTTTACCAATACCACAAGAACTGTGTTAGTGAATGGCTTCTTGAGGGGAAAGCTGTAATTCTGTGAGATGATTTCATAGAACACAAAGAAGTTTCTCAGAAAGCTTCTTTCTCTTTGTTATCGGAGGATATTTCCTTTGGCCCTATAGTCTTCAAAGGGATCCGAAATATCTGTTCTCATATTCCACAGAAATAAGGCTAGCAAAGAGATCCACGAAATACAGATGTAACTCTGTGAGTGGAAGTCACACATCACAGAGCAATTTCTCAGAAAGCTTCTTTCCAGATTTCATCTGAGGATATTTCCTTTTTCACCATACCCGTCTATGGGCTTCCAAATATCACTTTGCCAATTCCACAAGAACTGTCTTAGCGAAAGGCTTCTTGAGGGGAAAGCTGTAACTCTGTGAGATGATTTCACAGAACACAAAGAAGTTTCTCAGAAAGCTTCTTTCTCTTTGTTATCGGAGGATATTTCCTTTGGCCCTATAGTCTTCAAAGGGATTCGAAATCTCTGTTCTCAGATTCCACAGAAATAAGGCTAGCAAAGAGATCCACGAAATACAGATGTAACTCTGTGAGATGAATTAACAGAACACTAAGCAGTTTCTCAGAAAGCTTCTTTCCAGATTTCGTCTGAGGATATTTCCTTTTTCACCGTAGCCCTCTATGGGCTTCCAAATATCACTTTACCAATACCACAACAACTGTGTTAGTGAAAGGCTTCTTGAGGGGAAAGCTGTAACTCTGTGTGATGATTTCATAGAACACAAAGAAGTTTCTCAGAAAGCTTCTTTCTCTTTGTTATCGGAGGATATTTCCTTTGGCCTTATACTTTTCAAAGGGATCCGAAATATCTGTTCTCAGATTCCACAGAAATAAGGCTAGCAAAGAGATCCATGAAATACAGATGTAACTCTGTGAGTGGAAGTGACACATCACAGAGCAGTTTCTCAGAAAGCTTCTTTCCAGATTTCATCTGAGGATATTTCCTTTTTCACCATAGCCCTCTATGGGCTTCCAAATATCACTTTGCCAATTCCACAAGAACTGTCTTAGCGAAAGGCTTCTTGAGGGGAAAGCTGTAATTCTGTGAGATGATTTCACAGAACACAAAGAAGTTTCTCAGTAAGCTTCTTTCTCTTTGTTATCGGAGGATATTTCCTTTGGCACAATAGACTTCAAAGGGATCCGAAATATCTGTTCTCAGATTCCACAGAAAAAAGGCTAGCAAAGAGATCCACGAAATACACATTTAACTCTGTGAGATGAATTAACAGAACACTAAGCAGTTTCTCAGAAAGCTTCTTTCCAGATTTCATCTGAGGATATTTCCTTTTTCACCATAGCCCTCTATGGGATTCCAAATATCACTTTACCAATACCACAAGAACTGTGTTAGTGAAAGGCTTCTTGAGGGGAAAGCTGTAACTCTGTGAGATGATTTCACAGAACACAAAGAAGTTTCTCAGAAAGCTTCTTTCTCTTTGTTATCGGAGGATATTTCCTTTGGCCCTATAGTCTTCAAGGGGATCCGAAATATCTGTTCTCATATTCCACAGAAAAAAGGCTAGCAAAGAGATCCACGAAATACAGATGTAACTCTGTGAGTGGAAGTCACACATCACAGAGCAGTTTCTCAGAAAGCTTCTTTCCAGATTTCATCTGAGGATATTTCCTTTTTCACTATAGCCCTCTCTGGGCTTCCAAATATCACTTTACCAATACCACAAGAACTGTGTTAGTGAAAGGCTTCTTGAGGGGAAAGCTGTAACTCTGTGAGATGATTTCACAGAACACAAAGAAGTTTCTCAGAAAGCTTCTTTCTCTTTGTTATCGGAGGATATTTCCTTTGGCCCTATACTTTTCAAAGGGATCCCAAATATCTGTTCTCAGATTCCACAGAAATAAGGCTAGCAAAGAGATCCATGAAATACAGATGTAACTCTGTGAGTGGAAGTCACACATCACAGAGCAGTTTCTCAGAAAGCTTCTTTCCAGATTTCATCTGAGGATATTTCCTTTTTCACCATAGCCCTCGATGGGCTTCCAAATATCACTTTGCCAGTTCCACAAGAACTGTCTTAGCGAAAGGCTTCTTGAGGGGAAAGCTGTAACTCTGTGAGATGATTTCACAGAACACAAAGAAGTTTCTCAGTAAGCTTCTTTCTCTTTTTTATCGGAGGATATTTCCTTTGGCCCAATAGTCTTCAAAGGGATCCGAAATATCTGTTCTCAGATTCCACAGAAATAAGGCTAGCAAAGAGATCCACGAAATACAGATGTAACTCTGTGTGTGGAAGTCACACATCACTGAGCAGTTTCTCAGAAAGTTTCTTTCCAGATTTCATCTGAGGATATTTCCTTTTTCACCATAGCCCTCTATGGGCTTCCAAATATCACTTTGCCAATTCCACAAGAACTGTCTTAGCGAAAGGCTTCTTGAGGGGAAAGCTGTAACTCTGTGAGATGATTTCACAGAACACAAAGAAGTTTCTCAGAAAGCTTCTTTCTCTTTGATATCGGAGGATATTTCCTTTGGCCCTATAGTCTTCAAAGGGATCCGAAATATCTGTTCTCAGATTCCACAGAAATAAGGCTAGCAAAGAGATCCACGAAATACAGATGTAACTCTGTGAGATGAATTAACAGAACACTAAGCAGTTTCTCAGAAAGCTTCTTTCCAGATTCCATCTGAGGATATTTTCTTTTTCACCATAGCCCTCTATGGGCTTCCAAATATCACTTTGCCAATTCCACAATAACGGTCTTAGCGAAAGGCTTCTTGACCGGAAAGCTGTAACTCTCTGAGGTGATTTCACAGAACACAAAGAAGTTTCTCAGAAAGCTTCTTTCTCTTTGTTATTGGAGGATATTTCCTTTGGCCCTATAGTCTTCAATGGGATCCGAAATATCTGTTCTCAGATTCCACAGAAATAAGGCTAGCAAAGAGATCCACGAAATACAGATGTAACTCTGTGAGTGGAAGTGACACATCACAGAGCAGTTTCTCAGAGAGCTTCTTTCCAGATTTCATCTGAGGATATTTCCTTTTTCACCAAAGCCCTCTATGGGCTTCCAAATATCACTTTGCCAATTCCACAAGAACTGTCTTAGCGAAAGGCTTCTTGAGGGGAAAGCTGTAACTCTGTGAGATGATTTCACAGAACACAAAGAAGTTTCTCAGAAAGCTTCTTTCTCTTTGTTATCGGACCATATTTCCTTTGGCCCTATAGTCTTCAAAGGGATCCGAAATATCTGTTCTCAGATTCCACAGAAATAAGGCTAGCAAAGAGATCCACGAAATACAGATGTAACTCTGTGAGTGGAAGTCACACATCACAGAGCAGTTTCTCAGAAAGCTTCTTTCCAGATTTCATCTGAGGATATTTCCTTTTTCAACATAGCCCTCTATGGGCTTCCAAATATCACTTTGCCAATTCCACAAGAACTGTCTTAGCGAAAGGCTTCTTGAGGGGAAAGCTGTAATTCTGTGAGATGATTTCACAGAACACAAAGAAGTTTCTCAGTAAGCTTCTTTCTCTTTGTTATCGGAGGATATTTCCTTTGGCCCAATAGACTTCAAAGGGATCCGAAATATCTGTTCTCAGATTCCACAGAAATAAGGCTAGCAAAGAGATCCACGAAATACAGATTTAACTCTGTGAGATGAATTAACAGAACACTAAGCAGTTTCTCAGAAAGCTTCTTTCCAGATTTCATCTGAGGATATTTCCTTTTTCACCATAGCCCTCTAAGGGATTCCAAATGTCACTTTACCAATACCACAAGAACTGTGTTAGTGAAAGGCTTCTTGAGGGGAAAGCTGTAACTCTGTGAGATGATTTCCTAGAACACAAAGAAGTTTCTCAGAAAGCTTCTTTCTCTTTGTTATCGGAGGATATTTCCTTTGGCCCTATAGTCTTCAAGGGATCCGAAATATCTGTTCTCATATTCCACAGAAATAAGGCTAGCAAAGAGATCCACGAAATACAGATGTAACTCTGTGAGTGGAAGTCACACATCACAGAGCAGTTTCTCAGAAAGCTTCTTTCCAGATTTCATCTGAGGATATTTCCTTTTTCACCGTAGACCTCTATGGGCTTCCAAATATCACTTTGCCAATTCCACAAGAACTGTCTTAGCGAAAGGCTTCTTGAGGGGAAAGCTGTAACTCTGTGAGATGATTTCACAGAACACAAAGAAGTTTCTCAGAAAGCTTCTTTCTCTTTGTTATCGGAGGATATTTCCTTTGGCCCTATAGTCTTCAAAGGGATCCGAAATGTCTGTTCTCAGATTCCACAGAAATAAGGCTAGCAAAGAGATCCACGAAATACAGATGTAACTCTGTGAGTGGAAGTCACACATCACAGAGCAGTTTCTCAGAAAGCTTCTTTCCAGATTTCATCTGAGGATATTTCCTTTTTCAACATAGCCCTCTATGGGCTTCCAAATATCACTTTACCAATACCACAAGAACTGTGTTAGTGAAAGGCTTCTTGAGGGGAAAGCTGTAACTCTGTGAGATGATTTCACAGAACACAAAGAAGTTTCTCAGAAAGCTTCTTTCTCTTTGTTATCGGAGGATATTTCCTTTTGCCTTATACTTTTCAAAGGGATCCGAAATATCTGTTCTCAGATTCCACAGAAATAAGGCTAGCAAAGAGATCCATGAAATACAGATGTAACTCTGTGAGTGGAAGTGACACATCACAGAGCAGTTTCTCAGAAAGCTTCTTTCCAGATTTCATCTGAGGATATTTCCTTTTTCACCATAGCCCTCTATGGGCTTCCAAATATCACTTTGCCAATTCCACAAGAACTGTCTTAGCGAAAGGCTTCTTGAGGGGAAAGCTGTAATTCTGTGAGATGATTTCACAGAACACAAAGAAGTTTCTCAGAAAGCTTCTTTCTCTTTGTTATCGGAGGATATTTCCTTTGGCCCTATAGTCTTCAAAGGGATCCGAAATATCTGTTCTCAGATTCCACAGAAATAAGGCTAGCAAAGAGATCCACGAAATACAGATGTAACTCTGTGAGATGAATTAACAGAACACTAAGCAGTTTCTCAGAAAGCTTCTTTCCAGATTTCGTCTGAGGATATTTCCTTTTTCACCATAGCCCTCTACGGGCTTCCAAATATCACTTTACCAATACCACAAGAACTGTGTAAGTGAAAGACTTCTTGAGGGGAAAGCTGTAACTCCGTGAGATGATTTCACAGAACACAAAGAAGTTTCTCAGAAAGCTTCTTTCTCTTTGTTATCGGAGGATATGTCCTTTTTCCCTATACTTTTCAAAGGGATCCGAAACATCTGTTCTCATATTCCACAGAAATAAGGCTAGCAAAGAGATCCACGAAATACAGATGTAACTCTGTGAGTGGAAGTCACACATCACAGAGCAGTTTCTCAGAAAGCTTCTTTCCAGATTTCATCTGAGGATATTTCCTTTTTCACCATAGCCCTCTACGGGCTTCCAAATATCACTTTGCCAGTTCCACAAGAACTCTCTTAGCGAAAGGCATCTTGAGGGGAAAGCTGTAACTCTGTGAGATGATTTCACAGAACACAAAGAAGTTTCTCAGTAAGCTTCTTTCTCTTTGTAATCGGAGGATATTTCCTTTGGCCCAATAGTCTTCAAAGGGATCCGAAATATCTGTTCTCAGATTCCACAGAAATAAGGCTAGCAAAGAGATCCACGAAATACAGATGTAACTCTGTGAGATGAATTAACAGAACACTAAGCAGTTTCTCAGAAAGCTTCTTTCCAGATTTCATCTGAGGATATTTCCTTTTTCAAAAATAGCCCTCTATGGGCTTCCAAATATCACTTTGCCAATTCCACAAGAACTGTCTTAGCGAAAGGCTTCTTGAGGGGAAAGCTGTAACTTTGTGAGATGATTTCACAGAACACAAAGAAGTTTCTCAGAAAGCTTCTTTCTCTTTGTTATCGGAGGATATTTCCTTTGGCCCTATAGGCTTCAAAGGGATCCGAAATATCTGTTCTCAGATTCCACAGAAAAAAGGCTAGCAAAGAGATCCACGAAATACAGATGTAACTCTGTGAGATGAATTAACAGAACACTAAGCAGTTTCTCAGAAAGCTTCTTTCCAGATTCCATCTGAGGATATTTCCTTTTTCACCATAGCCCTCTATGGGCTTCCAAATATCACTTTGCCAATTCCACAAGAACTGTCTTAGCGAAAGGCTTCTTGAGGGGAAAGCTGTAACTCTGTGAGATGATTTCACAGAACACAAAGAAGTTTCTCAGAAACCTTCTTTCTCTTTGTTATCGGAGGATATTTCCTTTGGCCCTATAGTCTTCAAAGGGATCCGAAATATCTGTTCTCAGATTCCACAGAAATAAGGCTAGCAAAGAGATCCACGAAATAAAGATGTAACTCTGTGAGATGAATTAACAGAACACTAAGCAGTTTCTCAGAAAGCTTCTTTCCAGATTTCATCTGAGGATATTTCCTTTTTCACCTTAGCCCTCTATGGGCTTCCAAATATCACTTTGCCAATTCCACAAGAACTGTCTTAGCGAAAGGCATCTTGAGGGGAAAGCTGTAACTCTGTGAGATGATTTCACAGAACACAAAGAAGTTTCTCAGAAACCTTCTTTCTCTTTGTTATCGGAGGATATTTCCTTTGGCCCTATAGTCTTCAAAGGGATCCGAAATATCTGTTCTCAGATTCCACAGAAATAAGGCTAGCAAAGAGATCCACGAAATACAGATGTAACTGTGTGTGTGAAAGTCACACATCACTGAGCAGTTTCTCAGAAAGCTTCTTTCCAGATTTCATCTGAGGATATTTCCTTTTTCACCATAGCCCTCTATGGGCTTCCAAATATCACTTTGCCAATTCCACAAGAACTGTCTTAGCGAAAGGCTTCTTGAGGGGAAAGCTGTAACTCTGTGAGATGATTTCACAGAACACAAAGAAGTTTCTCAGAAAGCTTCTTTCTCTTTGATATCGGAGGATATTTCCTTTGGCCCTATAGTCTTCAAAGGGATCCGAAATATCTGTTCTCAGATTCCACAGAAATAAGGCTAGCAAAGAGATCCACGAAATACAGATGTAACTCTGTGAGATGAATTAACAGAACACTAAGCAGTTTCTCAGAAAGCTTCTTTCCAGATTTCATCTGAGGATATTTCCTTTTTCATCATAGCCCTCTATTGGATTCCAAATATCACTTTACCAATACCACAAGAACTGTGTTAGTGAATGGCTTCTTGAGGGGAAAGCTGTAACTCTGTGAGATGATTTCATAGAACACAAAGAAGTTTCTCAGAATGCTTCTTTCTCTTTGTTATCGGAGGATATTTCCTTTGGCCCTATAGTCTTCAAAGGGATCCGAAATATCTGTTCTCATTTTCCACAGAAATAAGGCTAGCAAAGAGATCCACGAAATACAGATGTAACTCTGTGAGTGGAAGTCACACATCACAGAGCAATTTCTCAGAAAGCTTCTTTCCAGATTTCATCTGAGGATATTTCCTTTTTCACCATAGCCCTCTATGGGCTTCCAAATATCACTTTGCCAATTCCACAAGAACTGTCTTAGCGAAAGGCTTCTTGAGGGGAAAGCTGTAACTCTGTGAGATGATTTCACAGAACACAAAGAAGTTTCTCAGAAAGCTTCTTTGTCTTTGTTATCGGAGGATATTTCCTTTGGCCCTATAGTCTTCAAAGGGATTCGAAATCTCTGTTCTCAGATTCCACAGAAATAAGGCTAGCAAAGAGATCCACGAAATACAGATGTAACTCTGTGAGATGAATTAACAGAACACTAAGCAGTTTCTCAGAAAGCTTCTTTCCAGATTTCGTCTGAGGATATTTCCTTTTTCACCGTAGCCCTCTATGGGCTTCCAAATATCACTTTACCAATACCACAAGAACTGTGTTAGTGAAAGGCTTCTTGAGGGGAAAGCTGTAACTCTGTGAGATGATTTCACAGAACACAAAGAAGTTTCTCAGAAAGCTTCTTTCTCTTTGTTATCGGAGGATATTTCCTTTGGCCCTATAGTCTTCAAAGGGATCCGAAATATCTGTTCTCAGATTCCACAGAAATAAGGCTAGCAAAGAGATCCACGAAATACAGATGTAACTCTGTGAGATGAATTAACAGAACACTAAGAAGTTTCTCAGAAAGCTTCTTTCCAGATTCCATCTGAGGATATTTCCTTTTTCACCATAGCCCTCTATGGGCTTCCAAATATCACTTTGCCAATTCCACAAGAACTGTCTTAGCGAAAGGCTTCTTGAGGGCAAAGCTGTAACTCTGTGAGGTGATTTCATAGAACACAAAGAAGTTTCTCAGAAAGCTTCTTTCTCTTTGTTATTGGAGGATATTTCCTTTGGCCCTATAGTCTTCAAAGGGATCCGAAATATCTGTTCTCAGATTCCACAGAAATAAGGCTAGCAAAGAGATCCACGAAATACAGATGTAACTCTGTGAGTGGAAGTGACACATCACAGAGCAGTTTCTCAGAGAGCTTCTTTCCAGATTTCATCTGAGGATATTTCCTTTTTCACCAAAGCCCTCTATGGGCTTCCAAATATCACTTTGCCAATTCCACAAGAACTGTCTTAGCGAAAGGCTTCTTGAGGGGGAAAGCTGTAACTCTGTGAGATGATTTCACAGAACACAAAGAAGTTTCTCAGAAAGCTTCTTTCTCTTTGTTATCGGAGGATATTTCCTTTGGCCCTATCGTCTTCAAAGGGATCCGAAATATCTGTTCTCAGATTCCACAGAAATAAGGCTAGCAAAGAGATCCACGAAATACAGATGTAACTCTGTGAGTGGAAGTCTCATCACAGAGCAGTTTCTCAGAAAGCTTCTTTCCAGATTTCATCTGAGGATATTTCCTTTTTCAACATAGCCCTGTATGGGCTTCCAAATATCACTTTGCCAATTCCACAAGAACTGTCTTAGCGAAAGGCTTCTTGAGGGGAAAGCTGTAATTCTGTGAGATGATTTCACAGAACACAAAGAAGTTTCTCAGAAAGCTTCTTTCTCTTTGTTATCGGAGGATATTTCCTTTGGCCCTATAGTCTTCAAAGGGATCCGAAATATCTGTTCTCAGATTCCACAGAAATAAGGCTAGCAAAGAGATCCACGAAATACAGATTTAACTCTGTGAGATGAATTAACAGAACACTAAGCAGTTTCTCAGAAAGCTTCTTTCCAGATTTCATCTGAGGTTATTTCCTTTTTCACCATAGCCCTCTATGGGATTCCAAATATCACTTTACCAATACCACAAGAACTGTGTTAGTGAAAGGCTTCTTGAGGGGAAAGCTGTAACTCTGTGATATGATTTCATAGAACACAAAGAAGTTTCTCAGAAAGCTTCTTTCTCTTTGTTATCGGAGGATATTTCCTTTGGCCCTATAGTCTTCAAGGGATCCGAAATATCTGTTCTCATATTCCACAGAAATAAGGCTAGCAAAGAGATCCACGAAATACAGATGTAACTCTGTGAGTGGAAGTCACACATCACAGAGCAGTTTCTCAGAAAGCTTCTTTCCAGATTTCATCTGAGGATATTTCCTTTTTCACCATACACCTCTATGGGCTTCCAAATATCACTTTGCCAGTTCCACAAGAACTGTCTTAGCGAAAGGCTTCTTGAGGGGAAAGCTGTAACTCTGTGAGATGATTTCACAGAACACAAAGAAGTTTCTCAGAAAGCTTCTTTCTCTTTGTTATCGGAGGATATTTCCTTTGGACCTATAGTCTTCAAAGGGATCCGAAATGTCTGTTCTCAGATTCCACAGAAATAAGGCTAGCAAAGAGATCCACGAAATACAGATGTAACTCTGTGAGTGGAAGTCACACATCACAGAGCAGTTTCTCAGAAAGCTTCTTTCCAGATTTCATCTGAGGATATTTCCTTTTTCACCATAGCCCTCTATGGGCTTCCAAATATCACTTTGCCAATTCCACAAGAACTGTCTTAGCGAAAGGCTTCTTGAGGGGAAAGCTGTAACTCTGTGAGATGATTTCACAGAACACGAAGAAGTTTCTCAGAAAGCTTCTTTCTCTTTGTTATCGGAGGATATTTCCTTTGGCCATATAGTCTTCAAAGGGATCCGAAATATCGGTTCTCAGATTCCACAGAAATAAGGCTAGCAAAGAGATCCACGAAATACAGATGTAACTCTGTGAGATGAATTAACAGAACACTAAGCAGTTTCTCAGAAGGCTTCTTTCCAGATTCCATCTGAGGATATTTCCTTTTTCAACATAGCCCTCTATGGGCTTTCTAATATCACTTTGCCAATTCCACAACAACTGTCTTAGCGAAAGGCTTCTTGAGGGGAAAGCTGTAACTCTGTGAGATGATTTCACAGAACACAAAGAAGTTTTTCAGAAAGCTTCTTTCTCTTTGTTATCAGAGGATATTTCCATTGGCCCTATAGTCTTCAAAGGGATCCGAAATATCTGTTCTCAGATTCCTCAGAAATAAGGCTAGCAAAGAGATCCACGAAATACAGATGTACCTCTGTGAGATGCATTAACAGAACACTGAGCAGTTTCTCAGAAAGCTTCTTTCCAGATTCCATCTGAGGATATTTCCTTTTTCACCGTAGCCCTCTATGGGCTTCCAAATATCACTTAGCCAATTCCACAAGCACTGTCTTAGCGAAAGGCTTCTTGAGGGGAAAGCTGTAACTCTGTGAGATGATTTCACAGAACACAAAGAAGTTTCTCAGAAAACATCTTTCTCTTTGTTATCGGAGAATATTTCCTTTGGCCCTATAGTCTTCAAAGGAATCCGAAATATTGTTCTCAGATTCCACAGAAATAAGGCTAGCAAAGAGATCCACGAAATACAGATGTAAGTCTGTGAGATGAGTTAACAGAACACTAAGCAGTTTCTCAGAAAGCTTCTTTCCAGATTTCATCTGAGGATATTTCCTATTTCACCATAGCCCTCTATGGGCTTCCAAATATCACTTTACCAATACCACAAGAACTGTGTTAGTGAAAGGCTTCTGAGGGGATAGCTGTAACTCTGTGAGCTGATTTCACAGAACACAAAGAAGTTTCTCAGAAAGCTTCTTTCCCTTTGTTATTGGAGGATATTTCCTTTGGCCCTATAGTCTTCAAAGGGATCCGAAATATCTGTTCTCAGATTACACAGAAATAAGGCTAGCAAAGACATACACGAAATACAGATGTAACTCTGTGAGTGGAAGTCACACATCACAGAACAGTTTCTCAGAAAGCTTCTTTCCAGATTTCATCTGAGGATATTTCCTTTATCACCATAGCCCTCTATGGGCTTCCAAATATCACTTTGCCAATTCCACAAGAACTGTCTTAGCGAAAGGCTTCTTGAGGAGAAAGCTGTAACTCTGTGAGATGATTTCACAGAACACAAAGAAGTTTCTCAGAAAGCTTCTTTCTCTTTGTTATCGGAGGATATTTCCTTTGGCCCTATAGTCTTCAAAGGGATCCGAAATATCTGTTCTCAGAGTCCACAGAAATAAGGCTAGCAAAGAGATCCACGAAATACAGATGTAATTCTGTGAGTGGAAGTCACACATCACAGAGCAGTTTCTCAGAAAGCTTCTTTCCAGATTTCATCTGAGGATATTTCCTTTTTCAACATAGCCCTATATGGGCTTCCAAATATCACTTTACCAATACCTCAAGAACTGTGTTAGTGAAAGGCTTCTTGAGGGGAAAGCTGTATCTCTGTGAGATGATTTCACAGAACACAAAGAAGTTTCTCAGAAAGCTTCTTTCTCTTTGTTATCGGAGGATATTTCCTTTGGCCCTATACTTTTCAAAGGGATCCAACATATCTGTTCTCAGATTCCACAGAAATAAGGCTAGCAAAGAGATCCACGAAATACAGATGTAACTCTGTGAGTGGAAGTGACACATCACAGAGCAGTTTCTCAGAAAGCTTCTTTCCAGATTTCATCTGAGGATATTTCCTTTTTCACCATAGCCCTCTATGGGCTTCCAAATGTCACTTTGCCAATTCCACAAGAACTGTCTTAGCGAAAGGCTTCTTGAGGGGAAAGCTGTAACTCTGTGAGATGATTTCACAGAACACAAAGAAGTTTCTCAGTAAGCTTCTTTCTCTTTGTTATCGGAGGATATTTCCTTTGGCCCAATAGTCTTCAAAGGGATCCGAAATATCTGTTCTCAGATTCCACAGAAATAAGGCTAGCAAAGAGATCCACGAAATACAGATGTAACTCTGTGAGATGAACTAACAGAACACTAAGCAGTTTCTCAGAAAGCTTCTTTCCAGATTTCATCTGAGGATATTTCCTTTTTCATCATAGCCCTCTATGGCATTCCAAATATCACTTTACCAATACCACAAGAACTGTGTTAGTGAAAGGCTTCTTAAGGGGAAAGCTGTAACTCTGTGAGATGATTTCATAGAACACAAAGAAGTTTCTCAGAAAGATTCTTTCTCTTTGTTATCGGAGGATATTTCCTTTGGCCCTATAGTCTTCAAAGGAATCCGAAATATCTGTTCTCAGATTCCACAGAAATAAGGCTAGCAAAGAGATCCACGAAATACAGATGTAACTCTGTGAGTGGAAGTCACACATCACAGAGCAGTTTCTCAGAAAGCTTCTTTCCAGATTTCATCTGAGGATATTTCCTTTTCACAATAGCCCTCTATGGGCTTCCAAATATCACTTTGCCAATTCCACAAGAACTGTCTTAGCGAAAGGCTTCTTGAGGGGAAAGCTGTAACTCTGTGAGATGATTTCAGAGAACACAAAGAAGTTTCTCAGAAAGCTTCTTTCTCTTTGTTATCGGAGGATATTTCCTTTGGCCCTATTGTCTTCAAAGGGATTCGAAATATCTGTTCTCAGATTCCACAGAAATAAGGCTAGCAAAGAGATCCACGAAATACAGATGTAACTCTGTGAGATGAATTAAAAGAACACTAAGCAGTTTCTCAGAAAGCTTCTTTCCAGATTTCGTCTGAGGATATTTCCTTTTTCACCATAGCCCTCTATGGGCTTCCAAATATCACTTTACCAATACCACAAGAACTGTGTTAGTGAAAAACTTCTTGAGGGGAAAGCTGTAACTCTGTGAGATGATTTCACAGAACACAAAGAAGTTTCTCAGAAAGCTTCTTTCTCTTTGTTATCGGAGGATATTTCCTTTTTCCCTATACTTTTCAAAGGGATCCGAAATATCTGTTCTCAGATTCCACAGAAATAAGGCTAGCAAAGAGATCCACGAAATACAGATGTAACTCTGTGAGTGGAAGTGACACATCACAGAGCAGTTTCTCAGAAAGCTTCTTTCCAGATTTCATCTGAGGATATTTCCTTTTTCACCTGAGCCATCTATGGGCTTCCAAATATCACTTTGCCAATTCCACAAGAACTGTCTTAGCGAAAGGCATCTTGAGGGGAAAGCTGTAACTCTGTGAGATGATTTCACAGAACACAAAGAAGTTTCCCAGAAAGCTTCTTTCTCTTTTTCATCGGAGGATATTTCCTTTGGCCCTATAGTCTTCAAAGGGATCCGAAATGTCTGTTCTCAGATTCCACAGAAATAAGGCTAGCAAAGAGATCCACGAAATACAGATGTAACTCTGTGAGTGGAAGTCACACATCACAGAGCAGTTTCTCAGAAAGCTTCTTTCCAGATTTCATCTGAGGATATTTCCTTTTTCAACATAGCCCTCTATGGGCTTCCAAATATCACTTTACCAATACCACAAGAACTGTGTTAGTGAAAGGCTTCTTGAGGGGAAAGCTGTAACTCTGTGAGATGATTTCACAGAACACAAAGAAGTTTCTCAGAAAGCTTCTTTCTCTTTGTTATCGGAGGATATTTCCTTTGGCCTTATACTTTTCAAAGGGATCCGAAATATCTGTTCTCAGATTCCACAGAAATAAGGCTAGCAAAGAGATCCATGAAATACAGATGTAACTCTGTGAGTGGAAGTGACACATCACAGAGCAGTTTCTCAGAAAGCTTCTTTCCAGATTTCATCTGAGGATATTTCCTTTTTCACCATAGCCCTCTATGGGCTTCCAAATATCACTTTGCCAATTCCACAAGAACTGTCTTACGAAAGGCTTCTTGAGGGGAAAGCTGTAATTCTGTGAGATGATTTCACAGAACACAAAGAAGTTTCTCAGTAAGCTTCTTTCTCTTTGTTATCGGAGGATATTATCTTTGGCCCAATAGACTTCAAAGGGATCCGAAATATCTGTTCTCAGATTCCACAGAAATAAGGCTAGCAAAGAGATCCACGAAATACAGATTTAACTCTGTGAGATGAATTAACAGAACACTAAGCAGTTTCTCAGAAAGCTTCTTTCCAGATTTAATCTGAGGATATTTCTTTTTCACCATAGCCCTCTATGGGATTCCAAATATCACTTTACCAATACCACAAGAACTGTGTTAGTGAAAGGCTTCTTGAGGGGAAAGCTGTAACTCTGTGAGATGATTTCATAGAACACAAAGAAGTTTCTCAGAAAGCTTCTTTCTCTTTGTTATCGGAGGATATTTCCTTTGGCCCTATAGTCTTCAAAGGGATCCGAAATATCTGTTCTCAGATTCCACAGAAATAAGGCTAGCAAAGAGATACACGAAATAAAGATGTAACTCTGTGAGATGAATTAACAGAACACTAAGCAGTTTCTCAGAAAGCTTCTTTCCAGCTTTCATCTGAGGATATTTCCTTTTTCACCTTAGCCCTCTATGGGCTTCCAAATATCACTTTGCCAATTCCACAAGAACTGTCTTAGCGAAAGGCTTCTTGAGGGGAAAGCTGTAACTCTGTGAGATGATTTCACAGAACACAAAGAAGATTCTCAGAAACCTTCTTTCTCTTTGTTATCGGAGGATATTTCCTTTGGCCCTATTGTCTTCAAAGGGATCCGAAATATCTGTTCTCAGATTGCACAGAAATAAGGCTAGCAAAGAGATCCACGAAATAAAGATGTAACTCTGTGAGATGAATTAACAGAACACTAAGCAGTTTCTCAGAAAGCTTCTTTCCAGCTTTCATCTGAGGATATTTCCTTTTTGACCTTAGCCCTCTATGGGCTTCCAAATATCACTTTGCCAATTCCACAAGAACTGTCTTAGCGAAAGGCATCTTGAGGGGAAAGCTGTAACTCTGTGAGATGATTTCACAGAACACAAAGAAGTTTCTCAGAAAGCTTCTTTCTCTTTTTCATCGGAGGATATTTCCTTTGGCCCTATAGTCTTCAAAGGGATCTGAAATATCTGTCCTCAGAGTCCATAGAAATAAGGCTAGCAAAGAGATCCACGAAATACAGATGTAACTCTCTGACATGAATTAACAGAGCACTAAGCAGTTTCTCAGAAAGCTTCTTTCCAGATTTCATCTGAGGATATTTCCTTTTTCACCATAGCCCTCTATGGGCTTCCAAATATCACTTTACCAATACCACAAGAACTGTGTTAGTGAAAGGCGTCTTGAGGGGAAAGCTGTAACTCTGTGAGATGATTTCATAGAACACAAAGAAGTTTCTCAGAAAGCTTCTTTCTCTTTGTTATCGGAGGATATTTCCTTTGGCCCTATAGTCTTCAAAGGGATCCGAAATATCTGTTCTCAGATTCCACAGAAATAAGGCTAGCAAAGAGATCCACGAAGTACAGATGTAACTCTGTGAGTGGAAGTCACACATCACAGAGCAGTTTCTCAGAAAGCTTCTTTCCAGATTTCATCTGAGGATATTTCCTTTTCCACCATAGCCCTCTATGGGCTTCCAAATATCACTTTGCCAGTTCCACAAGAACTGTCTTAGCGAAAGGCTTCTTGAGGGGAAAGCTGGAACTCTGTGAGATGATTTCACAGAACACAAAGAAGTTTCTCAGTAAGCTTCTTTCTCTTTGTTATCGGAGGATATTTCCTTTGGCCCTATAGTCTGCAAAGGGATCCGAAATATCTGTTCTCAGATTCCACAGAAATAAGGCTAGCAAAGAGATCCACGAAATACAGATGTAACTCTGTGAGATGAATTAACAGAACACTAAGCAGTTTCTCAGAAAGGTTCTTTCCAGATTTCATCTGAGGATATTTCCTTTTTCAAAAATAGCCCTCTATGGGCTTCCAAATATCACTTTGCCAATTCCACAAGAACTGTCTTAGCGAAAGGCTTCTTGAGGGGAAAGCTGTAACTTTGTGAGGTGATTTCACAGAACACAAAGAAGTTTCTCAGAAAGCTTCTTTCTCTTTTTCATCGGAGGATATTTCCTTTGGCCCTATAGGCTTCAAAGGGATCCGAAATATCTGTTCTCAGATTCCACAGAAATAAGGCTAGCAAAGAGATCCACGAAATACAGATGTAACACTGTGAGTGGAAGTGACACATCACAGAGCAGTTTCTCAGAAAGCTTCTTTCCGGATTCCATCTGAGGATATTTCCTTTTTCACCATAGCCCTCTATGGGCTTCCAAATATCACTTTGCCAATTCCACAAGAACTGTGTTAGCGAAAGGCTTCTTGAGGGGAAAGCTGTAACTCTGTGAGATGATTTCACAGAACACAAAGAAGTTTCTCAGAAACCTTCTTTCTCTTTGTTATCGGAGGATATTTCCTTTGGCCCTATAGTCTTCAAAGGGATCCGAAATATCTGTTCTCAGATTCCACAGAAATAAGGCTAGCAAAGAGATCCACGAAATAAAGATGTAACTCTGTGAGATGAATTAACAGAACACTAAGCAGTTTCTCAGAAAGCTTCTTTCCAGATTTCATCTGAGGATATTTCCTTTTTCACCATAGCCCTCTCTGGGCTTCCAAATATCACTTTACCAATACCACAAGAACTGTGTTAGTGAAAGGCTTCTTGAGGGGAAAGCTGTAACTCTGTGAGATGATTTCACAGAACACAAAGAAGTTTCTCAGAAAGCTTCTTTCTCTTTGTTATCGGAGGATATTTCCTTTGGCCCTATACTATTCAAAGGGATCCCAAATATCTGTTCTCAGATTCCACAGAAATAAGGCTAGCAAAGAGATCCAATAAATACAGATGTAACTCTGTGAGTGGAAGTCACACATCACAGAGCAGTTTCTCAGAAACTTCTTTCCAGATTTCATCTGAGGATATTTCCTTTTTCACCATTGCCCTCGATGGGCTTCCAAATATCACTTTGCCAGTTCCACAAGAACTGTCTTAGCGAAAGGCTTCTTGAGGGGAAAGCTGGAACTCTGTGAGATGATTTCACAGAACACAAAGAAGTTTCTCAGAAAGCTTCTTTCTCTTTTTTATCGGAGGATATTTCCTTTGGCCCAATAGTCTTCAAAGGGATCCGAAATATCTGTTCTCAGATTCCACAGAAATAAGGCTAGCAAAGAGATCCACGAAACACAGATGTAACTCTGTGTGTGGAAGTCACACATCACTGAGCAGTTTCTCAGAAAGTTTCTTTCCAGATTTCATCTGAGGATATTTCCTTTTTCACCATAGCCCTCTATGGGCTTCCAAATAACACTAAGCAGTTTCTCAGAAAGCTTCTTTCCAGATTTCATCTGAGGATATTTCCTTTTTCACCATAGCCCTCTCTGGGCTTCCAAATATCACTTTACCAATACCACAAGAACTGTGTTAGTGAAAGGCTTCTTGAGGGGAAAGCTGTAACTCTGTGAGATGATTTCACAGAACACAAAGAAGTTTCTCAGAAAGCTTCTTTCTCTTTGTTATCGGAGGATATTTCCTTTGGCCCTATACTATTCAAAGGGATCCCAAATATCTGTTCTCAGATTCCACAGAAATAAGGCTAGCAAAGAGATCCAATAAATACAGATGTAACTCTGTGAGTGGAAGTCACACATCACAGAGCAGTTTCTCAGAAACTTCTTTCCAGATTTCATCTGAGGATATTTCCTTTTTCACCATTGCCCTCGATGGGCTTCCAAATATCACTTTGCCAATTCCACAAGAACTGTCTTAGCGAAAGGCTTCTTGAGGGGAAAGCTGTAACTCTGTGAGATGATTTCACAGAACACAAAGAAGTTTCTCAGAAAGCTTCTTTCTCTTTGATATCGGAGGATATTTCCTTTGGCCCTATAGTCTTCAAAGGGATCCGAAATATCTGTTCTCAGATTCCACAGAAATAAGGCTAGCAAAGAGATCCACGAAATACAGATGTAACTCTGTGAGATGAATTAACACAACACTAAGCAGTTTCTCAGAAAGCTTCTTTCCAGATTCCATCTGAGGATATTTCCTTTTTCACCATAGCCCTCTATGGGCTTCCAAATATCACTTTGCCAATTCCACAAGAACGGTCTTAGCGAAAGGCTTCTTGAGGGGAAAGCTGTAACTCTGTGAGGTGATTTCACAGAACACAAAGAAGTTTCTCAGAAAGCTTCTTTCTCTTTGTTATCGGAGGATATTTCCTTTGGCCCTATAGTCTTCAAAGGGATCCGAAATATCTGTTCTCAGATTCCACAGAAATAAGGCTAGCAAAGAGATCCACGAAATACAGATGTAACTCTGTGAGTGGAAGTGACACATCACAGAGCAGTTTCAGAGAGCTTCTTTCCAGATTTCATCTGAGGATATTTCCTTTTTCACCAAAGCCCTCTATGGGCTTCCAAATATCACTTTGCCAATTCCACAAGAACTGTGTTAGTGAAAGGCTTCTTGAGGGGAAAGCTGTAACTCTGTGAGATGATTTCACAGAACACAAAGAAGTTTCTCAGAAAGCTTCTTTCTCTTTGTTATCGGAGGATATTTCCTTTGGCCTTATACTTTTCAAAGGGATCCGAAATATCTGTTCTCAGATTCCACAGAAATAAGGCTAGCAAAGAGATCCATGAAATAAAGATGTAACTCTGTGAGTGGAAGTGACACATCACAGAGCAGTTTCTCAGAAAGCTTCTTTCCAGATTTCATCTGAGGATATTTCCTTTTTCACCATAGCCCTCTATGGGCTTCCAAATATCACTTTGCCAATTCCACAAGAACTGTCTTAGCGAAAGGCTTCTTGAGGGGAAAGCTGTAATTCTGTGAGATGATTTCACAGAACACAAAGAAGTTTCTCAGTAAGCTTCTTTCTCTTTGTTATCGGAGGATATTTCCTTTGGCCCAATAGACTTCAAAGGGATCCGAAATATCTGTTCTCAGATTCCACAGAAATAAGGCTAGCGAAGAGATCCACGAAATACAGATTTAACTCTGTGAGATGAATTAACAGAACACTAAGCAGTTTCTCAGAAAGCTTCTTTCCAGATTTCCTCTGAGGATATTTCCTTTTTCACCATAGCCCTCTATGGGATTCCAAATATCACTTTACCAATACCACAAGAACTGTGTTAGTGAAAGGCTTCTTGAGGGGAAAGCTGTAACTCTGTGAGATGATTTCATAGAACACAAAGAAGTTTCTCAGAAAGCTTCTTTCTCTTTGTTATCGGAGGATATTTCCTTTGGCCCTATAGTCTTCAAGGGGATCCGAAATATCTGTTCTCATATTCCACAGAAATAAGGCTAGCAAAGAGATCCACGAAATACAGATGTAACTCTGTGAGTGGAAGTCACACATCACAGAGCAGTTTCTCAGAAACTTCTTTCCAGATTTCATCTGAGGATATTTCCTTTTTCACCATTGCCCTCGATGGGCTTCCAAATATCACTTTGCCAGTTCCACAAGAACTGTCTTAGCGAAAGGCTTCTTGAGGGGAAAGCTGGAACTCTGTGAGATGATTTCACAGAACACAAAGAAGTTTCTCAGTAAGCTTCTTTCTCTTTTTTATCGGAGGATATTTCCTTTGGCCCAATAGTCTTCAAAGGGATCCGAAATATCTGTTCTCAGATTCCACAGAAATAAGGCTAGCAAAGAGATCCACGAAACACAGATGTAACTCTGTGTGTGGAAGTCACACATCACTGAGCAGTTTCTCAGAAAGTTTCTTTCCAGATTTCATCTGAGGATATTTCCTTTTTCACCATAGCCCTCTATGGGCTTCCAAATATCACTTTGCCAATTCCACAAGAACTGTCTTAGCGAAAGGCTTCTTGAGGGGAAAGCTGTAACTCTGTGAGATGATTTCACAGAACACAAAGAAGTTTCTCAGAAAGCTTCTTTCTCTTTGATATCGGAGGATATTTCCTTTGGCCCTATAGTCTTCAAAGGGATCCGAAATATCTGTTCTCAGATTCCACAGAAATAAGGCTAGCAAAGAGATCCACGAAATACAGATGTAACTCTGTGAGATGAATTAACAGAACACTAAGCAGTTTCTCAGAAAGCTTCTTTCCAGATTCCATCTGAGAATATTTCCTTTTTCACCATAGCCCTCTATGGGCTTCCAAATATCACTTTGCCAATTCCACAAGAACGGTCTTAGCGAAAGGCTTCTTGAGGGGAAAGCTGTAACTCTGTGAGGTGATTTCACAGAACACAAAGAAGTTTCTCAGAAAGCTTCTTTCTCTTTGTTATTGGAGGATATTTCCTTTGGCCCTATAGTCTTCAAAGGGATCCGAAATATCTGTTCTCAGATTCCACAGAAATAAGTCTAGCAAAGAGATCCACGAAATACAGATGTAACTCTGTGAGTGGAAGTGACACATCACAGAGCAGTTTCAGAGAGCTTCTTTCCAGATTTCATCTGAGGATATTTCCTTTTTCACCAAAGCCCTCTATGGGCTTCCAAATATCACTTTGCCAATTCCACAAGAACTGTGTTAGTGAAAGGCTTCTTGAGGGGAAAGCTGTAACTCTGTGAGATGATTTCACAGAACACAAAGAAGTTTCTCAGAAAGCTTCTTTCTCTTTGTTATCGGAGGATATTTCCTTTGGCCTTATACTTTTCAAAGGGATCCGAAATATCTGTTCTCAGATTCCACAGAAATAAGGCTAGCAAAGAGATCCATGAAATAAAGATGTAACTCTGTGAGTGGAAGTGACACATCACAGAGCAGTTTCTCAGAAAGCTTCTTTCCAGATTTCATCTGAGGATATTTCCTTTTTCACCATAGCCCTCTATGGGCTTCCAAATATCACTTTGCCAATTCCACAAGAACTGTCTTAGCGAAAGGCTTCTTGAGGGGAAAGCTGTAATTCTGTGAGATGATTTCACAGAACACAAAGAAGTTTCTCAGTAAGCTTCTTTCTCTTTGTTATCGGAGGATATTTCCTTTGGCCCAGTAGACTTCAAAGGGATCCGAAATATCTGTTCTCAGATTCCACAGAAATAAGGCTAGCGAAGAGATCCACGAAATACAGATTTAACTCTGTGAGATGAATTAACAGAACACTAAGCAGTTTCTCAGAAAGCTTCTTTCCAGATTTCCTCTGAGGATATTTCCTTTTTCACCATAGCCCTCTATGGGATTCCAAATATCACTTTACCAATACCACAAGAACTGTGTTAGTGAAAGGCTTCTTGAGGGGAAAGCTGTAACTCTGTGAGATGATTTCATAGAACACAAAGAAGTTTCTCAGAAAGCTTCTTTCTCTTTGTTATCGGAGGATATTTCCTTTGGCCCTATAGTCTTCAAGGGGATCCGAAATATCTGTTCTCATATTCCACAGAAATAAGGCTAGCAAAGAGATCCACGAAATACAGATGTAACTCTGTGAGTGGAAGTCACACATCACAGAGCAGTTTCTCAGAAAGCTTCTTTCCAGATTTCATCTGAGGATATTTCCTTTTTCACCATAGACCTCTATGGGCTTCCAAATATCACTTTGCCAGTTCCACAAGAACTGTCTTAGCGAAAGGCTTCTTGAGGGGAAAGCTGTAACTCTGTGAGATGATTTCACAGAACACAAAGAAGTTTCTCAGAAAGCTTCTTTCTCTTTGTTATCGGAGGATATTTCCTTTGGCCCTATAGTCTTCAAGGGGATTCGAAATATCTGTTCTCAGATTCCACAGAAATAAGGCTAGCAAAGAGATCCACGAAATACAGATGTAACTCTGTGAGATGAATTAACAGAACACTAAGGAGTTTCTCAGAAAGCTTCTTTCCAGATTTCGTCTGAGGATATTTCCTTTTTCACCATAGCCCTCTATGGGCTTCCAAATATCACTTTACCAATACCACAAGAACTGTGTTAGTGAAAGGCTTCTTGAGGGGAAAGCTGTAACTCTGTGAGATGATTTCACAGAACACAAAGAAGTTTCTCAGAAAGCTTCTTTCTCTTTGTTATCGGAGGATATTTCCTTTGGCCCTATACTTTTCAAAGGGATCCGAAATATCTGTTTTCAGATTCCACAGAAATAAGGCTAGCAAAGAGATCTACGAAATACAGATGTAACTCTGTGAGTGGAAGTCACACATCACAGAGCAGTTTCTCAGAAAGCTTCTTTCCAGATTTCATCTGAGGATATTTCCTTTTTCACCATAGCCCTCTATAAGCTTCCAAATATCACTTTGCCAGTTCCACAAGAACTGTCTTAGCGAAAGGCTTCTTGAGGGGAAAGCTGTAACTCTGTGAGATGATTTCACAGAACACAAAGAAGTTTCTCAGAAAGCTTCTTTCTCTTTGTTATCGGAGGATATTTCCTTTGGCCCTATAGTCTTCAAAGGGATCCGAAATATCTGTTCTCAGATTCCACAGAAATAAGGCTAGCAAAGAGATCCACGAAATACAGATTTAACTCTGTGAGTGGAAGACACACATCACAGAGCAGTTTCTCAGAAAGCTTCTTTCCAGACTTCATCTGAGGATATTTCCTTTTTCACCATAGCCCTCTATGAGCTTCCAAATATCACTTTGCCAATTCCACAAGAACTGTCCTAGCGAAAGGCTTCTTGAGGGGAAAGCTGTAACTCTGTGAGATGATTTCACAGAACACAAAGAAGTTTCTCTGTAAGCTTATTTCTCTTTGTTATCGGAGGATATTTCCTTTGGCCCAGTAGTCTTCAAAGGGATCCGAAATATCTGTTCTCAGATTCCACAGAAATAAGGCTAGCAAAGAGATCCATGAAATACAGATGTAACTCTGTGAGATGAATTAACAGAATACTAAGCAGTTTCTCAGAAACCTTCTTTCCAGATTTCATCTGAGGATATTTCCTTTTTCACCATAGCCCTCTATGGGCTTCCAAATATCACTTTGCCAGTTCCACAAGAACTGTCTTAGCGAAAGGCTTCTTGAGGGGAAAGCTGTAACTCTGTGAGATGATTTCACAGAACACAAAGAAGTTTCTCAGAAAGCTTCTTTCTCTTTGTTATCGGAGGATATTTCCTTTGGCCCTATAGGCTTCAAAGGGATCCGAAATATCTGTTCTCAGATTCCACAGAAAAAAGGCTAGCAAAGAGATCCACGAAATACAGATGTAACTCTGTGAGATGAATTAACAGAACACTAAGCAGTTTCTCAGAAAGCTTCTTTCCAGATTCCATCTGAGGATATTTCCTTTTTCACCATAGCCCTCTATGGGCTTCCAAATATCACTTTGCCAATTCCACAAGAACTGTCTTAGCGAAAGGCTTCTTGAGGGGAAAGCTGTAACTCTGTGAGATGATTTCACAGAACACAAAGAAGATTCTCAGAAACCTTCTTTCTCTTTGTTATCGGAGGATATTTCCTTTGGCCCTATAGTCTTCAAAGGGATCCGAAATATCTGTTCTCAGATTCCACAGAAATAAGGCTAGCAAAGAGATCCACGAAATACAGATGTACCTCTGTGAGATGAATTAACAGAACACTAAGCAGTTTCTCAGAAAGCTTCTTTCCAGATTTCATCTGAGGATATTTCCTTTTTCACCTTAGCCCTCTATGGGCTTCCAAATATCACTTTGCCAATTCCACAAGAACTGTCTTAGCGAAAGGCATCTTGAGGGGAAAGCTGTAACTCTGTGAGATGATTTCACAGAACACAAAGAAGTTTCTCAGAAAGCTTCTTTCTCTTTTTCATCGGAGGATATTTCCTTTGGCCCTATAGTCTTCAAAGGGATCTGAAATATCTGTCCTCAGAGTCCATAGAAATAAGGGTAGCAAAGAGATCCACGAAATACAGATGTAACTCTGTGAGATGAATTAACAGAACACTAAGCAGTTTCTCAGAAAGCTTCTTTCCAGATTTCATCTGAGGATATTTCCTTTTTCACCATAGCCCTCTCTGGGCTTCCAAATATCACTTTACCAATACCACAAGAACTGTGTTAGTGAAAGGCTTCTTGAAGGGAAAGCTGTAACTCTGTGAGATGATTTCATAGAACACAAAGAAGTTTCTCAGAAAGCTTCTTTCTCTTTGTTATCGGAGGATATTTCCTTTGGCCCTATAGTCTTCAAGGGGATTCGAAATATCTGTTCTCAGATTCCACAGAAATAAGGCTAGCAAAGAGATCCACGAAATACAGATGTAACTCTGTGAGTGGAAGTCACACATCACAGAGCAGTTTCTCAGAAAGCTTCTTTCCAGATTTCATCTGAGGATATTTCCTTTTCCACCATAGCCCTCTATGGGCTTCCAAATATCACTTTGCCAGTTCCACAAGAACTGTCTTAGCGAAAGGCTTCTTGAGGGGAAAGCTGTAACTCTGTGAGATGATTTCACAGAACACAAAGAAGTTTCTCAGAAAGCTTCTTTCTCTTTGTTATCGGAGGATATTTCCTTTGGCCCTATAGTCTTCAAGGGGATTCGAAATATCTGTTCTCAGATTCCACAGAAATAAGGCTAGCAAAGAGATCCACGAAATACAGATGTAACTCTGTGAGATGAATTAACACAACACTAAGCAGTTTCTCAGAAAGCTTCTTTCCAGATTTCGTCTGAGGATATTTCCTTTTTCACCATAGCCCTCTATGGGATTCCAAATATCACTTTACCAATAACACAAGAACTGTGTTAGTGAAAGGCTTCTTGAGGGGAAAGCTGTAACTCTGTGAGATGATTTCACAGAACACAAAGAAGTTTCTCAGAAAGCTTCTTTCTCTTTGTTATCGGAGGATATTTCCTTTGGCCCTATACTTTTCAAAGGGATCCGAAATATCTGTTTTCAGATTCCACAGAAATAAGGCTAGCAAAGAGATCTACGAAATACAGATGTAACTCTGTAAGTGGAAGTCACACATCACAGAGCAGTTTCTCAGAAAGCTTCTTTCCAGATTTCATCTGAGGATATTTCCTTTTTCACCATAGCCCTCTAAAAGCTTCCAAATATCACTTTGCCAGTTCCACAAGAACTGTCTTAGCGAAAGGCTTCTTGAGGGGAAAGCTGTAACTCTGTGAGATGATTTCACAGAACACAAAGAAGTTTCTCATTAAGCTTCTTTCTCTTTGTTATCGGAGGATATATCCTTTGGCCCAATAGTCTGCAAAGGGATCCGAAATATCTGTTCTCAGATTCCACAGAAATAAGGCTAGCAAAGAGATCCACGAAATACAGATGTAACTCTGTGAGATGAATTAACAGAACACTAAGAAGTTTCTCAGAAAGGTTCTTTCCAGATTTCATCTGAGGATATTTCCTTTTTCAAAAATAGCCCTCTATGGGCTTCCAAATATCACTTTGCCAATTCCACAAGAACTGTCTTAGCGAAAGGCTTCTTGAGGGGAAAGCTGTAACTTTGTAAGATGATTTCACAGAACACAAAGAAGTTTCTCAGAAAGCTTCTTTCTCTTTGTTATCGGAAGATATTTCCTTTGGCCCTATAGGCTTCAAAGGGATCCGAAATATCTGTTCTCAGATTCCACAGAAATAAGGCTAGCAAAGAGATCCACGAAATACAGATGTAACTCTGTGAGTGGAAGTCACACATCACAGAGCAGTTTCTCAGAAAGCTTCTTTCCAGATTTCATCTGAGGATATTTCCTTTTTCAACATAGCCCTCTATGGGCTTCCAAATATCACTTTACCAATACCACAAGAACTCTGTTAGTGAAAGGCTTCTTGAGGGGAAAGCTGTAACTCTGTGAGATGATTTAACAGAACACAAAGAAGTTTCTCAGAAAGCTTCTTTCTCTTTGTTATCGGAGGATATTTCCTTTGGCCCTATAGTCTTCAAAGGGATCCGAAATATCTGTTCTCAGATTCCACAGAAATAAGGCTAGCAAAGAGATCCACGAAATACAGATTTAACTCTGTGAGTGGAAGACACACATCACAGAGCAGTTTCTCAGAAAGCTTCTTTCCAGACTTCATCTGAGGATATTTCCTTTTTCACCATAGCCCTCTATGAGCTTCCAAATATCACTTTGCCAATTCCACAAGAACTGTCTTAGCGAAAGGCATCTTGAGGGAAAAGCTGTAACTCTGTGAGATGATTTCACAGAACACAAAGAAGTTTCTCAGTAAGCTTCTTTCTCTTTGTTATCGGAGGATATTTCCTTTGGCCCAATAGTCTTCAAAGGGATCCGAAATATCTGTTCTCAGATTCCACAGAAATAAGGCTAGCAAAGAGATCCACGAAATACAGATGTAACTCTGTGAGTGGAAGTCACACATCACAGAGCAGTTTCTCAGAAAGCTTCTTTCCAGATTTCATCTGAGGATATTTCCTTTTCCACCATAGCCCTCTATGGGCTTCCAAATATCACTTTGCCAGTTCCACAAGAACTGTCTTAGCGAAAGGCTTCTTGAGGGGAAAGCTGTAACTCTGTGAGATGATTTCACAGAACACAAAGAAGTTTCTCAGAAAGCTTCTTTCTCTTTGTTATCGGAGGATATTTCCTTTGGCCCTATAGTCTTCAAGGGGATTCGAAATATCTGTTCTCAGATTCCACAGAAATAAGGCTAGCAAAGAGATCCACGAAATACAGATGTAACTCTGTGAGATGAATTAACAGAACACTAAGGAGTTTCTCAGAAAGCTTCTTTCCAGATTTCGTCTGAGGATATTTCCTTTTTCACCATAGCCCTCTATGGGCTTCCAAATATCACTTTACCAATACCACAAGAACTGTGTTAGTGAAAGGCTTCTTGAGGGGAAAGCTGTAACTCTGTGAGATGATTTCACAGAACACAAAGAAGTTTCTCAGAAAGCTTCTTTCTCTTTGTTATCGGAGGATATTTCCTTTGGCCCTATACTTTTCAAAGGGATCCGAAATATCTGTTTTCAGATTCCACAGAAATAAGGCTAGCAAAGAGATCTACGAAATACAGATGTAACTCTGTGAGTGGAAGTCACACATCACAGAGCAGTTTCTCAGAAAGCTTCTTTCCAGATTTCATCTGAGGATATTTCCTTTTTCACCATAGCCCTCTATAAGCTTCCAAATATCACTTTGCCAGTTCCACAAGAACTGTCTTAGCGAAAGGCTTCTTGAGGGGAAAGCTGTAACTCTGTGAGATGATTTCACAGAACACAAAGAAGTTTCTCAGAAAGCTTCTTTCTCTTTGTTATCGGAGGATATTTCCTTTGGCCCTATAGTCTTCAAAGGGATCCGAAATATCTGTTCTCAGATTCCACAGAAATAAGGCTAGCAAAGAGATCCACGAAATACAGATTTAACTCTGTGAGTGGAAGACACACATCACAGAGCAGTTTCTCAGAAAGCTTCTTTCCAGACTTCATCTGAGGATATTTCCTTTTTCACCATAGCCCTCTATGAGCTTCCAAATATCACTTTGCCAATTCCACAAGAACTGTCCTAGCGAAAGGCTTCTTGAGGGGAAAGCTGTAACTCTGTGAGGTGATTTCACAGAACACAAAGAAGTTTCTCTGTAAGCTTATTTCTCTTTGTTATCGGAGGATATTTCCTTTGGCCCAGTAGTCTTCAAAGGGATCCGAAATATCTGTTCTCAGATTCCACAGAAATAAGGCTAGCAAAGAGATCCATGAAATACAGATGTAACTCTGTGAGATGAATTAACAGAATACTAAGCAGTTTCTCAGAAACCTTCTTTCCAGATTTCATTAGAGGATATTTCCTTTTTCACCATAGCCCTCTATGGGCTTCCAAATATCACTTTGCCAGTTCCACAAGAACTGTCTTAGCGAAAGGCTTCTTGAGGGGAAAGCTGTAACTCTGTGAGATGATTTCACAGAACACAAAGAAGTTTCTCAGAAAGCTTCTTTCTCTTTGTTATCGGAGGATATTTCCTTTGGCCCTATAGGCTTCAAAGGGATCCGAAATATCTGTTCTCAGATTCCACAGAAAAAAGGCTAGCAAAGAGATCCACGAAATACAGATGTAACTCTGTGAGATGAATTAACAGAACACTAAGCAGTTTCTCAGAAAGCTTCTTTCCAGATTCCATCTGAGGATATTTCCTTTTTCACCATAGCCCTCTATGGGCTTCCAAATATCACTTTGCCAATTCCACAAGAACTGTCTTAGCGAAAGGCTTCTTGAGGGGAAAGCTGTAACTCTGTGAGATGATTTCACAGAACACAAAGAAGATTCTCAGAAACCTTCTTTCTCTTTGTTATCGGAGGATATTTCCTTTGGCCCTATAGTCTTCAAAGGGATCCGAAATATCTGTTCTCAGATTCCACAGAAATAAGGCTAGCAAAGAGATCCACGAAATACAGATGTACCTCTGTGAGATGAATTAACAGAACACTAAGCAGTTTCTCAGAAAGCTTCTTTCCAGATTTCATCTGAGGATATTTCCTTTTTCACCTTAGCCCTCTATGGGCTTCCAAATATCACTTTGCCAATTCCACAAGAACTGTCTTAGCGAAAGGCATCTTGAGGGGAAAGCTGTAACTCTGTGAGATGATTTCACAGAACACAAAGAAGTTTCTCAGAAAGCTTCTTTCTCTTTTTCATCGGAGGATATTTCCTTTGGCCCTATAGTCTTCAAAGGGATCTGAAATATCTGTCCTCAGAGTCCATAGAAATAAGGGTAGCAAAGAGATCCACGAAATACAGATGTAACTCTGTGAGATGAATTAACAGAACACTAAGCAGTTTCTCAGAAAGCTTCTTTCCAGATTTCATCTGAGGATATTTCCTTTTTCACCATAGCCCTCTCTGGGCTTCCAAATATCACTTTACCAATACCACAAGAACTGTGTTAGTGAAAGGCTTCTTGAAGGGAAAGCTGTAACTCTGTGAGATGATTTCATAGAACACAAAGAAGTTTCTCAGAAAGCTTCTTTCTCTTTGTTATCGGAGGATATTTCCTTTGGCCCTATAGTCTTCAAGGGGATTCGAAATATCTGTTCTCAGATTCCACAGAAATAAGGCTAGCAAAGAGATCCACGAAATACAGATGTAACTCTGTGAGTGGAAGTCACACATCACAGAGCAGTTTCTCAGAAAGCTTCTTTCCAGATTTCATCTGAGGATATTTCCTTTTCCACCATAGCCCTCTATGGGCTTCCAAATATCACTTTGCCAGTTCCACAAGAACTGTCTTAGCGAAAGGCTTCTTGAGGGGAAAGCTGTAACTCTGTGAGATGATTTCACAGAACACAAAGAAGTTTCTCAGAAAGCTTCTTTCTCTTTGTTATCGGAGGATATTTCCTTTGGCCCTATAGTCTTCAAGGGGATTCGAAATATCTGTTCTCAGATTCCACAGAAATAAGGCTAGCAAAGAGATCCACGAAATACAGATGTAACTCTGTGAGATGAATTAACAGAACACTAAGCAGTTTCTCAGAAAGCTTCTTTCCAGATTTCGTCTGAGGATATTTCCTTTTTCACCATAGCCCTCTATGGGATTCCAAATATCACTTTACCAATAACACAAGAACTGTGTTAGTGAAAGGCTTCTTGAGGGGAAAGCTGTAACTCTGTGAGATGATTTCACAGAACACAAAGAAGTTTCTCAGAAAGCTTCTTTCTCTTTGTTATCGGAGGATATTTCCTTTGGCCCTATACTTTTCAAAGGGATCCGAAATATCTGTTTTCAGATTCCACAGAAATAAGGCTAGCAAAGAGATCTACGAAATACAGATGTAACTCTGTAAGTGGAAGTCACACATCACAGAGCAGTTTCTCAGAAAGCTTCTTTCCAGATTTCATCTGAGGATATTTCCTTTTTCACCATAGCCCTCTAAAAGCTTCCAAATATCACTTTGCCAGTTCCACAAGAACTGTCTTAGCGAAAGGCTTCTTGAGGGGAAAGCTGTAACTCTGTGAGATGATTTCACAGAACACAAAGAAGTTTCTCATTAAGCTTCTTTCTCTTTGTTATCGGAGGATATATCCTTTGGCCCAATAGTCTGCAAAGGGATCCGAAATATCTGTTCTCAGATTCCACAGAAATAAGGCTAGCAAAGAGATCCACGAAATACAGATGTAACTCTGTGAGATGAATTAACAGAACACTAAGCAGTTTCTCAGAAAGGTTCTTTCCAGATTTCATCTGAGGATATTTCCTTTTTCAAAAATAGCCCTCTATGGGCTTCCAAATATCACTTTGCCAATTCCACAAGAACTGTCTTAGCGAAAGGCTTCTTGAGGGGAAAGCTGTAACTTTGTAAGATGATTTCACAGAACACAAAGAAGTTTCTCAGAAAGCTTCTTTCTCTTTGTTATCGGAAGATATTTCCTTTGGCCCTATAGTCTTCAAAGGGATCCGAAATATCTGTTCTCAGATTCCACAGAAATAAGGCTAGCAAAGAGATCCACGAAATACAGATGTAACTCTGTGAGTGGAAGTCACACATCACAGAGCAGTTTCTCAGAAAGCTTCTTTCCAGATTTCATCTGAGGATATTTCCTTTTTCAACATAGCCCTCTATGGGCTTCCAAATATCACTTTACCAATACCACAAGAACTCTGTTAGTGAAAGGCTTCTTGAGGGGAAAGCTGTAACTCTGTGAGATGATTTCACAGAACACAAAGAAGTTTCTCAGAAAGCTTCTTTCTCTTTGTTATCGGAGGATATTTCCTTTGGCCCTATAGTCTTCAAAGGGATCCGAAATATCTGTTCTCAGATTCCACAGAAATAAGGCTAGCAAAGAGATCCACGAAATACAGATTTAACTCTGTGAGTGGAAGACACACATCACAGAGCAGTTTCTCAGAAAGCTTCTTTCCAGACTTCATCTGAGGATATTTCCTTTTTCACCATAGCCCTCTATGAGCTTCCAAGTATCACTTTGCCAATTCCACAAGAACTGTCTTAGCGAAAGGCATCTTGAGGGAAAAGCTGTAACTCTGTGAGATGATTTCACAGAACACAAAGAAGTTTCTCAGTAAGCTTCTTTCTCTTTGTTATCGGAGGATATTTCCTTTGGCCCAATAGTCTTCAAAGGGATCCGAAATATCTGTTCTCAGATTCCACAGAAATAAGGCTAGCAAAGAGATCCACGAAATACAGATGTAACTCTGTGAGTGGAAGTCACACATCACAGAGCAGTTTCTCAGAAAGCTTCTTTCCAGATTTCATCTGAGGATATTTCCTTTTCCACCATAGCCCTCTATGGGCTTCCAAATATCACTTTGCCAGTTCCACAAGAACTGTCTTAGCGAAAGGCTTCTTGAGGGGAAAGCTGTAACTCTGTGAGATGATTTCACAGAACACAAAGAAGTTTCTCAGAAAGCTTCTTTCTCTTTGTTATCGGAGGATATTTCCTTTGGCCCTATAGTCTTCAAGGGGATTCGAAATATCTGTTCTCAGATTCCACAGAAATAAGGCTAGCAAAGAGATCCACGAAATACAGATGTAACTCTGTGAGATGAATTAACAGAACACTAAGGAGTTTCTCAGAAAGCTTCTTTCCAGATTTCGTCTGAGGATATTTCCTTTTTCACCATAGCCCTCTATGGGCTTCCAAATATCACTTTACCAATACCACAAGAACTGTGTTAGTGAAAGCCTTCTTGAGGGGAAAGCTGTAACTCTGTGAGATGATTTCACAGAACACAAAGAAGTTTCTCAGAAAGCTTCTTTCTCTTTGTTATCGGAGGATATTTCCTTTGGCCCTATACTTTTCAAAGGGATCCGAAATATCTGTTCTCAGATTCCACAGAAATAAGGCTAGCAAAGAGATCCACGAAATACAGATGTAACTCTCTGAGTGGAAGTCACACATCACAGAGCAGTTTCTCAGAAAGCTTCTTTCCAGATTTCATCTGAGGATATTTCCTTTTTCACCATAGCCCTCTATGAGCTTCCAAATATCACTTTGCCAGTTCCACAAGAACTGTCTTAGCGAAAGGCTTCTTGAGGGGAAAGCTGTAACTCTGTGAGATGATTTCACAGAACACAAAGAAGTTTCTCATTAAGCTTCTTTCTCTTTGTTATCGGAGGATATTTCCTTTGGCCCAATAGTCTGCAAAGGGATCCGAAATATCTGTTCTCAGATTCCACAGAAATAAGGCTAGCAAAGAGATCCACGAAATACAGATGTAACTCTGTGAGATGAATTAACAGAACACTAAGCAGTTTCTCAGAAAGGTTCTTTCCAGATTTCATCTGAGGATATTTCCTTTTTCAAAAATAGCCCTCTATGGGCTTCCAAATATCACTTTGCCAATTCCACAAGAACTGTCTTAGCGAAAGGCTTCTTGAGGGGAAAGCTGTAACTTTGTGAGATGATTTCACAGAACACAAAGAAGTTTCTCAGAAAGCTTCTTTCTCTTTGTTATCGGAGGATATTTCCTTTGGCCCTATAGGCTTCAAAGGGATCCGAAATATCTGTTCTCAGATTCCACAGAAATAAGGCTAGCAAAGAGATCCACGAAATACAGATGTAACTCTGTGAGTGGAAGTCACACATCACAGAGCAGTTTCTCAGAAAGCTTCTTTCCAGATTTCATCTGAGGATATTTCCTTTTTCAACATAGCCCTCTATGGGCTTCCAAATATCACTTTACCAATACCACAAGAACTGTGTTAGTGAAAGGCTTCTTGAGGGGAAAGCTGTAACTCTGTGAAATGATTTCACAGAACACAAAGAAGTTTCTCAGAAAGCTTCTTTCTCTTTGTTATCAGAGGATATTTCCTTTGGCCCAATAGTCTTCAAAGGGATCCGAAATATCTGTTCTCAGATTCCACAGAAATAAGGCTAGCAAAGAGATCCACGAAATACAGATGTAACTCTGTGAGATGAATTAACAGAATACTAAGCAGTTTCTCAGAAACTTTCTTTCCAGATTTCATCTGAGGATATTTCCTTTTTCACCATAGCCCTCTATGGGCTTCCAAATATCACTTTGCCAATTCCACAAGAACTGTCTTAGCGAAAGGCTTCTTGAGGGGAAAGCTGTAACTCTGTGAGATGATTTCACAGAACACAAAGAAGTTTCTCAGAAAGCTTCTTTCTCTTTGTTATCGGAGGATATTTCCTTTGGCCCTATAGTCTTCAAAGGGATCCGAAATATCTGTTCTCATATTCCACAGAAATAAGGCTAGCAAAGAGATCCACGAAATACAGATGTAACTCTGTGAGTGGAAGTCACACATCACAGAGCAGTTTCTCAGAAAGCTTCTTTCCAGATTTCATCTGAGGATATTTCCTTTTTCACCATAGCCCTCTATGGGCTTCCAAATATCACTTTGCCAATTCCACAAGAACTGTCTTAGCGAAAGGCTTCTTGAGGGGAAAGCTGTAACTCTGTGAGATGATTTCACAGAACACAAAGAAGTTTCTCAGAAAGCTTCTTTCTCTTTGTTATCGGAGGATATTTCCTTTGGCCCTATAGTCTTCAAAGGGATTCGAAATCTCTGTTCTCAGATTCCACAGAAATAAGGCTAGCAAAGAGATCCACGAAATACAGATGTAACTCTGTGAGATGAATTAACAGAACACTAAGCAGTTTCTCAGAAAGCTTCTTTCCAGATTTCGTCTGAGGATATTTCCTTTTTCACCATAGCCCTCTATGGGCTTCCAAATATCACTTTACCAATACCACAACAACTGTGTTAGTGAAAGGCTTCTTGAGGGGAAAGCTGTAACTCTGTGAGATGATTTCACAGAACACAAAGAAGTTTCTCAGAAAGCTTCTTTCTCTTTGTTATCGGAGGATATTTCCTTTGGCCCTGTAGTCTTCAAAGGGATCCGAAATATCTGTTCTCAGATTCCACAGAAATAAGGCTAGCAAAGAGATCCACGAAATACAGATGTAACTCTGTGAGATGAATTAACAGAACACTAAGAAGTTTCTCAGAAAGCTTCTTTCCAGATTCCATCTGAGGATATTTCCTTTTTCACCATAGCCCTCTATGGGCTTCCAAATATCACTTTGCCAATTCCACAAGAACTGTCTTAGCGAAAGGCTTCTTGAGGGGAAAGCTGTAACTCTGTGAGGTGATTTCACAGAACACAAAGAAGTTTCTCAGAAAGCTTCTTTCTCTTTGTTATTGGAGGATATTTCCTTTGGCCCTATAGTCTTCAAAGGGATCCGAAATATCTGTTCTCAGATTCCACAGAAATAAGGCTAGCAAAGAGATCCACGAAATACAGATGTAACTCTGTGAGTGGAAGTCACACATCACAGAGCAGTTTCTCAGAGAGCTTCTTTCCAGATTTCATCTGAGGATATTTCCTTTTTCACCAAAGCCCTCTATGGGCTTCCAAATATCACTTTGCCAATTCCACAAGAACTGTCTTAGCGAAAGGCTTCTTGAGGGGAAAGCCGTAACTCTGTGAGATGATTTCACAGAACACAAAGAAGTTTCTCAGTAAGCTTCTTTCTCTTTGTTATCGGAGGATATTTCCTTTGTCCCAATAGACTTCAAAGGGATCCGAAATATCTGTTCTCAGATTCCACAGAAATAAGGCTAGCAAAGAGATCCACGAAACAGATTTAACTCTATGAGATGAATTAACAGAACACTAAGCAGTTTCTCAGAAAGCTTCTTTCCAGATTTCATCTGAGGATATTTCCTTTTTCACCATAGCCCTCTAAGGGATTCCAAATATCACTTTACCAATACCACACGAACTGTGTTAGTGAAAGGCTTCTTGAGGGGAAAGCTGTAACTCTGTGAGATGATTTCATAGAACACAAAGAAGTTTCTCAGAAAGTTTCTTTCTCTTTGTTATCGGAGGATATTTCCTTTGGCCCTATAGTCTTCAAGGGATCTGAAATATCTGTTCTCATATTCCACAGAAATAAGGCTAGCAAAGAGATCCACGAAATACAGATGTAACTCAGTGAGTGGAAGTCACACATCACAGAGCAGTTTCTCAGAAAGCTTCTTTCCAGATTTCATCTGAGGATATTTCCTTTTTCAACATAGACCTCTATGGGCTTCCAAATGTCACTTTGCCAATTCCACAAGAACTGTCTTAGCGAAAGGCTTCTTGAGGGGAAACCTGTAACTCTGTGAGGTGATTTCACAGAACACAAAGTAGTTTCTCAGTAAGCTTCTTTCTCTTTGTTATCGGAGGATATTTCCTTTGGCCCTATAGTCTTCAAAGGGATCCGAAATATCTGTTCTCAGATTCCACAGAAATAAGGCTAGCAAAGAGATCCACGAAATACAGATGTAACTCTGTGAGTGGAAGTGACACATCACAGAGCAGTTTCTCAGAAAGCTTCTTTCCAGATTTCATCTGAGGATATTTCCTTTTTCACCGTAGCCCTCTATGGGCTTCCAAATATCACTTTGCCAATTCCACAAGAACTGTCTTAGCGAAAGGCTTCTTGAGGGGAAAGCTGTAATTCTGTGAGATGATTTCACAGAACACAAAGAAGTTTCTCAGTAAGCTTCTTTCTCTTTGTTATCGGAGGATATTTCCTTTGGCCCAATAGACTTCAAAGGGATCCGAAATATCTGTTCTCAGATTCCACAGAAATAAGGCTAGCAAAGAGATCCACGAAATACAGATTTAACTCTGTGAGAAGAATTAACAGAACACTAAGCAGTTTCTCAGAAAGCTTCTTTCCAGATTTCATCTGAGGATATTTCCTTTTTCACCATAGCCCTCTAAGGGATTCCAAATATCACTTACCAATACCACAAGAACTGTGTTAGTGAAAGGATTCTGGAGGGGAAAGCTGTAACTCTGTGAGATGATTTCATAGAACACAAAGAAGTTTCTCAGAAAGCTTCTTTCAATTTGTTATCGGAGGATATTTCCTTTGGCCCTATAGTCTTCAAGGGATCCGAAATATCTGTTCTCAGATTCCACAGAAATAAGGCTAGCAAAGAGATAAACGAAATACAGATGTAACTCTATGAGTGGAAGTCACACATCACAGAGCAGTTTCTCAGAAAGCTTCTTTCCAGATTTCATCTGAGGATATTTCCTTTTTCACCATAGACCTCTATGGGCTTCCAAATATCACTTTGCCAATTCCACAAGAACTGTCTTAGCGAAAGGCTTCTTGAGGGGAAAGCTGTAACTCTGTGAGATGATTTCACAGAACACAAAGAAGATTCTCAGAAAGCTTCTTTCTCTTTGTTATCGGAGGATATTTCCTTTGGCCCTATAGTCTTCAAAGGGATCCGAAATGTCTGTTCTCAGATTCCACAGAAATAAGGCTAGCAAAGAGATCCACGAAATACAGATGTAACTCTGTGAGTGGAAGTCACACATCACAGAGCAGTTTCTCAGAAAGCTTCTTTCCAGATTTCATCTGAGGATATTTCCTTTTTCAACATAGCCCTCTATGGGCTTCCAAATATCACTTTACCAATACCACAAGAACTGTGTTAGTGAAAGTCTTCTTGAGGGGAAAGCTGTGACTCTGTGAGATGATTTCACAGAACACAAAGAAGTTTCTCAGAAAGCTTCTTTCTCTTTGTTATCGGAGGATATTTCCTTTGGCCTTATACTTTTCAAAGGGATCCGAAATATCTGTTCTCAGATTCCACAGAAATAAGGCTAGCAAAGAGATCCACGAAATACAGATGTAACTCTGTAAGATGAATTAACAGAACACTAAGCAGTTTCTCAGAAAGCTTCTTTCCAGATTTCATCTGAGGATATTTCCTTTTTTACCGTAGCCCTCTAAGGGCTTACAAATGTCACTTTGCCAATTCCACAAGAACTGTCATAGCGAAAGGCTTCTTGAGGGGAAACCTGTAACTCTGTGAGGTGATTTCACAGAACACAAAGTAGTTTCTCAGAAAGCTTCTTTCTCTTTGTTATCGGAGGATATTTCCTTTGGCCATATAGTCTTCAAAGGGATCCGAAATATCTGTTCTCAGATTCCACAGAAATAAGGCTAGCAAAGAGATCCACGAAATACATATGGAACTCTGTGAGTGGAAGTCACACATCCCAGAGCAGTTTCTCAGAAAGCTTCTTTCCAGATTTCATCTGAGGATATTTCCTTTTTCACCATAGCCCTCTATGGGCTTCCAAATATCACTTTGCCAATTCCACAGGAACTGTCTTAGCGAAAGGCTTCTTGAGGGGAAAGCTGTAACTCTGTGAGATGATTTCACAGAACACAAAGAAGTTTCTCAGAAAGCTTCTTTCTCTTTGTTATCGGAGTATATTTCCTTTGGCCCTATAGTCTTCAAAGGAATCCGAAATATCTGTTCTCAGATTCCACAGAAATAAGGCTAGAAAAGAGTTCCACGAAATACAGATGTAACTCTGTTAGTGGAAGTCCCACATCACAGAGCAGTTTCTCTGAAATCTTCTTTACAGATTTCATCTGAGGATATTTCCTTTTTCACCATAGCCCTCTATGGGCTTCCAAATATCACTTTGCCAATTCCACAAGAACTGTCTTAGCGAAAGGCTTCTTGAGGGAAAAGCTGTAACTCTGTGAGATGATTTCACGGAACACAAAGAAGTTTCTCAGAAAGCTTCTTTCTCTTTGTTATCGGAGGATATTTCCTTTGGCCCTGTAGTCTTCAAAGGGATCCGAAATATCTGTTCTCAGATTCCACAGAAATAAGGCTAGCAAAGAGATTCACGAAATACAGATATAAATCTGTGAGATGAATTAACAGAACACTAAGCAGTTTCTCAGAAAGCTTCTTTCCAGATTTCATCTGAGGATATTTCCTTTTTCACCATAGCCCTCTATGGGCTTCCAAATATCACTTTGACAATTCCACAAGAACTGTCTTAGCGAAAGGCTTCTTGAGGGGAAAGCTGTAACTCTGTGAGATGATTTCACAGAACACAAAGAAGTTTCTCAGAACGCTTCTTTCTCTTTGTTATCGGAGGATATTTCCTTTGGCCCTGTAGTCTTCAAAGGGATCCGAAATATCTGTTCTCAGATTCCACAGAAATAAGGCTAGCAAAGAGATCCACGAAATACAGATGTAACTCTGTGAGTGGAAGTCACACATCACAGAGCAGTTTCTCAGAACGCTTCTTTCCAGATTTCTTCTGAGGATATTTCCTTTTTCATCGTAGCCCTCTAAGGGCTTCCAAATGTCACTTTGCCAATTCCACAAGAACTGTCTTAGCGAAAGGCTTCTTGAGAGGAAAGCTGTAACTCTGTGAGATGATTTCTCAGAACACAAAGAAGTTTCTCAGAAAGCTTCTTGTCTCTGTTATCGGAGGATATTTCCTTTGGCCCTATAGTCTTCAAAGGGAACCGATATATCTGTTTTCAGATTCCACAGAAATAAGGCTACAAAGAGATCCACGAAATACAGATGTAACTCTGTGAGATGAATTAACAGAACACTAAGCAGTTTCTCAGAAAGCCTCTTTCCAGATTTCATCTGAGGATATTTCCTTTTTCACCATAGCCCTCTATGGGCTTCCAAATATCACTTTGCCAATTCCAAAAGAACTGTCTTAGCGAAAGGCTTCTTGAGGGGAAAGCTGTAACTCTGTGAGATGATTTCACAGAACACAAAGAAGTTTCTCAGAAAGCTACTTTCTCTTTGTTATCGGGGGATATTTCCTTTGGCCCTATAGTCTTCAAAGGGATCCGAAATATCTGTTCTCAGGTTTCACAGAAATAAGGCGAGCAAAGAGATCCACGAAATACAGATGTAACTCTGATAGTGGAAGTCACACATCACAGAGCAGTTTCTCAGAAAGCTTCTTTCCAGATTTCATCGGAGGATATTTCCTTTTTCACCATAGCCCTCTATGGGCTTCCAAATATCACTTTGCCAATTCCACAAGAACTGTCATAGCGAAAGGCTTCTTGAGGGGAAAGCTGTAACTCTGTGAGATGATTTCACAGAACACAAAGTAGTTTCTCAGAAAGCATCTTCCTCTTTGTTATCGGAGGATATTTTCTTTGACCCTATAGTCTTCAAAGGGATCCTAAATATCTGTTCTCAGATTCCACAGAAATAAGGCTAGCCAAGAGATTCCCGAAATACAGATGTAACTCTGTGAGTGGAAGTCACACATCACAGAGCAGTTTCTCAGAAAGCTTCTTTCCAGATTTCATCTGAGGATATTTCCTTTTTGACCGTAGCCCTCCATGGGCTTCCAAATATCACTTTGCCAATTCCACAAGAACTGTCTTAGCGAAAGGCTTCTTGAGGGGAAAGCTGTAACTCTGTGAGATGATTTCACGGAACACAAAGAAGTTTCTCAGAAAGCTTCTTTCTCTTTGTTATCGGAGGATATTTCCTTTGGCCCTGTAGTCTTCAAAGGGATCCGAAATATCTGTTCTCAGATTCCACAGAAATAAGGCTAGCTAAGAGATCCACGAAATACAGATATAACTCGGTGAGATGAATTAACAGAACACTAAGCAGTTTCTCAGAAAGCTTCTTTCCAGGTTTCCTCTGAGGATATTTCCCTTTTCACCATAGCCCTCTATGGGCTTCCAAATATCACTTTGCCTATTCCACAAGAACTGTCTTTGCGAAAGGCTTCTTGAAGGGAAAGCTGTAACTCTGTGAGGTGATTTCAGAGAACACAAAGAAGTTTCACAGTAAGCTTCTTCCTGTTTGTTATCGGAGGATATTTCCTCTGGCCCTATAGTCTTCAAAGGGATCCGAAATATCTGTTCTCAGATTCCATAGAAATAAGGCTAGCAAAGAGATTCACGAAATACAGATGTAACTCTGTGAGATGAATTAACAGAACACTAAGGAGTTTCTCAGAAAGCTTCTATCCAGATTTCATCTGAGGATATTTCGTTTTTCACCATAGCCCTCTATGGGCTTCAAAATGTCACTTTGCCAATTCCACAAGAACTGTCTTAGCGAAAGGCTTCTTGAGGGGAAAGCTGTAACTCTGTGAGATGATTTCACAGAACATAAAGAAGTTTCTCAGAAGGCTTCTCTCTCTTTGTTATAGGAGGATATTTCCTTTGGCCCTATAGTCTTCAAACGGATCCGAAATATCTGTTCTCAGACTCCACAGAAATAAGGCTAGCAAAGAGATCCACGAAATACAGATGTAACTATGTGAGTGGAAGTCACACATCACAGAGCTTTTTCTCAGAAAGCTTCTTTCCAGATTTCATCTGAGGATATTTCCTTTTTCACCATAGCCCTCATTGGGCTTCCAAATATCACTTTGCCAATTCCACAAGAACTGTCTTAGCGAAAGGCTTTTGAGGGGAAAGCTGTTACTCTGTGAAATGATTTCACGGAACACAAAGAAGATTCTCAGAAAGCTTCTTTCTCTTTGTTATCGGAGGATATTTCCTTTGGCCCTATAGTCTTCAAAGGGAACCGAAATACCTGTTCTCAGATTCCACAGAATTAAGGCTAGCAAAGAGATCCACGAAATACAGATGTAACTCTGGGAGTGGAAGTCACACATCACAGAGCAGTTTCTCAGAAAGCTTCTTTCCAGATTTCATCTGAGGATATTTCCTTTTTCACCATAGCCCTCTATGGGCTTCTAAATATCACTTTGCCAATTCCACAAGAACTGTCTTAGCGAAAGGCTTCTTGAGGGGAAAGCTGTAACTCTGTGAGTTGATTTCACAGAACACAAAGAAGTTTCTCAGAAAGCTTCTTTCTCTTTGATATCGGAGGATATTTCCTTTGGCCCTATAGTCCTCAAAGGGATCCGAAATATCTGTTCTCAGATTCCACAGAACTAAGGCTAGCAGAGAGATCCACGAAATACAGATGTATCTCTGTGAGATGAATTAACAGAACACTAAGCAGTTTCTCAGAAAGCTTCTTTCCAGATTTAATCTGAGGATATTTCCTTTTTTGCCATAGCCCTCTAAGGGCTTCCAAATGTCAGTATGCCAATTCCACAAGAAATGTCTTAGCGAAAGGCTTCTTGAGGGGAACGCTGTAACTCTGTGAGATGATTTCACAGAACACAAAGAAGTTTCTCACAAAGCTTCTTGTCTCTGTTATCGGAGGATATTTCCTTTGGCCCTGTAGTTTTCGTAGGGAACCGAAATATCTGTTCTCAGATTCCACAGAAATAAGGCTAGCAAAGAGATCCACGAAATACAGATGTAACTCTGTGTTATGAATTAACAGAACACTAAGCAGTTTCTCAGAAAGCTTCTTTGCAGATTTCATCTGAGGATATTTCTTTTCTCACCATCGCCCTTTAAGGGCTTCCAAATATCACTTTGCCAATTCCACAAGCACTGTCTTAGCGAAAGGCTTCTTGAGGGGAAAGCTGTAACTCTGTGAGATGATTTCACAGAACACAAAGAAGTTTCTCAGAAAGCTCCTTTCTCTTTGTTATCGGGGGATATTTCCTTTGGCCTTATAGTCTTCAAAAGGATCCGATATATCCGTTCTCAGTTTCCACAGAAATAAGGCTAGCAAAGAGATCCACGAAATACAGATGTAACCCTGTGAGTGGAAGTCACACATCACAGAGCAGTTTCTCAGAAACTTCTTTCCATATTTCATCTGAGGATATTTACTTTTTCACCATAGCCCTCTATGGGCTTCCAAATGTCACTTTGCCAATTCCACAGGAACTGTCTTAGCGAAAGGATTCTTGAGGGAAAGCTGTAACTCTGTGAGACGACTTCACAGAACACAAAGAAGTTTATCAGAGAGCTTCTTGTCTCTGTTATCGGAGGATATTTCCTTTGGTCCTATAGTCTTCAAAGGGAACCGAAATATCTGTTCTCAGATTCCACAGAAACAAGGCTAACAAAGAGATCCACGAAATACAGATGTAACTCTTAGAGATGAATTAACAGAACACTAAGCAGTTTCTCAGAAAGCTTCTTTCCAGATTTAATCTGAGGATATTTCCTTTTTCACCACAGCCCTCTATGGGCTTCCAAATATCACTTTGCCAATTCCACAAGAACTGTCTTAGCGAAAGGCTTCCTGAGGGGAAAGCTGTAAGTCAGTGACATGATTTCACAGAACACAAAGAAGTTTCTCAGAAAGCTTCTTTCTCTTTGATATCGGGGGATATTTCCTTTGGCCCTATAGTCTTCAAAGGGATCCGAAATATCTGTTCTCAGATTCCACAGAAATAAGGCTAGGAAAGAGATCCACGAAATACAGAAGTAACTCTGTGAGTGTAAGTCACACATCACAGAGCAGTTTCTCAGAAAGCTTCTTTCCAGTTTTCATCTGAGGATATTTCCTTTTTCACCATAGCCCTCTATGGGCTTCCAAATATCACTTTGCCAATTCCACAAGAACTGTCTTAGCGAAAGGCTTCTTGAGGGGAAAGCTGTAACTCTGTGAGATGATTTCACAGAACACAAAGAAGTTTCTCAGTAAGTTTCTTTCTCTTTGTTATCGGAGGATATTTCCTTTGGCCCTATAGTCTTCAAAGGGATCCGAAATATCTGTTCTCAGATTCCACAGAAATAAGGCTAGCAGAGAGATCCACGAAATACAGATGTAACTCTGTGAGATGAATTAACAGAACACTAAGCAGTTTCTCAGAAAGCTTCTTTCCAGATTTCATCTGAGGATATTTCCTTTTTCACCATAGCCCTCTATGGGCTTCCGAATATCACTTTGCCAACTCCACAAGAACTGTCTTAGCGAAAGGCTTCTTGAGGGGAAAGCTGTAACTCTGTGAGATGATTTCAAAGAACACAAAGAAGTTTCTCAGTAAGCTTCTTTCTCTTTGTTATCGGAGGATATTTCCTTTGGCCCTATAGTCTTCAAAGGGATCCGAAATATCTGTTCTCAGATTCCACAGAAATAAGTCTAGCAGAGAGATTCTCGAAATACAGATGTAACTCTGTGAGATGAATTAAAAGAACACTAAGCAGTTTCTCATAAAGCTTCTTTCCAGATTTCATCTGAGGATATTTCCTTATTCACCATAGCCCTCTAAGGGCTTTCAAAAGTCACTTTGCCAATTCCACAAGAACTGTCTTAGCGAAAGGCTTCTTGAGGGGAAAGCTGTAACTCTGTGAGGTGATTTCACAGAACACAAAGTAGTTTCTCAGAAAATTTCTTTCTCTTTGTTATCGGAGGATATTTCCTTTGGCCCAATAGTCTTCAAAGGGAACCGAAATATCTGTTCTCAGATTCCACAGAAATCAGGCTAGCAAAGAGATCCACGAAATACAGATTTAACTCTGGGAGTGGAAGTCACACATCACAGAGCAGTTTCTCTGAAAGCTTCTTTCCAGATTTCATCTGAGGATATTTCCTTTTTCACCATAGCCCTCTAAGGGCTTCCGAATATCACATTAACAATTCCACAAGAACTGTCTTAGCGAAAGGCTTCTTGAGGGGAAAGGTATAACTCTGTGAGATGATTTCACAGAACACTAAGAAGTTTCTCAGAAGGCTTCTTTCTCTTTGTTATCGGAGGATATTTCCTTTGGCCCTATAGTCTTCAAAGGGATCCGAAATATCTGTTCTCAGATTCCACAGAAATAAGGCTAGCAGAGATCCACGAAATACAGATGTAACTCTGTGAGATGAATTAACAGAACACTAAGCAGTTTCTCAGAAAGCTTCTTTCCAGATTTCATCTGAGGATATTTCCTTTTTCACCATAGCCCTCTAAGGGATTCCAAATGTCACTTTGCCAATTCCACAAGAACTGTCTTAGCGAAAGCCTTCTTGAGGGGAAAGCTGTAACTCTGTGAGGTGATTTCACAGAACACAAAGTAGTTTCTCAGAAAGCTTCTTTCTCTTTGTTATCGGAGGATATTTCCTTTGGCCCTATAGTCTTCAAAGGGATCCGAAATATCTGTTCTCAGATTCCACAGAAATAAGGCTAGCAAAGAGATCCACGAAAGACAGATGTAACTCTGTGAGTGGAAGTCACACATCACAGAGCAGTTTCTCAGAAAGCTTCTTTCCAGATTTCATCTGAGGATATTTCCTTTTTCACCATAGCCCTCTATGGGCTTCCAAATATCACTTTGTGAATTTCACAAGAACTGTCTTAGCGAAAGGCTTCTTGAGGGGAAAGCTGTAACTCTGTGAGATGATTTCACGGAACACAAAGAAGTTTCTCAGAAAGCTTATTTCTCTTTGTTATCGGAGGATATTTCCTTTGGCCCTATAGTCTTCAAACGGATCCGAAATATCTGTTCTCAGATTCCACAGAAATAAGGCTAGCAAAGACATCCACGAAATACAGATGTAACTCTGTGAGATGAATTAACAGAACACTAAGCAGTTTCTCAGAAACTTCTTTCCAGATTTCATCTGAGGATATTTCCTTTTTCACCATAGCCCTCTATGGGCTTCAAATGTCACTTTGCCTATTCCACAAGAACTGTCTTAGCGAAAGGCTTCTTGAGGGGAAACTGTAACTCTGTGAGACAACTTCACAGAACACAAAGAAGTTTAGCAGAAAGCTTCTTGTCTCTGTTATCGGAGGATATTTCCTTTGGCCCTATAGTCTTCAAAGGGAACCGAAATATCTGTTCTCAGATTCCACAGAAATAAGGCGAGCAAAGAGATCCACGAATTACAGATGTAACTCTGTGAGATGAATTAACAGAACACTAAGCAGTTTCTCAGAAAGCTTCTTTCCAGATTTCATCTGAGGATATTTCCTTTTTCACCATAGCCATCTAAGGGTTTCAAAATGTCACTTTGCCAATTCCACAAGAACTGTCTTAGCGAAAGGCTTCTTGAGGGGAAAGCTGTAACTCTGTGAGAAGACTTCACAGAACACAAAGAAGTTTATCAGAAAGCTTCTTGTCTCTGTTATCGGAGGAGATTTCTTTTGGCCCTATAGTCTTCAAAGGGAACCGAAGTATCTGTTCTCAGATTCCACAGAAATAAGGCTAGCAAAGAGATCCACGAAATACAGATGTAACTCTGTGAGATGAGTTAACAGAACACTAAGCAGTTTCTCAGAAACCTTCTTTCCAGATTTCATCTGAGGATATTTCCTTTTTCACCATAGCCCTCTATGGGCTTCCAAATATCACTTTGCCAATTCCACAAGAACTGTCTTAGCGAAAGGCTTCTTGAGGGGAAAGCTGTAACTCTGTGAGATCATTTCACAGAACACAAAGAAGTTTCTCAGAAAGCTTCTTTCTCTTTGTTATCGGGGGATATTTCCTTTGGCCCTATAGTCTTCAAAGGGATCCGAAATATCTGTTCTCAGATTCCACAGAAATAAGGCTAGCAAAGAGATCCACGAAAGACAGATGTAACTCTGTGAGTGGAAGTCACACATCACAGAGCAGTTTCTCAGAAAGCTTCTTTCCAGATTTCATCTGAGGATATTTCCTTTTTCACCATAGCCCTCTATGGGCTTTCAAATATCACTTTGTGAATTTCACAAGAACTGTCTTAGCGAAAGGCTTCTTGAGGGGAAAGCTGTAACTCTGTGAGATGATTTCACGGAACACAAAGAAGTATCTCAGAAAGCTTATTTCTCTTTGTTATCGGAGGATATTTCCTTTGGCCCTATAGTCTTCAAACGGATCCGAAATATCTGTTCTCAGATTCCACAGAAATAAGGCTAGCAAAGAGATCCACGAAATACAGATGTAACTCTGTGAGATGAATTAACAGAACACTAAGCAGTTTCTCAGAAACTTCTTTCCAGATTTCATCTGAGGATATTTCCTTTTTCACCATAGCCCTCTATGGGCTTCAAATGTCACTTTGCCTATTCCACAAGAACTGTCTTAGCGAAAGGCTTCTTGAGGGGAAAGCTGTAACTCTGTGAGACAACTTCACAGAACACGAAGAAGTTTAGCAGAAAGCTTCTTGTCTCTGTTATCGGAGGATATTTCCTTTGGCCCTATAGTCTTCAAAGGGAACCGAAATATCTGTTCTCAGATTCCACAGAAATAAGGCGAGCAAAGAGATCCACGAATTACAGATGTAACTCTGTGAGATGAATTAACAGAACACTAAGCAGTTTCTCAGAAAGCTTCTTTCCAGATTTCATCTGAGGATATTTCCTTTTTCACCATAGCCATCTAAGGGTTTCAAAATGTCACTTTGCCAATTCCACAAGAACTGTCTTAGCGAAAGGCTTCTTGAGGGGAAAGCTGTAACTCTGTGAGAAGACTTCACAGAACACAAAGAAGTTTAGCAGAAAGCTTCTTGTCTCTGTTATCGGAGGAGATTTCTTTTGGCCCTATAGTCTTCAAAGGGAACCGAAATATCTGTTCTCAGATTCCACAGAAATAAGGCTAGCAAAGAGATCCACGAAATACAGATGTAACTCTGTGAGATGAATTAACAGAACACTAAGCAGTTTCTCAGAAACCTTCTTTCCAGATTTCATCTGAGGATATTTCCTTTTTCACCATAGCCCTCTATGGGCTTCCAAATATCACTTTGCCAATTCCACAAGAACTGTCTTAGCGAAAGGCTTCTTGAGGGGAAAGCTGTAACTCTGTGAGATCATTTCACAGAACACAAAGAAGTTTCTCAGAAAGCTTCTTTCTCTTTGTTATCGGGGGATATTTCCTTTGGCCCTATAGTCTTCAAAGGGATCCGAAATATCTGTTCTCAGATTCCACAGAAATAAGGCTAGCAAAGAGATCCACGAAATACAGATGTAACTCTGTGAGTGGAAGTCACACATCACAGAGCAGTTTCTCAGAAAGCTTCTTTCCAGATTTCATCTGAGGATATTTCCTTTTTCACCATAGCCCTCTATGGGCTTCCAAATATCACTTTGCCAATTCCACAAGAACTGTCTTAGCGAAAGGCTTCTTGAGGGGAAAGCTGTAACTCTGTGAGATGATTTCACAGAACACAAAGAAGTTTCTCAGTAAGTTTCTTTCTCTTTGTTATCGGAGGATATTTCCTTTGGCCCTATAGTCTTCAAAGGGATCCGAAATATCTGTTCTCAGATTCCACAGAAATAAGGCTAGCAGAGAGATCCACGAAATACAGATGTAACACTGTGAGATGAATTAACAGAACACTAAGCAGTTTCTCAGAAAGCTTCTTTCCAGATTTCATCTGAGGATATTTCCTTTTTCACCATAGCCCTCTATGGGCTTCCGAATATCACTTTGCCAACTCCACAACAACTGTCTTAGCGAAAGGCTTCTTGAGGGGAAAGCTGTAACTCTGTGAGATGATTTCAAAGAACACAAAGAAGTTTCTCAGTAAGCTTCTTTCTCTTTGTTATCGGAGGATATTTCCTTTGGCCCTATAGTCTTCAAAGGGATCCGAAATATCTGTTCTCAGATTCCACAGAAATAAGTCTAGCAGAGAGATTCTCGAAATACAGATGTAACTCTGTGAGATGAATTAACAGAACACTAAGCAGTTTCTCATAAAGCTTCTTTCCAGATTTCATCTGAGGATATTTCCTTATTCACCATAGCCCTCTAAGGGCTTTCAAAAGTCACTTTGCCAATTCCACAAGAACTGTCTTAGCGAAAGGCTTCTTGAGGGGAAAGCTGTAACTCTGTGAGGTGATTTCACAGAACACAAAGAAGTTTCTCAGAAAATTTCTTTCTCTTTGTTATCGGAGGATATTTCCTTTGGCCCAATAGTCTTCAAAGGGAACCGAAATATCTGTTCTCAGATTCCACAGAAATCAGGCTAGCAAAGAGATCCACGAAATACAGATTTAACTCTGGGAGTGGAAGTCACACATCACAGAGCAGTTTCTCTGAAAGCTTCTTTCCAGATTTCATCTGAGGATATTTCCTTTTTCACCATAGCCCTCTAAGGGCTTCCGAATATCACATTAACAATTCCACAAGAACTGTCTTAGCGAAAGGCTTCTTGAGGGGAAAGGTATAACTCTGTGAGATGATTTCACAGAACACAAAGAAGTTTCTCAGAAGGCTTCTTTCTCTTTGTTATCGGAGGATATTTCCTTTGGCCCTATAGTCTTCAAAGGGATCCGAAATATCTGTTCTCAGATTCCACAGAAATAAGGCTAGCAGAGATCCACGAAATACAGATGTAACTCTGTGAGATGAATTAACAGAACACTAAGCAGTTTCTCAGAAAGCTTCTTTCCAGATTTCATCTGAGGATATTTCCTTTTTCACCATAGCCCTCTAAGGGATTCCAAATGTCACTTTGCCAATTCCACAAGAACTGTCTTAGCGAAAGCCTTCTTGAGGGGAAAGCTGTAACTCTGTGAGGTGATTTCACAGAACACAAAGTAGTTTCTCAGAAACCTTCTTTCTCTTTGTTATCGGAGGATATTTCCTTTGGCCCTATAGTCTGCAAAGGGATCCGAAATATCTGTTCTCAGATTCCACAGAAATAAGGCTAGCAAAGAGATCCACGAAAGACAGATGTAACTCTGTGAGTGGAAGTCACACGTCTCAGAGCAGTTTCTCAGAAAGCTTCTTTCCAGATTTCATCAGAGAATATTTTCTTTTTCACCGTAGCCCTCTATGGGATTCCAAATATCACTTTGCCAATTCCACAAGAACTGTCTTAGCGAAAGGCTTCTTGAGGGGAAAGCTGTAACTCTGTGAGATGATTTCACAGAACACAAAGAAGTTTCTCAGAAAGCTTCTTTCTCTTTGTTATCGGAGGATATTTCCTTTGGCCCTATAGTCTACAAAGGGATCCGAAATATCTGTTCTCAGATTCCACAGAAATAAGGCTAGCAAAGAGTTCCACGAAATACAGATGTAACTCTGTGAGTGGAAGTCACACATCACAGAGCAGTTTCTCAGAAAGCTTCTTTCCAGATTTCATCTGGGGATATTTCCTTTTTCAACATAGCCCTCTATGGGCTTCTAAATATCACTTTGCCAATTCCACAAGAACTGTCTTAGCGAAAGGCTTCTTGAGGGGAAAGCTGTAACTCTGTGAGATGATTTCACAGATCACAAAGAAGTTTCTCAGAAAGCTTGTTTCTCTTTGTTATCGGAGGATATTTCCTTTGGCCCTATAGTCTTCAAAGGGATCCGAAATATCTGTTCTCATTTTCCACAGAAATAAGGCTAGCAAAGAGATCCACGAAATACAGATGTAACTCTGTGAGTCGAAGTCACATATCACAGAGCAGTTTCTCAGAAAGCTTCTTTCCAGATTTCATCTGAGGATATTTCCTTTTTCACCATCGCCCTCTCTGGGCGTCCAAATATCACTTTGCCAATTCCACAAGAACTGTCTTAGCGAAAGGCTTCTTGAGGGGAAAGCTGTAACTCTGTGAGATGATTTCACAGAACACAAAGAAGTTTCTCAGAAAGCTTCTTTCTCTTTGTTATCGGAGGATATTTCCTTTGGCCCTATAGTCTTCAAAGGGATCCGAAATATCTGTTCTCAGATTCCAAAGAAATAAGGCTAGCAAAGAGATCCACGAAATACAGATGTAACTCTGTGAGATGAATTAACAGAACACTAAGCAGTTTCTCAGAAAGCTTCTTTCCAGATTTCATCTGAGGATATTTCCTTTTTCACCATAGCCCTCTATGGGCTTCCAAATATCACTTTGCCAATTCCACAAGAACTGTCTTAGCGAAAGGCTTCTTGAGGGGAAAGCTGTAACTCTGTGAGATGATTTCACAGAACACTAAGAAGTTTCTCAGAAAGCTTCTTTCTGTTTGTTATCGGAGGATATTTCCTTTGGCCCTATAGTCTTCAAAGGGATCCGAAATATCTGTTCTCAGATTCCAAAGAAATAAGGCTAGCAAAGAGAACCACGAAATACAGATGTAACTCTGTGAGATGAATTAACAGAACACTAAGCAGTATCTCAGAAAGCTTCTTTCCAGATTTCATCTGAGGATATTTCCTTTTTCACCATAGCCCTATATGGGCTTCCAAATATCACTTTGCCAATTCCACAAGAACTGTCTTAGCGAAAGGCTTCTTGAGGGGAAAGCTGTAACTCTCTGAGATGATTTCACAGATCACAAAGAAGTTTCTCAGAAAGCTTCTTTCTCTTTGTTATCGGAGGATATTTCCTTTGGCCCTATAGTCTTCAAAGGGATCCGAAATATCTCTTCTCAGATTCCACCGAAATAAGACTAGCAAAGAGATCCATGAAATACAGATGTAACTCTGTGAGTGGAAGTCACACATCACAGAGCAGTTTCTCAGAAAGCTTCTTTCCAGATTTCATCTGAGGATATTTCCTTTTTCACCATAGCCCTCTATGGCCTTCCAAATATCACTTTGCCAATTCCACAAGAACTGTCTTAGCGAAAGGCTTCTTGAGGGGAAAGCTGTAACTCTGTGAGATGATTTCACAGAACACACAGAAGTTTCTCAGAAAGCTTCTTTCTCTTTGTTTTCGGAGGATATTTCCTTTGGCCCTATAGTCTTCAAAGGGATCCGAAATATCTGTTCTCAGATTCCACAGAAATAAGGCTAGCAAAGAGATGCCCGAAATACAGATGTAACTCTGTGAGATGAATTAACAGAACACTAAGCAGTTTCTCAGAAAGCTTCTTTCCAGATTTCATCTGAGGATATTTCCTTTTTCACCATAGCCCTGTATGGGCTTCCAAATATCACTTTGCCAATTCCACAAGAACTGTCTTAGCGAAAGGCTTCTTGAGGGGAAAGCTGTAACTCTGTGAGATGATTTCACAGAACACAAAGAAGTTTCTCAGAAAGCTTCTTTCTCTTTGTTATCGGAGGATATTTCCTTTGGCCCTATAGTCTTCAAAGGGATCCGAAATATCTGTTCTCAGATTCCACAGAAATAAGGCTAGCAAAGAGATCCACGAAATACAGATGTAACTCTGTGAGATGAATTAACAGAACACTAAGCAGTTTCTCAGAAAGCTTCTTTCCAGATTTCATCTGAGGATATTTCCTTTTTCACCATAGCCCTCTATGGGCTTCCAAATATCACTTTGCCAATTCCACAAGAACTGTCTTAGCGAAAGGCTTCTTGAGGGGAAAGCTGTAACTCTGTTAGATGATTTCACAGATCACAAAGAAGTTTCTCAGAAAGCTTCTTTCTCTTTGTTATCGGAGGATATTTCCTTTGGCCCTATAGTCTTCAAAGGGATCTGAAATATCTCTTCTCAGATTCCACAGAAATAAGGCTAGCAAAGAGATCCACGAAATACAGATGTAACTCTGTGAGTGGAAGTCACACATCACAGAGCAGTTTCTCAGAAATCTTCTTTCCAGATTTCATCTGAGGATATTTCCTTTTTCACCATAGCCCTCTATGGCCTTCCAAATATCACTTTGCCAATTCCACAAGAACTGTCTTAGCGAAAGGCTTCTTGAAGGGAAAGCTGTAACTCTGTGAGATGATTTCACAGAACACAAAGAAGTTTCTCAGTAAGCTTCTTTCTCTTTGTTTTCGGAGGATATTTCCTTTGGCCCTATAGTCTTCAAAGGGATCCGAAATATCTGTTCTCAGATTCCACAGAAATAAGGCTAGCAAAGAGATGCACGAAATACAGATGTAACTCTGTGAGATGAATTAACAGAACACTAAGCAGTTTCTCAGAAAGCTTCTTTCCAGATTTCATCTGAGGATATTTCCTTTTTCACCATAGCCCTCTATGGGCTTCCAAATATCACTTTGCCAATTCCACAAGAACTGTCTTAGCGAAAGGCTTCTTGAGGGGAGAGCTGTAACTCTGTGAGATGATTTCACAGAACACACAGAAGTTTCCCAGAAAGCTTCTTTCTCTTTTTTTTCGGAGGATATTTCCATTGGCCCTATAGTCTTCAAAGGGATCCGAAATATCTGTTCTCAGATTCCAAAGAAATAAGGCTAGCAAAGAGATGCCCGAAATACAGATGTAACTCTGTGAGATGAATTAACAGAACACTAAGCAGTTTCTCAGAAAGCTTCTTTCCAGATTTCATCTGAGGATATTTCCTTTTTCACCATAGCCCTCTATGGGCTTCCAAATATCACTTTGCCAATTCCAAAAGAACTGTCTTAGCGAAAGGCTTCTTGAGGGGAGAGCTGTAACTCTGTGAGATGATTTCACAGAACACACAGAAGTTTCTCAGAAAGCTTCTTTCTCTTTGTTTTCGGAGGATATTTCCTTTGGCCCTATAGTCTTCAAAGGGATCCGAAATATCTGTTCTCAGATTCCACAGAAATAAGGCTAGCAAAGAGATCCACGAAATACAGATGTAACTCTGTGAGATTAATTAACAGAACACTAAGCAGTTTCTCAGAAAGCTTCTTTCCAGATTTCATCTGAGGATATTTCCTTTTTCACCATAGCCCTGTATGGGCTTCCAAATATCACTTTGCCAATTCCACAAGAACTGTCTTAGCGAAAGGCTTCTTGAGGGGAAATCTGTAACTCTGTGAGATGATTTCACAGAACACAAAGAAGTTTCTCAGTAAGCTTCTTTCTCTTTGTTATCGGAGGGTATTTCCTATGGCCCTATAGTCTTCAAAGGGATCCGAAATATCTGTTCTCAGATTCCACAGAAATAAGGCTAGCAAAGAGATCCACGAAATACAGATGTAACTCTGTGAGATGAATTAACAGAACACTAAGCAGTTTCTCAGAAAGCTTCTTTCCAGATTTCATCTGAGGATATTTCCTTTTTCACCATAGCCCTCTATGGGCTTCCAAATATCACTTTGCCAATTCCACAAGAACTGTCTTAGCGAAAGGCTTCTTGAGGGGAAAGCTGTAACTCTGTGAGATGATTTCACAGATCACAAAGAAGTTTCTCAGAAAGCTTCTTTCTCTTTGTTATCGGAGGATATTTCCTTTGGCCCTATAGTCTTCAAAGGGATCCGAAATATCTCTTCTCAGATTCCACAGAAATAAGGCTAGCAAAGAGATCCACGACATACAGATGTAACTCTGTGAGTGGAAGTCACACATCACAGAGCAGTTTCTCAGAAAGCTTCTTTTCAGATTTCATCTGAGGATATTTCCTTTTTCACCATAGCCCTCTATGGCCTTCCATATATCACTTTCCCAATTCCACAAGAACTGTGTTAGCGAAAGGCTTCTTCAGGGGAAAGCTGTAACTCTGTGAGATGATTTCACAGAACACACAGAAGTTTCTCAGTAAGCTTCTTTCTCTTTGTTTTCGGAGGATATATCCCCTGGCCCTATAGTCTTCAAAGGGATCAGAAATATCTGTTCTCAGATTGCACAGAAATAAGGCTAGCAAAGAGATCCACGAAATACAGATGTAACTCTGTGAGTGGAAGTCACACATCACAGAGCAGTTTCTCAGACAGCTTCTTTCCAGATTTCATCTGAGGATATTTCCTTTTTCACCATAGCCCTCTATGGGCTTCCAAATATCACTTTGCCAATTCCACAAGAACTGTCTTAGCGAAAGGCTTCTTGAGGGGAAAGCTGTAACTCTGTGAGATGATTTCACAGAACACAAAGAAGTTTCTCAGTAAGCTTCTTTCTCTTCGTTATCGGAGGATATTTCCTTTGGCCCTATGGTCTTCAAGGGGATCTGAAATATCTGTTCTCAGATTTCAGAGAAATAAGGCTAGGAAAGAGATGCACGAAATACAGATGTAACTCTGTGAGATGAATTAACAGAACACTAAGCAGTTTCTCAGAAAGCTTCTTTCCAGATTTCATCTGAGGAGATTTCCTTTTTCACCATAGCCCTCTATGGGCTTCCAAATATCACTTTGCGAATTCCACAAGAACTGTTTTAGCGAAAGGCTTCTTGAGGCGAAAGCTGTAACTCTGTGAGATGATTTCACAGATCACAAAGAAGTTTCTCAGAAAGCTTGTTTCTCTTTGTTATCGGAGGATATTTCCTTTGGCCCTATAGTCTTCAAAGGGATCCGAAATATCTGTTCTCAGATTCCACAGAAATAAGGCTAGCAAAGAGATCCACGAAAAACAGATGTAACTCTGTAGGTTGAAGTCACACATCACAGAGCAGTTTCTCAGAAAGCTTCTTTCCAGATTTCTTCTGAGGATATTTCCTTTTTCACCATAGCCTTCTATGGGCTTCCAAATATCTCTTTGCCAATTCCACAAGAACTGTCTTAGCAAAAGGCTTCTTGAGGGGAAAGCTGTAACTCTGTGAGATGATTTCACAGAACAGAAAGAAGTTTCTCAGTAAGCTTCTTTCTCTTCGTTATCGGAGGATATTTCCTTTGGCCCTATGGTCTTCAAGGGGATCTGAAATATCTGTTCTCAGATTCCACAGAAATAAGGCTAGGAAAGAGATGCACGAAATACAGATGTAACTCTGTGAGATGAATTAACAGAACACTAAGCAGTTTCTCAGAAAGCTTCTTTCCAGATTTCATCTGAGGATATTTCCTTTTTCACCATAGCCCTATATGGGCTTCCAAATATCACTTTGCCAATTCCACAAGAACTGTCTTAGCGAAAGGCTTCTTGAGGGGAAAGCTGTAACTCTCTGAGATGATTTCACAGATCACAAAGAAGTTTCTCAGAAAGCTTCTTTCTCTTTGTTATCGGAGGATATTTCCTTTGGCCCTATAGTCTTCAAAGGGATCCGAAATATCTGTTCTCAGATTCCACAGAAATAAGGCTAGCAAAGAGATCCACGAAAAACAGATGTAACTCTGTAGGTTGAAGTCACACATCACAGAGCAGTTTCTCAGAAAGCTTCTTTCCAGATTTCTTCTGAGGATATTTCCTTTTTCACCATAGCCTTCTATGGGCTTCCAAATATCTCTTTGCCAATTCCACAAGAACTGTCTTAGCAAAAGGCTTCTTGAGGGGAAAGCTGTAACTCTGTGAGATGATTTCACAGAACAGAAAGAAGTTTCTCAGTAAGCTTCTTTCTCTTCGTTATCGGAGGATATTTCCTTTGGCCCTATGGTCTTCAAGGGGATCTGAAATATCTGTTCTCAGATTCCACAGAAATAAGGCTAGGAAAGAGATGCACGAAATACAGATGTAACTCTGTGAGATGAATTAACAGAACACTAAGCAGTTTCTCAGAAAGCTTCTTTCCAGATTTCATCTGAGGATATTTCCTTTTTCACCATAGCCCTATATGGGCTTCCAAATATCACTTTGCCAATTCCACAAGAACTGTCTTAGCGAAAGGCTTCTTGAGGGGAAAGCTGTAACTCTCTGAGATGATTTCACAGATCACAAAGAAGTTTCTCAGAAAGCTTCTTTCTCTTTGTTATCGGAGGATATTTCCTTTGGCCCTATAGTCTTCAAAGGGATCCGAAATATCTCTTCTCAGATTCCACCGAAATAAGACTAGCAAAGAGATCCATGAAATACAGATGTAACTCTGTGAGTGGAAGTCACACATCACAGAGCAGTTTCTCAGAAAGCTTCTTTCCAGATTTCATCTGAGGATATTTCCTTTTTCACCATAGCCCTCTATGGCCTTCCAAATATCACTTTGCCAATTCCACAAGAACTGTCTTAGCGAAAGGCTTCTTGAGGGGAAAGCTGTAACTCTGTGAGATGATTTCACAGAACACACAGAAGTTTCTCAGAAAGCTTCTTTCTCTTTGTTTTCGGAGGATATTTCCTTTGGCCCTATAGTCTTCAAAGGGATCCGAAATATCTGTTCTCAGATTCCACAGAAATAAGGCTAGCAAAGAGATGCCCGAAATACAGATGTAACTCTGTGAGATGAATTAACAGAACACTAAGCAGTTTCTCAGAAAGCTTCTTTCCAGATTTCATCTGAGGATATTTCCTTTTTCACCATAGCCCTGTATGGGCTTCCAAATATCACTTTGCCAATTCCACAAGAACTGTCTTAGCGAAAGGCTTCTTGAGGGGAAAGCTGTAACTCTGTGAGATGATTTCACAGAACACAAAGAAGTTTCTCAGAAAGCTTCTTTCTCTTTGTTATCGGAGGATATTTCCTTTGGCCCTATAGTCTTCAAAGGGATCCGAAATATCTGTTCTCAGATTCCACAGAAATAAGGCTAGCAAAGAGATCCACGAAATACAGATGTAACTCTGTGAGATGAATTAACAGAACACTAAGCAGTTTCTCAGAAAGCTTCTTTCCAGATTTCATCTGAGGATATTTCCTTTTTCACCATAGCCCTCTATGGGCTTCCAAATATCACTTTGCCAATTCCACAAGAACTGTCTTAGCGAAAGGCTTCTTGAGGGGAAAGCTGTAACTCTGTTAGATGATTTCACAGATCACAAAGAAGTTTCTCAGAAAGCTTCTTTCTCTTTGTTATCGGAGGATATTTCCTTTGGCCCTATAGTCTTCAAAGGGATCTGAAATATCTCTTCTCAGATTCCACAGAAATAAGGCTAGCAAAGAGATCCACGAAATACAGATGTAACTCTGTGAGTGGAAGTCACTCATCACAGAGCAGTTTCTCAGAAATCTTCTTTCCAGATTTCATCTGAGGATATTTCCTTTTTCACCATAGCCCTCTATGGCCTTCCAAATATCACTTTGCCAATTCCACAAGAACTGTCTTAGCGAAAGGCTTCTTGAAGGGAAAGCTGTAACTCTGTGAGATGATTTCACAGAACACAAAGAAGTTTCTCAGTAAGCTTCTTTCTCTTTGTTTTCGGAGGATATTTCCTTTGGCCCTATAGTCTTCAAAGGGATCCGAAATATCTGTTCTCAGATTCCACAGAAATAAGGCTAGCAAAGAGATGCACGAAATACAGATGTAACTCTGTGAGATGAATTAAAAGAACACTAAGCAGTTTCTCAGAAAGCTTCTTTCCAGATTTCATCTGAGGATATTTCCTTTTTCACCATAGCCCTCTATGGGCTTCCAAATATCACTTTGCCAATTCCACAAGAACTGTCTTAGCGAAAGGCTTCTTGAGGGGAGAGCTGTAACTCTGTGAGATGATTTCACAGAACACACAGAAGTTTCCCAGAAAGCTTCTTTCTCTTTTTTTTCGGAGGATATTTCCATTGGCCCTATAGTCTTCAAAGGGATCCGAAATATCTGTTCTCAGATTCCAAAGAAATAAGGCTAGCAAAGAGATGCCCGAAATACAGATGTAACTCTGTGAGATGAATTAACAGAACACTAAGCAGTTTCTCAGAAAGCTTCTTTCCAGATTTCATCTGAGGATATTTCCTTTTTCACCATAGCCCTCTATGGGCTTCCAAATATCACTTTGCCAATTCCAAAAGAACTGTCTTAGCGAAAGGCTTCTTGAGGGGAGAGCTGTAACTCTGTGAGATGATTTCACAGAACACACAGAAGTTTCTCAGAAAGCTTCTTTCTCTTTGTTTTCGGAGGATATTTCCTTTGGCCCTATAGTCTTCAAAGGGATCCGAAATATCTGTTCTCAGATTCCACAGAAATAAGGCTAGCAAAGAGATCCACGAAATACAGATGTAACTCTGTGAGATGAATTAACAGAACACTAAGCAGTTTCTCAGAAAGCTTCTTTCCAGATTTCATCTGAGGATATTTCCTTTTTCACCATAGCCCTGTATGGGCTTCCAAATATCACTTTGCCAATTCCACAAGAACTGTCTTAGCGAAAGGCTTCTTGAGGGGAAATCTGTAACTCTGTGAGATGATTTCACAGAACACAAAGAAGTTTCTCAGTAAGCTTCTTTCTCTTTGTTATCGGAGGGTATTTCCTATGGCCCTATAGTCTTCAAAGGGATCCGAAATATCTGTTCTCAGATTCCACAGAAATAAGGCTAGCAAAGAGATCCACGAAATACAGATGTAACTCTGTGAGATGAATTAACAGAACACTAAGCAGTTTCTCAGAAAGCTTCTTTCCAGATTTCATCTGAGGATATTTCCTTTTTCACCATAGCCCTCTATGGGCTTCCAAATATCACTTTGCCAATTCCACAAGAACTGTCTTAGCGAAAGGCTTCTTGAGGGGAAAGCTGTAACTCTGTGAGATGATTTCACAGATCACAAAGAAGTTTCTCAGAAAGCTTCTTTCTCTTTGTTATCGGAGGATATTTCCTTTGGACCTATAGTCTTCAAAGGGATCCGAAATATCTCTTCTCAGATTCCACAGAAATAAGGCTAGCAAAGAGATCCACGACATACAGATGTAACTCTGTGAGTGGAAGTCACACATCACAGAGCAGTTTCTCAGAAAGCTTCTTTTCAGATTTCATCTGAGGATATTTCCTTTTTCACCATAGCCCTCTATGGCCTTCCATATATCACTTTCCCAATTCCACAAGAACTGTGTTAGCGAAAGGCTTCTTCAGGGGAAAGCTGTAACTCTGTGAGATGATTTCACAGAACACACAGAAGTTTCTCAGTAAGCTTCTTTCTCTTTGTTTTCGGAGGATATATCCCCTGGCCCTATAGTCTTCAAAGGGATCAGAAATATCTGTTCTCAGATTGCACAGAAATAAGGCTAGCAAAGAGATCCACGAAATACAGATGTAACTCTGTGAGTGGAAGTCACACATCACAGAGCAGTTTCTCAGACAGCTTCTTTCCAGATTTCATCTGAGGATATTTCCTTTTTCACCATAGCCCTCTATGGGCTTCCAAATATCACTTTGCCAATTCCACAAGAACTGTCTTAGCGAAAGGCTTCTTGAGGGGAAAGCTGTAACTCTGTGAGATGATTTCACAGAACACAAAGAAGTTTCTCAGTAAGCTTCTTTCTCTTCGTTATCGGAGGATATTTCCTTTGGCCCTATGGTCTTCAAGGGGATCTGAAATATCTGTTCTCAGATTTCAGAGAAATAAGGCTAGGAAAGAGATGCACGAAATACAGATGTAACTCTGTGAGATGAATTAACAGAACACTAAGCAGTTTCTCAGAAAGCTTCTTTCCAGATTTCATCTGAGGAGATTTCCTTTTTCACCATAGCCCTCTATGGGCTTCCAAATATCACTTTGCGAATTCCACAAGAACTGTTTTAGCGAAAGGCTTCTTGAGGCGAAAGCTGTAACTCTGTGAGATGATTTCACAGATCACAAAGAAGTTTCTCAGAAAGCTTGTTTCTCTTTGTTATCGGAGGATATTTCCTTTGGCCCTATAGTCTTCAAAGGGATCCGAAATATCTGTTCTCAGATTCCACAGAAATAAGGCTAGCAAAGAGATCCACGAAAAACAGATGTAACTCTGTAGGTTGAAGTCACACATCACAGAGCAGTTTCTCAGAAAGCTTCTTTCCAGATTTCTTCTGAGGATATTTCCTTTTTCACCATAGCCTTCTATGGGCTTCCAAATATCTCTTTGCCAATTCCACAAGAACTGTCTTAGCAAAAGGCTTCTTGAGGGGAAAGCTGTAACTCTGTGAGATGATTTCACAGAACAGAAAGAAGTTTCTCAGTAAGCTTCTTTCTCTTCGTTATCGGAGGATATTTCCTTTGGCCCTATGGTCTTCAAGGGGATCTGAAATATCTGTTCTCAGATTCCACAGAAATAAGGCTAGGAAAGAGATGCACGAAATACAGATGTAACTCTGTGAGATGAATTAACAGAACACTAAGCAGTTTCTCAGAAAGCTTCTTTCCAGATTTCATCTGAGGATATTTCCTTTTTCACCATAGCCCTCTATGGGCTTCCAAATATCACTTTGCCAATTCCACAAGAACTGTCTTAGCGAAAGGCTTCTTGAGGGGAAAGCTGTAACTCTGTGAGATGATTTCACAGAACACAAAGAAGTTTCTCAGAAAGCTTCTTTCTCTTTGTTATCGGAGGATATTTCCTTTGGCCCTATAGTCTTCAAAGGGATCCGAAATATCTGTTCTCAGATTCCAAAGAAATAAGGCTAGCAAAGAGATCCACGAAATACAGATGTAACTCTGTGAGATGAATTAACAGAACACTAAGCAGTTTCTCTGAAAGCTTCTTTCCAGATTTCATCTGAGGATATTTCCTTTTTCACCATTGCCCTCTATGGGCTTCCAAATATCACTTTGCCAATTGCACAAGAACTGTCTTAGCAAAAGGCTTCTTGAGGGGAAACTGTAACTCTGTGAGATGATTTCACAGAACACAAAGAAGTTTCTCAGAAAGCTTCTTTCTGTTTGTTATCGGAGGATATTTCCTTTGGCCCTATAGTCTTCAAAGGGATACGAAATATCTCTTCTCAGATTCCACCGAAATAAGGCTAGCAAAGAGATCCACGAAATACAGATGTAACTCTGTGAGATGAATTAACAGAACACTAAGCAGTTTCTCTGAAAGCTTATTTCCAGATTTCATCTGAGGATATTTCCTTTTTCACCGTAGCCCTCTAGGGGTTCCAAATATCACTTTGCCAATTCCACAAGAACTGTCTTAGCGAAAGGCTTCTTGAGGGGAAAGCTGTAACTCTGTGAGATGATTTCACAGAACACTAAGAAGTTTCTCAGAAAGCTTCTTTCTGTTTGTTATCGGAGGATATTTCCTTTGGCTCTATAGTCTTCAAAGGGGTCCGAAATATCTGTTCTCAGATTCCACAGAAATAAGGCTAGCAAAGAGATGCACGAAATACACATGTAACTCTGTGAGATAAATTAAGAGAACACTAAGCAGTTTCTCAGAAAGCTTCTTTCCAGATTTCATCTGAGGATATTTCCTTTTTCAACATAGCCCTCTATGGGCTTCCAAATATCACTTTGCCAATTCCACAAGAACTGTCTTATCGAAAGGCTTCTTGAGGGGAAAGCTGTAACTCTGTGAGATGAGTTCACAGATCACAAAGAAGTTTCTCAGAAAGCTTCTTTCTGTTTGTTATCGGAGGATATTTCCTTTGGCTCTATAGTCTTCAAAGGGATCCGAAATATCTGTTCTCAGATTCCACAGAAATAAGGCTAGCAAAGAGATCCACGAAATACAGCTGTAACTCTGTGAGATGATTTAACAGAACACTAAGCAGTTTCTCAGAAAGCTTCTTTCCAGATTTCATCTGAGGATATTTCCTTTTTCACCATAGCCCTCTATGGCCTTCCAAATATCACTTTGCCAATTCCACAAGAACTGTCTTAGCGAAAGGCTTCTTGAGGGGAAAGCTGTAACTCTGAGAGATGATTTCACAGAACACACAGAAGTTTCTCACTAAGCTTCTTTCTCTTTGTTTTCGGAGGATATTTCCTTTGGCCCTATAGTCTTCAAAGGGATCCGAAATATCTGTTCTCAGATTCCACAGAAATAAGGCTAGCAAAGAGATGCACGAAATACAGATGTAACTCTGTGAGATGAATTAACAGAACACTAAGCAGTTTCTCAGAAAACTTCTTTCCAGATTTCATCTGAGGATATTTCCTTTTTCACCATAGCCCTCTATGGGCTTCCAAATATGACTTTGCCAATTCCACAAGAACTGTCTTAGCGAAAGGCTTCTTGAGGGGAAAGCTGTAACTCTGTGAGATGATTTCACAGAACACACAGAAGTTTCTCAGTAACCTTCTTTCTCTTTGTTTTCGGAGGATATATCCCCTGGCCCTATAGCCTTCAAAGGGATCAGAAATATCTGTTCTCAGATTGCACAGAAATAAGGCTAGCAAAGAGATCCACGAAATACAGATGTAACTCTGTGAGTGGAAGTCACACATCACAGAGCAGTTTCTCAGAAGGCTTCTTTCCAGATTTCATCTGAGGATATTTCCTTTTTCACCATAGCCCTCTATGGGCTTCCAAATATCACTTTGCCAATTCCACAAGAACTGTCTAAGCGAAAGGCTTCTTGAGGGGAAAGCTGTAACTCTGTGAGATGATTTCACAGAACACAAAGAAGTTTCTCAGTAAGCTTCTTTCTCTTTGTTATCGGAGGATATTTCCTTTGGCCCTATGGTCTTCAAGGGGATCTGAAATATCTGTTCTCAGATTTCAGAGAAATAAGGCTAGGAAAGAGATGCACGAAATACAGATGTAACTCTGTGAGATGAATTAACAGAACACTAAGCAGTTTCTCAGAAAGCTTCTTTCCAGATTTCATCTGAGGATATTTCCTTTTTCACCATAGCCCTCTATGGGCTTCCAAATATCACTTTGCCAATTCCACAAGAACTCTCTTAGCGAAAGGATTCTTGAGGGGAAAGCTGTAACTCTGTGAGATGATTTCACAGAACACAAAGAAGTTTCTCAGTAAGCTTCTTTCTCTTTGTTATCGGAGGATATTTCCTTTGGCCCTATAGTCTTCAAAGGGATCCGAAATATCTGTTCTCAGATTCCACAGAAATAAGGCTAGCAAAGAGATCCACGAAATACAGATAGTAACTCTGTGAGATGAATTAACAGAACACTAAGCAGTTTCTCAGAAAGCTTCTTTCCAGATTTCATCTGAGGATATTTCCTTTTTCACCATAGCCCTCTATGGCCTTCCAAATATCACTTTGCCAATTCCACAAGAATTGTCTTAGCGAAAGGCTTCTTGAGGGGAAAGCTGTAACTCTGTGAGATGATTTCACAGAACACAAAGAAGTTTCTCAGAAAGCTTCTTTCTGTTTGTTATCGGAGGATATTTCCTTTGGCCCTATAGTCTTCAAAGGGATCCGAAATATCTGTTCTCAGATTCCAAAGAAATAAGGCTAGCAAAGAGATGCACGAAATACAGATGTAACTCTGTGAGATGAAGTAACAGAACACTAAGCAGTTTCTCAGAAAGCTTCTTTCCAGATTTCATCTGAGGATATTTCCTTTTTCACCATAGCCCTCTATGGGCTTCCACATATCACTTTGCCAATTCCACAAGAACTGTCTTAGCGAAAAGCTTCTTTAGTGGAAAGGTGTAACTCTGTGAGATGATTTCACGGAACACAAAGAAGTTTCTCAGAAAGCTTCTTTCTCTTTGTTATCGGAGGATATTTCCTTTGGCCCTATAGTCTTCAAAGGGATCCGAAATATCTGTTCTCAGATTCCACAGAAATAAGGCTAGCAAAGAGATGCACGAAATACAGATGTAACTCTGTGAGATGAATTAACAGAACACTAAGCAGTTTCTCAGAAAGCTTCTTTCCAGATTTCATCTGAGGAGATTTCCTTTTTCACCATAGCCCTCTATGGGCTTCCAAATATCACTTTGCGAATTCCACAAGAACTGTTTTAGCGAAAGGCTTCTTGAGGCGAAAGCTGTAACTCTGTGAGATGATTTCACAGATCACAAAGAAGTTTCTCAGAAAGCTTCTTTCTCTTTGTTATCGGAGGATATTTCCTTTGGCCCTATAGTCTTCAAAGGGATCCGAAATATCTGTTCTCAGATACCACAGAAATAAGGCTAGCAAAGAGATCCACGAAAAACAGATGTAACTCTGTAGGTTGAAGTCACACATCACAGAGCAGTTTCTCAGAAAGCTTCTTTCCAGATTTCTTCTGAGGATATTTCCTTTTTCACCATAGCCTTCTATGGGCTTCCAAATATCTCTTTGCCAATTCCACAAGAACTGTCTTAGCAAAAGGCTTCTTGAGGGGAAAGCTGTAACTCTGTGAGATGATTTCACAGAACACAAAGAAGTTTCTCAGTAAGCTTCTTTCTCTTCGTTATCGGAGGATATTTCCTTTGGCCCTATGGTCTTCAAGGGGATCTGAAATATCTGTTCTCAGATTCCACAGAAATAAGGCTAGGAAAGAGATGCACGAAATACAGATGTAACTCTGTGAGATGAATTAACAGAACACTAAGCAGTTTCTCAGAAAGCTTCTTTCCAGATTTCATCTGAGGATATTTCCTTTTTCACCATAGCCCTCTATGGGCTTCCAAATATCACTTTGCCAATTCCACAAGAACTGTCTTAGCGAAAGGCTTCTTGAGGGGAAAGCTGTAACTCTGTGAGATGATTTCACAGAACACAAAGAAGTTTCTCAGAAAGCTTCTTTCTCTTTGTTATCGGAGGATATTTCCTTTGGCCCTATAGTCTTCAAAGGGATCCGAAATATCTGTTCTCAGATTCCAAAGAAATAAGGCTAGCAAAGAGATCCACGAAATACAGATGTAACTCTGTGAGATGAATTAACAGAACACTAAGCAGTTTCTCTGAAAGCTTCTTTCCAGATTTCATCTGAGGATATTTCCTTTTTCACCATTGCCCTCTATGGGCTTCCAAATATCACTTTGCCAATTGCACAAGAACTGTCTTAGCAAAAGGCTTCTTGAGGGGAAACTGTAACTCTGTGAGATGATTTCACAGAACACAAAGAAGTTTCTCAGAAAGCTTCTTTCTGTTTGTTATCGGAGGATATTTCCTTTGGCCCTATAGTCTTCAAAGGGATACGAAATATCTCTTCTCAGATTCCACAGAAATAAGGCTAGCAAAGAGATCCACGAAATACAGATGTAACTCTGTGAGATGAATTAACAGAACACTAAGCAGTTTCTCTGAAAGCTTATTTCCAGATTTCATCTGAGGATATTTCCTTTTTCACCGTAGCCCTCTAGGGGTTCCAAATATCACTTTGCCAATTCCACAAGAACTGTCTTAGCGAAAGGCTTCTTGAGGGGAAAGCTGTAACTCTGTGAGATGATTTCACAGAACACTAAGAAGTTTCTCAGAAAGCTTCTTTCTGTTTGTTATCGGAGGATATTTCCTTTGGCTCTATAGTCTTCAAAGGGGTCCGAAATATCTGTTCTCAGATTCCACAGAAATAAGGCTAGCAAAGAGATGCACGAAATACACATGTAACTCTGTGAGATAAATTAAGAGAACACTAAGCAGTTTCTCAGAAAGCTTCTTTCCAGATTTCATCTGAGGATATTTCCTTTTTCAACATAGCCCTCTATGGGCTTCCAAATATCACTTTGCCAATTCCACAAGAACTGTCTTATCGAAAGGCTTCTTGAGGGGAAAGCTGTAACTCTGTGAGATGATTTCACAGATCACAAAGAAGTTTCTCAGAAAGCTTCTTTCTGTTTGTTATCGGAGGATATTTCCTTTGGCTCTATAGTCTTCAAAGGGATCCGAAATATCTGTTCTCAGATTCCACAGAAATAAGGCTAGCAAAGAGATCCACGAAATACAGCTGTAACTCTGTGAGATGATTTAACAGAACACTAAGCAGTTTCTCAGAAAGCTTCTTTCCAGATTTCATCTGAGGATATTTCCTTTTTCACCATAGCCCTCTATGGCCTTCCAAATATCACTTTGCCAATTCCACAAGAACTGTCTTAGCGAAAGGCTTCTTGAGGGGAAAGCTGTAACTCTGAGAGATGATTTCACAGAACACACAGAAGTTTCTCACTAAGCTTCTTTCTCTTTGTTTTCGGAGGATATTTCCTTTGGCCCTATAGTCTTCAAAGGGATCCGAAATATCTGTTCTCAGATTCCACAGAAATAAGGCTAGCAAAGAGATGCACGAAATACAGATGTAACTCTGTGAGATGAATTAACAGAACACTAAGCAGTTTCTCAGAAAACTTCTTTCCAGATTTCATCTGAGGATATTTCCTTTTTCACCATAGCCCTCTATGGGCTTCCAAATATGACTTTGCCAATTCCACAAGAACTGTCTTAGCGAAAGGCTTCTTGAAGGGAAAGCTGTAACTCTGTGAGATGATTTCACAGAACACAAAGAAGTTTCTCAGAAAGCTTCTTTCTCTTTGTTATCGGAGGATATTTCCTTTGGCCCTATAGTCTTCAAAGGGATCCGAAAAATCTGTTCTCAGATTCCACAGAAATAAGGCTAACAAAGAGATCCACGAAATACAGATGTAACTCAGTGAGATGAATTAACAGAACACTAAGCAGTTTCTCAGAAAGCTTCTTTCCAGATTTCATCTGAGCATATTTCCTTTTTCACCATAGCCCTCTATGGGCTTCCAAATATCACTTTGCCAATTCCACAAGAACTGTCTTAGCGAAAGGCTTCTTGAGGGGAAAGCTGTAACTCTGTGAGATGATTTCACAGAACACACAGAAGTTTCTCAGTAAGCTTCTTTCTCTTTGTTTTCGGAGGATATATCCCCTGGCCCTATAGCCTTCAAAGGGATCAGAAATATCTGTTCTCAGATTGCACAGAAATAAGGCTAGCAAAGAGATCCACGAAATACAGATGTAACTCTGTGAGTGGAAGTCACACATCACAGAGCAGTTTCTCAGAAAGCTTCTTTCCAGATTTCATCTGAGGATATTTCCTTTTTCACCATAGCCCTCTATGGGCTTCCAAATATCACTTTGCCAATTCCACAAGAACTGTCTTAGCGAAAGGCTTCTTGAGGGGAAAGCTGTAACTCTGTGAGATGATTTCACAGAACACAAAGAAGTTTCTCAGTAAGCTTCTTTCTCTTTGTTATCGGAGGATATTTCCTTTGGCCCTATGGTCTTCAAGGGGATCTGAAATATCTGTTCTCAGATTTCAGAGAAATAAGGCTAGGAAAGAGATGCACGAAATACAGATGTAACTCTGTGAGATGAATTAACAGAACACTAAGCAGTTTCTCAGAAAGCTTCTTTCCAGATTTCATCTGAGGATATTTCCTTTTTCACCATAGCCCTCTATGGGCTTCCAAATATCACTTTGCCAATTCCACAAGAACTCTCTTAGCGAAAGGATTCTTGAGGGGAAAGCTGTAACTCTGTGAGATGATTTCACAGAACACAAAGAAGTTTCTCAGTAAGCTTCTTTCTCTTTGTTATCGGAGGATATTTCCTTTGGCCCTATAGTCTTCAAAGGGATCCGAAATATCTGTTCTCAGATTCCACAGAAATAAGGCTAGCAAAGAGATCCACGAAATACAGATAGTAACTCTGTGAGATGAATTAACAGAACACTAAGCAGTTTCTCAGAAAGCTTCTTTCCAGATTTCATCTGAGGATATTTCCTTTTTCACCATAGCCCTCTATGGGCTTCCAAATATCACTTTGCCAATTCCACAAGAATTGTCTTAGCGAAAGGCTTCTTGAGGGGAAAGCTGTAACTCTGTGAGATGATTTCACAGAACACAAAGAAGTTTCTCAGAAAGCTTCTTTCTGTTTGTTATCGGAGGATATTTCCTTTGGCCCTATAGTCTTCAAAGGGATCCGAAATATCTGTTCTCAGATTCCAAAGAAATAAGGCTAGCAAAGAGATGCACGAAATACAGATGTAACTCTGTGAGATGAAGTAACAGAACACTAAGCAGTTTCTCAGAAAGCTTCTTTCCAGATTTCATCTGAGGATATTTCCTTTTTAACCGTAGCCCTCTATGGGCTTCCACATATCACTTTGCCAATTCCACAAGAACTGTCTTAGCGAAAGGCTTCTTTAGTAGAAAGGTGTAACTCTGTGAGATGATTTCACGGAACACAAAGAAGTTTCTCAGAAAGCTTCTTTCTCTTTGTTATCGGAGGATATTTCCTTTGGCCCTATAGTCTTCAAAGGGATCCGAAATATCTGTTCTCAGATTCCACAGAAATAAGGCTAGCAAAGAGATGCACGAAATACAGATGTAACTCTGTGAGATGAATTAACAGAACACTAAGCAGTTTCTCAGAAAGCTTCTTTCCAGATTTCATCTGAGGAGATTTCCTTTTTCACCATAGCCCTCTATGGGCTTCCAAATATCACTTTGCGAATTCCACAAGAACTGTTTTAGCGTAAGGCTTCTTGAGGCGAAAGCTGTAACTCTGTGAGATGATTTCACAGATCACAAAGAAGTTTCTCAGAAAGCTTCTTTCTCTTTGTTATCGGAGGATATTTCCTTTGACTCTATAGTCTTCAAAGGGATCCGAAATATCTGTTCTCAGATTCCACAGAAATAAGGCTAGCAAAGAGATCCACGAAATACAGATGTAACTCTGTAGGTGGAAATCACACATCACAGAGCAGTTTCTCAGAAAGCTTCTTTCCAGATTTCATCTGAGGATATTTCCTTTTTCACAATAGCCCTCTATGGGCTTCCAAATATCACTTTGCCAATTCCACAAGAACTGTCTTAGCGAAAGGCTTCTTGAGGGGAAAGCTGTAACTCTGTGAGATGATTTCACAGAACACAAAGAAGTTTCTCAGTAAGCTTCTTTCTCTTTGTTATCGGAGGATATTTCCTTTGGCCCTATGGTCTTCAAGGGGATCTGAAATATCTCTTCTCAGATTTCACAGAAATAAGGCGAGGAAAGAGATGCACGAAATACAGATGTAACTCTGTGTGATGAATTAACAGAACACTAAGCAGTTTCTCAGAAAGCTTCTTTCCAGATTTCATCTGAGGATATTTCCTTTTTCACCATAGCCCTCTATGGGCTTCCAAATATCACTTTGCCAATTCCACAAGAACTCTCTTAGCGAAAGGCTTCTTGAGGGGAAAGCTGTAACTCTGTGAGATGATTTCACAGAACACAAAGAAGTTTCTCAGTAAGCTTCTTTCTCTTTGTTATCGGAGGATATTTCCTTTGGCCCTATAGTCTTCAAAGGGATCCGAAATATCTGTTCTCAGATTCCACAGAAATAAGGCTAGCAAAGAGATCCACGAAAAACCGATGTAACTCTGTAGGTTGAAGTCACACATCACAGAGCAGTTTCTCAGAAAGCTTCTTTCCAGATTTCTTCTGAGGATATTTCCTTTTTCACCATAGCCCTCTATGGGCTTCCAAATATCTCTTTGCCAATTCCACAAGAACTGTCTTAGCAAAAGGCTTCTTGAGGGGAAAGCTGTAACTCTGTGAGATGATTTCACAAAACACAAAGAAGTTTCTCAGTAAGCTTCTTTCTGTTTGTTATCGGCGGATATTTCCTTTGGCCCTATAGTCTTCAAAGGGATCCGAAATATCTGTTCTCAGATTCCACAGAAATAAGGCTAACAAAGAGATCCACGAAATACAGATGTAACTCTGTGAGATGAATTAACAGAACACTAAGCAGTTTCTCTGAAAGCTTCTTTCCAGATTTCATCTGAGGATATTTCCTTTTTCACCATAGCCCTCTATGGGCTTCCAAATATCACTTTGCCAATTGCACAAGAACTGTCTTAGCAAAAGGCTTCTTGAGGGGAAACTGTAACTCTGTGAGATGATTTCACAGAACACAAAGAAGTTTCTCAGAAAGCTTCTTTCTGTTTGTTATCGGAGGATATTTCCTTTGGCCCTATAGTCTTCAAAGGGATACGAAATATCTCTTCTCAGATTCCACAGAAATAAGGCTAGCAAAGAGATCCACGAAATACAGATGTAACTCTGTGAGATGAATTAACAGAACACTAAGCAGTTTCTCTGAAAGCTTATTTCCAGATTTCATCTGAGGATATTTCCTTTTTCACCGTAGCCCTCTAGGGGTTCCAAATATCACTTTGCCAATTCCACAAGAACTGTCTTAGCGAAAGGCTTCTTGAGGGGAAAGCTGTAACTCTGTGAGATGATTTCACAGAACACTAAGAAGTTTCTCAGAAAGCTTCTTTCTGTTTGTTATCGGAGGATATTTCCTTTGGCTCTATAGTCTTCAAAGGGGTCCGAAATATCTGTTCTCAGATTCCACAGAAATAAGGCTAGCAAAGAGATGCACGAAATACACATGTAACTCTGTGAGATAAATTAAGAGAACACTAAGCAGTTTCTCAGAAAGCTTCTTTCCAGATTTCATCTGAGGATATTTCCTTTTTCAACATAGCCCTCTATGGGCTTCCAAATATCACTTTGCCAATTCCACAAGAACTGTCTTATCGAAAGGCTTCTTGAGGGGAAAGCTGTAACTCTGTGAGATGATTTCACAGATCACAAAGAAGTTTCTCAGAAAGCTTCTTTCTGTTTGTTATCGGAGGATATTTCCTTTGGCTCTATAGTCTTCAAAGGGATCCGAAAAATCTGTTCTCAGATTCCACAGAAATAAGGCTAGCAAAGAGATCCACGAAATACAGCTGTAACTCTGTGAGATGATTTAACAGAACACTAAGCAGTTTCTCAGAAAGCTTCTTTCCAGATTTCATCTGAGGATATTTCCTTTTTCACCATAGCCCTCTATGGCCTTCCAAATATCACTTTGCCAATTCCACAAGAACTGTCTTAGCGAAAGGCTTCTTGAGGGGAAAGCTGTAACTCTGAGAGATGATTTCACAGAACACACAGAAGTTTCTCACTAAGCTTCTTTCTCTTTGTTTTCGGAGGATATTTCCTTTGGCCCTATAGTCTTCAAAGGGATCCGAAATATCTGTTCTCAGATTCCACAGAAATAAGGCTAGCAAAGAGATGCACGAAATACAGATGTAACTCTGTGAGATGAATTAACAGAACACTAAGCAGTTTCTCAGAAAACTTCTTTCCAGATTTCATCTGAGGATATTTCCTTTTTCACCATAGCCCTCTATGGGCTTCCAAATATGACTTTGCCAATTCCACAAGAACTGTCTTAGCGAAAGGCTTCTTGAAGGGAAAGCTGTAACTCTGTGAGATGATTTCACAGAACACAAAGAAGTTTCTCAGAAAGGTTCTTTCTCTTTGTTATCGGAGGATATTTCCTTTGGCCCTATAGTCTTCAAAGGGATCCGAAAAATCTGTTCTCAGATTCCACAGAAATAAGGCTAACAAAGAGATCCACGAAATACAGATGTAACTCAGTGAGATGAATTAACAGAACACTAAGCAGTTTCTCAGAAAGCTTCTTTCCAGATTTCATCTGAGCATATTTCCTTTTTCACCATAGCCCTCTATGGGCTTCCAAATATCACTTTGCCAATTCCACAAGAACTGTCTTAGCGAAAGGCTTCTTGAGGGGAAAGCTGTAACTCTGTGAGATGATTTCACAGAACACACAGAAGTTTCTCAGTAAGCTTCTTTCTCTTTGTTTTCGGAGGATATATCCCCTGGCCCTATAGCCGTCAAAGGGATCAGAAATATCTGTTCTCAGATTGCACAGAAATAAGGCTAGCAAAGAGATCCACGAAATACAGATGTAACTCTGTGAGTGGAAGTCACACATCACAGAGCAGTTTCTCAGAAAGCTTCTTTCCAGATTTCATCTGAGGATATTTCCTTTTTCACCATAGCCCTCTATGGGCTTCCAAATATCACTTTGCCAATTCCACAAGAACTGTCTTAGCGAAAGGCTTCTTGAGGGGAAAGCTGTAACTCTGTGAGATGATTTCACAGAACACAAAGAAGTTTCTCAGTAAGCTTCTTTCTCTTTGTTATCGGAGGATATTTCCTTTGGCCCTATGGTCTTCAAGGGGATCTGAAATATCTGTTCTCAGATTTCAGAGAAATAAGGCTAGGAAAGAGATGCACGAAATACAGATGTAACTCTGTGAGATGAATTAACAGAACACTAAGCAGTTTCTCAGAAAGCTTCTTTCCAGATTTCATCTGAGGATATTTCCTTTTTCACCATAGCCCTCTATGGGCTTCCAAATATCACTTTGCCAATTCCACAAGAACTCTCTTAGCGAAAGGATTCTTGAGGGGAAAGCTGTAACTCTGTGAGATGATTTCACAGAACACAAAGAAGTTTCTCAGTAAGCTTCTTTCTCTTTGTTATCGGAGGATATTTCCTTTGGCCCTATAGTCTTCAAAGGGATCCGAAATATCTGTTCTCAGATTCCACAGAAATAAGGCTAGCAAAGAGATCCACGAAATACAGATAGTAACTCTGTGAGATGAATTAACAGAACACTAAGCAGTTTCTCAGAAAGCTTCTTTCCAGATTTCATCTGAGGATATTTCCTTTTTCACCATAGCCCTCTATGGGCTTCCAAATATCACTTTGCCAATTCCACAAGAATTGTCTTAGCGAAAGGCTTCTTGAGGGGAAAGCTGTAACTCTGTGAGATGATTTCACAGAACACAAAGAAGTTTCTCAGAAAGCTTCTTTCTGTTTGTTATCGGAGGATATTTCCTTTGGCCCTATAGTCTTCAAAGGGATCCGAAATATCTGTTCTCAGATTCCAAAGAAATAAGGCTAGCAAAGAGATGCACGAAATACAGATGTAACTCTGTGAGATGAAGTAACAGAACACTAAGCAGTTTCTCAGAAAGCTTCTTTCCAGATTTCATCTGAGGATATTTCCTTTTTAACCGTAGCCCTCTATGGGCTTCCACATATCACTTTGCCAATTCCACAAGAACTGTCTTAGCGAAAGGCTTCTTTAGTGGAAAGGTGTAACTCTGTGAGATGATTTCACGGAACACAAAGAAGTTTCTCAGAAAGCTTCTTTCTCTTTGTTATCGGAGGATATTTCCTTTGGCCCTATAGTCTTCAAAGGGATCCGAAATATCTGTTCTCAGATTCCACAGAAATAAGGCTAGCAAAGAGATGCACGAAATACAGATGTAACTCTGTGAGATGAATTAACAGAACACTAAGCAGTTTCTCAGAAAGCTTCTTTCCAGATTTCATCTGAGGAGATTTCCTTTTTCACCATAGCCCTCTATGGGCTTCCAAATATCACTTTGCGAATTCCACAAGAACTGTTTTAGCGTAAGGCTTCTTGAGGCGAAAGCTGTAACTCTGTGAGATGATTTCACAGATCACAAAGAAGTTTCTCAGAAAGCTTCTTTCTCTTTGTTATCGGAGGATATTTCCTTTGACTCTATAGTCTTCAAAGGGATCCGAAATATCTGTTCTCAGATTCCACAGAAATAAGGCTAGCAAAGAGATCCACGAAATACAGATGTAACTCTGTAGGTGGAAATCACACATCACAGAGCAGTTTCTCAGAAAGCTTCTTTCCAGATTTCATCTGAGGATATTTCCTTTTTCACAATAGCCCTCTATGGGCTTCCAAATATCACTTTGCCAATTCCACAAGAACTGTCTTAGCGAAAGGCTTCTTGAGGGGAAAGCTGTAACTCTGTGAGATGATTTCACAGAACACAAAGAAGTTTCTCAGTAAGCTTCTTTCTCTTTGTTATCGGAGGATATTTCCTTTGGCCCTATGGTCTTCAAGGGGATCTGAAATATCTCTTCTCAGATTTCACAGAAATAAGGCGAGGAAAGAGATGCACGAAATACAGATGTAACTCTGTGTGATGAATTAACAGAACACTAAGCAGTTTCTCAGAAAGCTTCTTTCCAGATTTCATCTGAGGATATTTCCTTTTTCACCATAGCCCTCTATGGGCTTCCAAATATCACTTTGCCAATTCCACAAGAACTCTCTTAGCGAAAGGCTTCTTGAGGGGAAAGCTGTAACTCTGTGAGATGATTTCACAGAACACAAAGAAGTTTCTCAGTAAGCTTCTTTCTCTTTGTTATCGGAGGATATTTCCTTTGGCCCTATAGTCTTCAAAGGGATCCGAAATATCTGTTCTCAGATTCCACAGAAATAAGGCTAGCAAAGAGATCCACGAAAAACCGATGTAACTCTGTAGGTTGAAGTCACACATCACAGAGCAGTTTCTCAGAAAGCTTCTTTCCAGATTTCTTCTGAGGATATTTCCTTTTTCACCATAGCCCTCTATGGGCTTCCAAATATCTCTTTGCCAATTCCACAAGAACTGTCTTAGCAAAAGGCTTCTTGAGGGGAAAGCTGTAACTCTGTGAGATGATTTCACAAAACACAAAGAAGTTTCTCAGTAAGCTTCTTTCTGTTTGTTATCGGCGGATATTTCCTTTGGCCCTATAGTCTTCAAAGGGATCCGAAATATCTGTTCTCAGATTCCACAGAAATAAGGCTAACAAAGAGATCCACGAAATACAGATGTAACTCTGTGAGATGAATTAACAGAACACTAAGCAGTTTCTCAGAAAGCTTCTTTCCAGATTTCATCTGAGGATATTTCCTTTTTCACCATAGCCCTCTATGGGCTTCCAAATATCACTTTGCCAATTCCACAAGAACTGTCTTAGCGAAAGGCTTCTTGAGGGGAAAGCTGTAACTCTGTGAGATGATTTCACAGAACACAAAGAAGTTTCTCAGAAAGCTTCTTTCTCTTTGTTATCGGAGGATATTTCCTTTGGCCCCATAGTCTTCAAAGGGATCCGAAATATCTGTTCTCAGATTCCAAAGAAATAAGGCTAGCAAAGAGATCCACGAAATACAGAAAAACTCTGTGAGATGAATTAACAGAACACTAAGCAGTTTCTCTGAAAGCTTCTTTCCAGATTTCATCTGAGGATATTTCCTTTTTCACCATTGCCCTCTATGGGCTTCCAAATATCACTTTGCCAATTGCACAAGAACTGTCTTAGCGAAAGGCTTCTTGAGGGGAAAGCTGTAACTCTGTGAGATGATTTCACAGAACACAAAGAAGTTTCTCAGAAAGCTTCTTTCTCTTTGTTATCGGAGGATATTTCCTTTGGCCCTATAGTCTTCAAAGGGATCCGAAATATCTGTTCTCAGATTCCACAGAAATAAGGCTAGCAAAGAGATCCACGAAATACAGATGTAACTCTGTGAGATGAATTAACAGAACACTAAGCAGTTTCTCTGAAAGCTTCTTTCCAGATTTCATATGAGGATATTTCCTTTTTCACCATTGCCCTCTATGGGCTTCCAAATATCACTTTGCCAATTCCACAAGAACTGTCTTAGCGAAAGGCTTCTTGAGGGGAAAGCTGTAACTCTGTGAGATGATTTCACAGAACACAAAGAAGTTTATCAGAAAGCTTCTTTCTCTTGGTTATCGGAGGATATTTCCTTTGGTTCTATAGTCTTCAAAGGGATCCGAAATATCTGTTCTCAGATTGCACAGAAATAAGGCTAGCAAAGAGATCCACGAAATACTGATGTAACTCTGTGAGTGGAAGTCACACATCACAGAGCAGTTTCTCAGAAAGCTTCTTTCCAGATTTCATCTGAGGATATTTCCTTTTTCACCATAGCCCTCTATGGGATTCCAAATATCACTTTGCCAATTGCACAAGAACTGTCTTAGCGAAAGGCTTCTTGAGGGGAAAGCTGTAACTCTGTGAGATGATTTCACAGAACACAAAGAAGTTTCTCAGAAAGCTTCTTTCTCTTTGTTATCGGAGGATATTTCCTTTGGCCCTATAGTCTTCAAAGGGATCCGAAATATCTGTTCTCAGATTCCAAAGAAATAAGGCTAGCAAAGAGATCCACGAAATACAGATGTAACTCTGTGAGATGAATTAACAGAACACTAAGCAGTTTCTCTGAAAGCTTCTTTCCAGATTTCATCTGAGGATATTTCCTTTTTCACCGTAGCCCTCTATGGGTTTCCAAATATCACTTTGCCAATTCCACAAGAACTGTCTTAGCGAAAGGCTTCTTTAGTGGAAAGGTGTAACTCTCTGAGATGATTTCACGGAACACAAAGAAGTTTCTCAGAAAGCTTCTTTCTCTTTGTTATTCGAGGATATTTCCTTTGGCCCTACAGTCTTCAAAGGGATCCGAAATATCTGTTCTCAGATTCCACAGAAATAAGGCTAGCAAAGAGATGCACGAAATACAGATGTAACTCTGTGAGATGAATTAACAGAATACTAAGCAGTTTCTCAGAAAGCTTCTTTCCAGATTTCATCTGAGGATATTTCCTTTTTCATCATAGCCCTCTATGGCCTTCCAAATATCACTTTGCGAATTCCACAAGAACTGGTTTAGCGAAAGGCTTCTTGAGGCGAAAGCTGTAACTCTGTGAGATGATTTCACAGATCACAAAGAAGTTTCTCAGAAAGCTTGTTTCTCTTTGTTATCGGAGGATATTTCCTTTGGCTCTATAGTCTTCAAAGGGATCCGAAATATCTGTTCTCAGATTCCACAGAAATAAGGCTAGCAAAGAGATCCACGAAAAACAGATGTAACTCTGTAGGTGGAAGTCACACATCACAGAGCAGTTTCTCAGAAAGCTTCTTTCTAGATTTCATCTGAGGATATTTCCTTTTTCACCATAGGCCTCTATGGGCTTCCAAATATCACTTGGCCAATTCCACAAGAACTGTCTTATCGAAAGGCTTCTTGAAGGGAAAGGTGTAACTCTGTGAGATGATTTCACAAAACACAAAGAAGTTTCTCAGAGAGCTTCTTTCTCTTTGTTATCGGAGGATATTTCCTTTGGCCCTATAGTCTTCAACGGGATCCGAAATATCTGTTCTCAGATTCCACAGAAATACGGCTAGCAAAGAGATGCACGAAATACAGATGTAACTCTGTGAGATGAATTAACAGAACACTAAGCAGTTTCTCAGAAAGCTTCTTTCCAGATTTCATCTGAGGATATTTCCTTTTTCACCATAGCCCTCTATGGGCTTCCAAATATCACTTTTCCAATTCCACAAGAACTGTCTTAGCGAAAGGCTTCTTGAGGGGAAAGCTGTAACTCTGTGAGATGATTTCACAGAACACAAAGAAGTTTCTCAGAAAGCTTCTTTCTCTTTGTTATCGGAGGATATTTCCTTTCGCTCCATAGTCTTCAAAGGGATCCCAAATATCTGTTCTCAGATTCCACAGAAATAAGGCTAGCAAAGAGATGCACGAAATACAGATGTAACTCTGTGAGATGAATTAACAGAACACTAAGCAGTTTCTCAGAAAGCTTCTTTCCAGATTTCATCTGAGGATATTTCCTTTTTCACCATAGCCCTCTATGGGCTCCCAAATATCACTTTGCCAATTCCACAAGAACTGTCTTAGCGAAAGGCTTCTTGAGGGGAAAGCTGTAACTCTTTGGGATGATTTCACAGAACACAAAGAAGTTTCTCAGAAAGCTTCTTTCTCATTGTTATCGGGGGATATTTCCTTTGGCCCTATAGTCATCAAAGGGATCCGAAATATCTGTTCTCAGATTCCACAGAAATAAGGCTAGCAAAGAGATCCACGAAATACAGATGTAACTCCGTGAGATGAATTAACAGAACACTAAGCAGTTTCTCAGAAAGCTTCTTTCCAGATTTCATCTGAGGATATTTCCTTTTTCACCATAGGCCTCTATGGGCTTCCAAATATCACTTTGCCAATTCCACAAGAACTGTCTTAGCGAAAGGCTTCTTTAGTGGAAAGGTGTAACTCTGTGAGATGATTTCACGGAACACAAAGAAGTTTCTCAGAAAGCTTCTTTCTCTATGTTATCGGAGGATATTTCCTTTGGCCCTATAGTCTTCAAAGGGATCCGAAATATCTGTTCTCAGATTCCACAGAAATAAGGCTAGCAAAGAGATCCACGAAATACAGATGTAACTCTGTGAGTGGAAGTCACACATTACAGAGCAGTTTCTCAGAAAGCTTCTTTCCAGATTTCATCTGAGGAGATTTCCTTTTTCACCATAGCCCTCTATGGGCTTCCAAATATCACTTTGCCAATTCCACAAGAACTGTCTTAGCGAAAGGCTTCTTGAGGGGAAAGCTGTAACTCTGTGAGATGATTTCACAGAACACAAAGAAGTTTCTCAGAAAGCTTCTTTCTCATTGTTATCAGAGGATATTTCCTTTGGCCATATAGTCTTCAAAGGGATCCGAAATATCTGTTCTCAGATTCCACAGAAATAAGGCTAGCAAATAGATGCACGAAATACAGATGTAACTCTGTGAGATGAATTAACAAAACACTAAGCAGTTTGTCAGAAAGCTTCTTTCCAGGTTTCATCTGAGGATATTTCCTTTTTCACCATAGCCCTCTATGGGCTTCCAAATATCACTTTGCCAATTCCACGAGAACTGTTTTAGCGAAAGACTTCTTGAGGGGAAAGCTGTAACTCTGTGAGATGATTTCACAGAACACAAAGAAGTTTCTCAGAAAGCTTCTTTCTGTTTGTTATCGGAGGATATTTCCTTTGGCCCTATATTCTTCAAAGGGATCCGAAATATCTGTTCTCAGATTCCACAGAAATAAGGCTAGCAAAGAGATCCACGAAATACAGATGTAACTCTGTGAGTCGAAGTCACACATCACAGAGCAGTTTCTCAGAAAGCTTCTTTCCAGATTTCATCTGCGGATATTTCCTTTTTCACCATAGCGCTCTATGGGCGTCCAAATATCACTTTGCCAATTCCACAAGAACTGTCTTAGCGAAAGGCTTCTTGAGGGGAAAGCTGTAACTCTGTGAGATGATTTCACAGATCACAAAGAAGTTTCTCAGAAAGCTTCTTTCTCTTTGTTATCGGAGGATATTTCCTTTGGCCCTATAGTCTTCAAAGGGATCCATAATATCTCTTCTCAGATTCCACAGAAATAAGGCTAGCAAAGAGATCCATGAAATACAGATGTAACTCTGTGAGTGGAAGTCACACATCACAGAGCAGTTTCTCAGAAAGCTTCTTTCCAGATTTCATCTGAGGATATTTCCTTTTTCACCATAGCCCTCTATGGCCTTCCAAATATCACTTTGCCAATTCCACAAGAACTTTCTTAGCGAAAGGCTTCTTGAGGGGAAACCTGTAACTCTGTGGGATGATTTCACAGATCACAAAGAAGTTTCTCAGAAAGCTTCTTTCTCTTTGTTATCGGAGGATATTTCCTTTGGCCCTATAGTCTTCAAAGGGATCCGAAATATCTGTTCTCAGATTCCACAGAAATAAGGCTAGCAAAGAGATGCACGAAATACAGATGTAACTCTGTGAGATGAATTAACAGAACACTAAGCAGTTTCTCAGAAAGCTTCTTTCCAGATTTCATCTGAGGATATTTCCTTTTTCACCATAGCCCTCTATGGGCTTCCAAATATCACTTTGCCAATTCCACAAGAACTGTCTTAGCGAAAGGCTTCTTGAGCGGAAAGCTATAACTCTGTGAGATGATTTCACAAAACACAAAGAAGTTTCTCAGTAAGATTCTTTCTCTTTGTTATCAGAGGATATTTCCTTTGGTCCTATAGTCTTCAAAGGGATCCGAAATATCTGTTCTCAGATTCCACAGAAATAAGGCTAGCAAAGAGATGCACGAAATACAGATGTAACTCTGTGAGATGAATTAACAGAACACTAAGCAGTTTCTCAGAAAGCTTCTTTCCAGATTTCATCTGAGGATATTTCCTTTTTCACCATAGCACTATATGGGCTTGCAAATATCACTTTGCAAATTCCACAAGAACTGTCTTAGCGAAAGGCTTCTTGAGGGGAAAGCTGTAACTCTGTGAGATGATTTCACAGAACACAAAGAAGTTTCTCAGAAAGCTTCTTTCCCTTTGTTATCGGAGGATATTTCCTTTGGCCCTATAGTCTTCAAAGGGATCCGAAATATCTGTTCTCAGGTTCCACAGAAATAAGGCTAGCAAATAGATGCACGAAATACAGATGTAACTCTGTGAGATGAATTAACAAAACACTAAGCAGTTTGTCAGAAAGCTTCTTTCCAGGTTTCATCTGAGGATATTTCCTTTTTCACCATAGCCCTCTATGGGCTTCCAAATATCACTTTGCCAATTCCACGAGAACTGTTTTACCGAAAGACTTCTTGAGGGGAAAGCTGTAACTCTGTGAGATGATTTCACAGAACACAAAGAAGTTTCTCAGAAAGCTTCTTTCTGTTTGTTATCGGAGGATATTTCCTTTGGCCCTATAGTCTTCAAAGGGATCCGAAATATCTGTTCTCAGATTCCACAGAAATAAGGCTAGCAAAGAGATCCACGAAATACAGATGTAACTCTGTGAGTCGAAGTCACACATCACAGAGCAGTTTCTCAGAAAGCTTCTTTCCAGATTTCATCTGCGGATATTTCCTTTTTCACCATAGCGCTCTATGGGCGTCCAAATATCACTTTGCCAATTCCACAAGAACTGTCTTAGCGAAAGGCTTCTTGAGGGGAAAGCTGTAACTCTGTGAGATGATTTCACAGATCACAAAGAAGTTTCTCAGAAAGCTTCTTTCTCTTTGTTATCGGAGGATATTTCCTTTGGCCCTATAGTCTTCAAAGGGATCCATAATATCTCTTCTCAGATTCCACAGAAATAAGGCTAGCAAAGAGATCCATGAAATACAGATGTAACTCTGTGAGTGGAAGTCACACATCACAGAGCAGTTTCTCAGAAAGCTTCTTTCCAGATTTCATCTGAGGATATTTCCTTTTTCACCATAGCCCTCTATGGCCTTCCAAGTATCACTTTGCCAATTCCACAAGAACTGTCTTAGCGAAAGGCTTCTTGAGGGGAAACCTGTAACTCTGTGGGATGATTTCACAGATCACAAAGAAGTTTCTCAGAAAGCTTCTTTCTCTTTGTTATCGGAGGATATTTCCTTTGGCCCTATAGTCTTCAAAGGGATCCGAAATATCTGTTCTCAGATTCCACAGAAATAAGGCTAGCAAAGAGATGCACGAAATACAGATGTAACTCTGTGAGATGAATTAACAGAACACTAAGCAGTTTCTCAGAAAGCTTCTTTCCAGATTTCATCTGAGGATATTTCCTTTTTCACCATAGCCCTCTATGGGCTTCCAAATATCACTTTGCCAATTCCACAAGAACTGTCTTAGCGAAAGGCTTCTTGAGCGGAAAGCTATAACTCTGTGAGATGATTTCACAAAACACAAAGAAGTTTCTCAGTAAGATTCTTTCTCTTTGTTATCAGAGGATATTTCCTTTGGTCCTATAGTCTTCAAAGGGATCCGAAATATCTGTTCTCAGATTCCACAGAAATAAGGCTAGCAAAGAGATGCACGAAATACAGATGTAACTCTGTGAGATGAATTAACAGAACACTAAGCAGTTTCTCAGAAAGCTTCTTTCCAGATTTCATCTGAGGATATTTCCTTTTTCACCATAGCACTCTATGGGCTTGCAAATATCACTTTGCAAATTCCACAAGAACTGTCTTAGCGAAAGGCTTCTTGAGGGGAAAGCTGTAACTCTGTGAGATGATTTCACAGAACACAAAGAAGTTTCTCAGAAAGCTTCTTTCCCTTTGTTATCAGAGGATATTTCCTTTGGCCCTATAGTCTTCAAAGGGATCCGAAATATCTGTTCTCAGGTTCCACAGAAATAAGGCTAGCAAAGAGATCCACGAAATACAGATGTAACTCTGTGAGTCGAAGTCACACATCACAGAGCAGTTTCTCAGAAAGCTTCTTTCCAGATTTCATCTGAGGATATTTCCTTTTTCACCATAGCCCTCTATGGGCTTCCAAATATCACTTTCAAATTCCTCAAGAACTGTCTTAGCGAAAGGCTTCTTGAGTTGAAAGCTGTAACTCTGTGAGATGATATCACGGAACACAAAGAAGTATCTCAGAAAGCTTCTTTCTCTTTGTTATCGGAGGATATTTCCTTTGGCCCTATAGTCTTCAAAGGGATCCGAAATATCTGTTCTCAGATTCCACAGAAATAAGGCTAGCAAAGAGATCCACGAAATACAGATGTAACTCTGTGAGATGAATTAACAGAACACTAAGCAGTTTCTCAGAAAGCTTCTTTCCAGATTTCATCTGAGGATATTTCCTTTTTCACCATAGCCCTCTAAGGGCTTCCAAATATCACTTTGCCAATTCCACAAGAACTGTCTTAGCGAAAGGCTTCTTGAGGAGAAAGCTGTAACTCTGTGAGAGGAATTCACAGAACACAAAGAAGTTTCTCAGAAAGCTTCTTTCTCATTGTTATCAGAGGATATTTCCTTTGGCCCTATAGTCTTCAAAGGGATCCGAAATATCTGTTCTCAGATTCCACAGAAATAAGGCTAGCAAATAGATGCACGAAATACAGATGTAACTCTGTGAGATGAATTAACAAAACACTAAGCAGTTTGTCAGAAAGCTTCTTTCCAGGTTTCATCTGAGGATATTTCCTTTTTCACCATAGCCCTCTATGGGCTTCCAAATATCACTTTGCCAATTCCACGAGAACTGTTTTAGCGAAAGACTTCTTGAGGGGAAAGCTGTAACTCTGTGAGATGATTTCACAGAACACAAAGAAGTTTCTCAGAAAGCTTCTTTCTGTTTGTTATCGGAGGATATTTCCTTTGGCCCTATAGTCTTCAAAGGGATCCGAAATATATGTTCTCAGATTCCACAGAAATAAGGCTAGCAAAGAGATCCACGAAATACAGATGTAACACCGTGAGATGAATTAACAGAACACTAAGCAGTTTCTCAGAAAGCTTCTTTCCAGTTTTCATCTGAGGACATTTCCTTTTTCACCATAGCCCTCTATGGGCGTCCAAATATCACTTTGCCAATTCCACAAGAACTGTCTTAGCGAAAGGCTTCTTGAGGGGAAAGCTGTAACTCTGTGAGATGATTTCACGGAACACAAAGAAGTTTCTCAGAAAGCTTTTTCTCATTGTTATCGGGGGATATTTCCTTTGGCCCTATAGTCTTCAAAGGGATCCAAAATATCAGTTCTCAGATTGCTAAGAAATAATGCTAGCAAAGAGATGCACGAAATACAGATGTAACTCTGTGAGATGAATTAACAGAACACTAAGCAGTTTCTCAGAAAGCTTCTTTCCAGATTTCATCTGAGGATATTTCCTTTTTCACCATAGCCCTCTATGGGCTTCCAAATATCACTTTTCCAATTCCACAAGAACTGTCTTAGCGAAAGGCTTCTTGAGGGGAAAGCTGTAACTCTGTGAGATGATTTCACAGAACACAAAGAAGTTTCTCAGAAAGCTTCTTTCTCTTTGTTATCGGAGGATATTTCCTTTCGCTCTATAGTCTTCAAAGGGATCCCAAATATCTGTTCTCAGATTCCACAGAAATAAGGCTAGCAAAGAGATCCACGAAATACAGATGTAACTCTGTGAGATGAATTAACAGAACACTAAGCAGTTTCTCAGAAAGCTTCTTTCCAGATTTCATCTGAGGATATTTTCTTTTTCACCATAGCCCTCTATGGGCTTCCAAATATCACTTTGCCAATTCCACAAGAAATGTCTTAGCGAAAGGCTTCTTGAGCGGAAAGCTATAACTCTGTGAGATGATTTCACAAAACACAAAGAAGTTTCTCAGTAAGATTCTTTCTCTTTGTTATCGGAGGATATTTCCTTTGGTCCTATAGTCTTCAAAGGGATCCGAAATATCTGTTCTCAGATTCCACAGAAATAAGGCTAGCAAAGAGATGCACGAAATACAGATGTAACTCTGTGAGATGAATTAACAGAACACTAAGCAGTTTCTCAGAAAGCTTCTTTGCAGATTTCATCTGAGGATATTTCCTTTTTCACCATAGCACTCTATGGGCTTGCAAATATCACTTTGCAAATTCCACAAGAACTGTCTTAGCGAAAGGCTTCTTGAGGGGAAAGCTGTAACTCTGTGAGATGATTTCACAGAACACAAAGAAGTTTCTCAGAAAGCTTCTTTCCCTTTGTTATCGGAGGATATTTCCTTTGGCCCTATAGTCTTCAAAGGGATCCGAAATATCTGTTCTCAGGTTCCACAGAAATAAGGCTAGCAAAGAGATCCACGAAATACAGATGTAACTCTGTGAGTCGAAGTCACACATCACAGAGCAGTTTCTCAGAAAGCTTCTTTCCAGATTTCATCTGAGGATATTTCCTTTTTCACCATAGCCCTCTATGGGCTTCCAAATATCACTTTGCAAATTCCTCAAGAACTGTCTTAGCGAAAGGCTTCTTGAGTTGAAAGCTGTAACTCTGTGAGATGATATCACGGAACACAAAGAAGTATCTCAGAAAGCTTCTTTCTCTTTGTTATCGGAGGATATTTCCTTTGGCCCTATAGTCTTCAAAGGGATCCGAAATATCTGTTCTCAGATTCCACAGAAATAAGGCTAGCAAAGAGATCCACGAAATACAGATGTAACTCTGTGAGATGAATTAACAGAACACTAAGCAGTTTCTCAGAAAGCTTCTTTCCAGATTTCATCTGAGGATATTTCCTTTTTCACCATAGCCCTCTATGGGCTTCCAAATATCACTTTGCCAATTCCACAAGAACTGTCTTAGCGAAAGGCTTCTTGAGGAGAAAGCTGTAACTCTGTGAGAGGAATTCACAGAACACAAAGAAGTTTCTCAGAAAGCTTCTTTCTCATTGTTATCAGAGGATATTTCCTTTGGCCCTATAGTCTTCAAAGGGATCCGAAATATCTGTTCTCAGATTCCACAGAAATAAGGCTAGCAAATAGATGCACGAAATACAGATGTAACTCTGTGAGATGAATTAACAAAACACTAAGCAGTTTGTCAGAAAGCTTTTTTCCAGGTTTCATCTGAGGATATTTCCTTTTTCACCATAGCCCTCTATGGGCTTCCAAATATCACTTTGCCAATTCCACGAGAACTGTTTTAGCGAAAGACTTCTTGAGGGGAATGCTGTAACTCTGTGAGATGATTTCACAGAACACAAAGAAGTTTCTCAGAAAGCTTCTTTCTGTTTGTTATCGGAGGATATTTCCTTTGGCCCTATAGTCTTCAAAGGGATCCGAAATATATGTTCTCAGATTCCACAGAAATAAGGCTAGCAAAGAGATCCACGAAATACAGATGTAACACCGTGAGATGAATTAACAGAACACTAAGCAGTTTCTCAGAAAGCTTCTTTCCAGTTTTCATCTGAGGATATTTCCTTTTTCACCATAGCCCTCTATGGGCGTCCAAATATCACTTTGCCAATTCCACAAGAACTGTCTTAGCGAAAGGCTTCTTGAGGGGAAAGCTGTAACTCTGTGAGATGATTTCACGGAACACAAAGAAGTTTCTCAGAAAGCTTTTTCTCATTGTTATCGGGGGATATTTCCTTTGGCCCTATAGTCTTCAAAGGGATCCAAAATATCAGTTCTCAGATTGCTAAGAAATAATGCTAGCAAAGAGATGCACGAAATACAGATGTAACTCTGTGAGATGAATTAACAGAACACTAAGCAGTTTCTCAGAAAGCTTCTTTCCAGATTTCATCTGAGGATATTTCCTTTCTCACCATAGCCCTCTATGGGCTTCCAAATATCACTTTTCCAATTCCACAAGAACTGTCTTAGCGAAAGGCTTCTTGAGGGGAAAGCTGTAACTCTGTGAGATGATTTCACAGAACACAAAGAAGTTTCTCAGAAAGCTTCTTTCTCTTTGTTATCGGAGGATATTTCCTTTCGCTCTATAGTCTTCAAAGGCATCCCAAATATCTGTTCTCAGATTCCACAGAAATAAGGCTAGCAAAGAGATCCACGAAATACAGATGTAACACCGTGAGATGAATTAACAGAACACTAAGCAGTTTCTCAGAAAGCTTCTTTCCAGTTTTCATCTGAGGATATTTCCTTTTTCACCATAGCCCTCTATGGGCGTCCAAATATCACTTTGCCAATTCCACAAGAACTGTCTTAGCGAAAGGCTTCTTGAGGGGAAAGCTGTAACTCTGTGAGATGATTTCACGGAACACAAAGAAGTTCCTCAGAAAGCTTTTTCTCATTGTTATCGGGGGATATTTCCTTTGGCCCTATAGTCTTCAAAGGGATCCAAAATATCAGTTCTCAGATTGCTAAGAAATAATGCTAGCAAAGAGATGCACGAAATACAGATGTAACTCTGTGAGATGAATTAACAGAACACTAAGCAGTTTCTCAGAAAGCTTCTTTCCAGATTTCATCTGAGGATATTTCCTTTTTCACCATAGCCCTCTATGGGCTTCCAAATATCACTTTTCCAATTCCACAAGAACTGTCTTAGCGAAAGGCTTCTTGAGGGGAAAGCTGTAACTCTGTGAGATGATTTCACAGAACACAAAGAAGTTTCTCAGAAAGCTTCTTTCTCTTTGTTATCGGAGGATATTTCCTTTCGCTCTATAGTCTTCAAAGGGATCCCAAATATCTGTTCTCAGATTCCACAGAAATAAGGCTAGCAAAGAGATCCACGAAATACAGATGTAACTCTGTGAGATGAATTAACAGAACACTAAGCAGTTTCTCAGAAAGCTTCTTTCCAGATTTCATCTGAGGATATTTTCTTTTTCACCATAGCCCTCTATGGGCTTCCAAATATCACTTTGCCAATTCCACAAGAACTGTCTTAGCGAAAGGCTTCTTGAGGTGAAAGCTGTAACTCTGTGAGATGATTTCACAGATCACAAAGAAGTTTCTCAGAAAGCTTCTTTCTGTTTGTTATCGGAGGATATTTCCATTGGCTCTATAGACATCAAAGGGATCCGAACTATCTGTTCTCAGATTAAACAGAAATAAGGCTAGCAAAGAGATTCACGAAATACAGATGTAACTCTGTGAGTGGAAGTCACACATCACAGAGCAGTTTCTCGAAAACCTCTTTCCAGATTTCATCTGAGGATATTTCCTTTTTCACCATAGCCCTCTATGGGCTTCCAAATATCACTTTGCCAATCCCACAAGAACTGTCTTAGCGAAAGGCTTCTTGAGGGGAAAGCTGTAACTCTTTGGGATGATTTCACAGAACACAAAGAAGTTTCTCAGAAAGCTTCTTTCTCATTGTTATCGGGGGATATTTCCTTTGGCCCTATAGTCTTCAAAGGGATCCGAAATATCTGTTCTCAGATTCCACAGAAATAAGGCTAGCAAAGAGATCCACGAAATACAGATGTAACTCCGTGAGATGAATTAACAGAACACTAAGCAGTTTCTCAAAAAGCTTCTATCCAGATTTCATCTGAGAATATTTCCTTTTTCACCATAGGCCTCTATGGGCTTCCAAATATCACTTTGCCAATTCCACAAGAACTGTCTTAGCGAAAGGTTTCTTTAGTGGAAAGGTGTAACTCTGTGAGATGATTTCACGGAACACAAAGAAGTTTCTCAGAAAGCTTCTTTCTCTATGTTATCGGAGGATATTTCCTTTGGCCCTATAGTCTTCAAAGGGATCCGAAATATGTGTTCTCAGATTCCACAGAAATAAGGCTAGCAAAGAGATCCACGAAGTACAGATGTAACTCTGTGAGTCGAAGTCACACATCACAGAGCAGTTTCTCAGAAAGCTTCTTTCCAGATTTCATCTGCGGATATTTCCTTTTTCACCATAGCGCTCTATGGGCGTCCAAATATCACTTTGCCAATTCCACAAGAACTGTCTTAGCGAAAGGCTTCTTGGGGGGAAAGCTGTAACTCTGTGAGATGATTTCACAGATCACAAAGAAGTTTCTCAGAAAGCTTCTTTCTGTTTGTTATCGGAGGATATTTCCCTTGGCTCTATAGTCTTCAAAGGGATCCGAAATATCTGTTCTCAGATTCCACAGAAATAAGGCTAGCAAAGAGATCCACGAAATACAGATGTAACTCTGTGAGATGAATTAACAGAACACTAAGCAGTTTCTCAGAAAGCTTCTTTCCAGATTTCATCTGAGGATATTCCCTTTTTCACCATAGCCCTCTATGGGCTTCCAAATATCACTTTGCCAATTCCACAAGAACTGTCTTATCGAAAGGCTTCTTGAGGGGAAAACTGTAACTCTGTGAGATGATTTCACAGATCACAAAGAAGTTTCTCAGAAAGCTTCTTTCTCTTTGTTATCGGAGGATATTTCCTTTGGCCCTATAGTCTTCAAAGGGATCCGAAATATCTCTTCTCAGATTCCACAGAAATAAGGCTAGCAAAGAGATCCATGAAATACAGATGTAACTCTGTGAGTGGAAGTCACACATCACAGAGCAGTTTCTCAAAAAGCTTCTTTCCGTATTTCATCTGAGGATATTTCCTTTTTCACCATAGCCCTCTATGGGCTTCCAAATATCACTTTGCCAATTCCACAAGAACTGTCTTAGCGAAAGGCTTCTTGAGGGGAAAGCTGTAACTCTGTGGGATGATTTCACAGAACACAAAGAAGTTTCTCAGAAAGCTTCTTTCTCTTTGTTATCGGAGGATATTTCCTTTGGCCCTATAGTCTTCAAAGGGATCCGAAATATCTGTTCTCAGATTCCACAGAAATAAGGCTAGGAAAGAGATCCACGAAATACAGATGTAACTCTGTGAGATGAATTAACAGAACACTAAGCAGTTTCTCAGAAAGCTTCTTTCCAGATTTCATCTGAGGATATTTCCTTTTTCACCATAGCCCTCTATGGGCGTCCAAATATCACTTTGCCAATTCCACAAGAACTGTCTTAGCGAAAGGCTTTTGAGGGGAAAGCTGTAACTCTGTGAGATGATTTCACGGAACACAAAGAAGTTTCTCAGAAAGCTTCTTTCTCATTGTTATCGGGGGATATTTCCTTTGGCCCTATAGTCTTCAAAGGGATCCAAAATATCTGTTCTCAGATTGCTAAGAAATAATGCTAGCAAAGAGATGCACGAAATACAGATGTAACTCTGTGAGATTAATTAACAGAACACTATGCAGTTTCTCAGAAAGCTTCTTTCCAGATTTCATCTGAGGATAATTCCTTTTTCACCATAGCCCTCTATGGGCTTCCAAATATCACTTTGCAAATTCCTCAAGAACTGTCTTAGCGAAAGGCTTCTTGAGTTGAAAGCTGTAACTCTGTGAGATGATATCACGGAACACAAAGAAGTATCTCAGAAAGCTTCTTTCTCTTTGTTATCGGAGGATATTTCCTTTGGCCCTATAGTCTTCAAAGGGATCCGAAATATCTGTTCTCAGATTCCACAGAAATAAGGCTAGCAAAGAGATCCACGAAATACAGATGTAACTCTGTGAGATGAATTAACAGAACACTAAGCAGTTTCTCAGAAAGCTTCTTTCCAGATTTCATCTGAGGATATTTCCTTTTGCACCACAGCCCTCTATGGGCTTCCAAATATCACTTTGCCAATTCCACAAGAACTGTCTTAGCGAAAGGCTTCTTGAGGAGAAAGCTGTAACTCTGTGAGAGGAATTCACAGAACACAAAGAAGTTTCTCAGAAAGCTTCTTTCTCATTGTTATCAGAGGATATTTCCTTTGGCCCTATAGTCTTCAAAGGGATCCGAAATATCTGTTCTCAGATTCCACAGAAATAAGGCTAGCAAATAGATGCACGAAATACAGATGTAACTCTGTGAGATGAATTAACAAAACACTAAGCAGTTTGTCAGAAAGCTTCTTTCCAGGTTTCATCTGAGGATATTTCCTTTTTCACCATAGCCCTCTATGGGCTTCCAAATATCACTTTGCCAATTCCACGAGAACTGTTTTAGCGAAAGACTTCTTGAGGGGAAAGCTGTAACTCTGTGAGATGATTTCACAGAACACAAAGAAGTTTCTCAGAAAGCTTCTTTCTGTTTGTTATCGGAGGATATTTCCTTTGGCCCTATAGTCTTCAAAGGGATCCGAAATATATGTTCTCAGATTCCACAGAAATAAGGCTAGCAAAGAGATCCACGAAATACAGATGTAACACCGTGAGATGAATTAACAGAACACTAAGCAGTTTCTCAGAAAGCTTCTTTCCAGATTTCATCTGAGGATATTTTCTTTTTCACCATAGCCCTGTATGGGCTTCCAAATATCACTTTGCCAATTCCACAAGAACTGTCTTAGCGAAAGGCTTCTTGAGGGGAAAGCTGTAACTCTGTGAGATGATTTCACAGATCACAAAGAAGTTTCTCAGAAAGCTTCTTTCTGTTTGTTATCGGAGGATATTTCCTTTGGCTCTATAGACATCAAAGGGATCCGAACTATCTGTTCTCAGATTAAACAGAAATAAGGCTAGCAAAGAGATTCACGAAATACAGATGTAACTCTGTGAGTGGAAGTCACACATCACAGAGGAGTTTCTCGAAAACCTCTTTCCAGATTTCATCTGAGGATATTTCCTTTTTCACCATAGCCCTCTATGGGCTTCCAAATATCACTTTGCCAATTCCACAAGAACTGTCTTAGCGAAAGGCTTCTTGAGGGGAAAGCTGTAACTCTTTGGGATGATTTCACAGAACACAAAGAAGTTTCTCAGAAAGCTTCTTTCTCATTGTTATCGGGGGATATTTCCTTTGGCCCTATAGTCTTCAAAGGGATCCGAAATATCTGTTCTCAGATTCCACAGAAATAAGGCTAGCAAAGAGATCCACGAAATACAGATGTAACTCCGTGAGATGAATTAACAGAACACTAAGCAGTTTCTCAAAAAGCTTCTTTCCAGATTTCCTCTGAGGATATTTCCTTTTTCACCATAGGCCTCTATGGGCTTCCAAATATCACTTTGCCAATTCCACAAGAACTGTCTTAGCGAAAGGTTTCTTTAGTGGAAAGGTGTAACTCTGTGAGATGATTTCACGGAACACAAAGAAGTTTCTCAGAAAGCTTCTTTCTCTATGTTATCGGAGGATATTTCCTTTGGCCCTATAGTCTTCAAAGGGATCCGAAATATCTGTTCTCAGATTCCACAGAAATAAGGCTAGCAAAGAGATCCACGAAATACAGATGTAACTCTGTGAGTCGAAGTCACACATCACAGAGCAGTTTCTCAGAATGCTTCTTTCCAGATTTCATCTGCGGATATTTCCTTTTTCACCATAGCCCTCTATGGGCGTCCAAATATCACTTTGCCAATTCCACAAGAACTGTCTTAGCGAAAGGCTTCTTGAGGGGAAAGCTGTAACTCTGTGAGATGATTTCACAGATCACAAAGAAGTTTCTCAGAAAGCTTCTTTCTGTTTGTTATCGGAGGATATTTCCTTTGGCTCTATAGTCTTCAAAGGGATCCGAAATATCTGTTCTCAGATTCCACAGAAATAAGGCTAGCAAAGAGATCCACGAAATACAGATGTAACTCTGTGAGATGAATTAACAGAACACTAAGCAGTTTCTCAGAAAGCTTCTTTCCAGATTTCATCTGAGGATATTCCCTTTTTCACCATAGCCCTCTATGGGCTTCCAAATATCACTTTGCCAATTCCACAAGAACTGTCTTATCGAAAGGCTTCTTGAGGGGAAAACTGTAACTCTGTGAGATGATTTCACAGATCACAAAGAAGTTTCTCAGAAAGCTTCTTTCTCTTTGTTATCGGAGGATATTTCCTTTGGCCCTATAGTCTTCAAAGGGATCCGAAATATCTCTTCTCAGATTCCACAGAAATAAGGCTAGCAAAGAGATCCATGAAATACAGATGTAACTCTGTGAGTGGAAGTCACACATCACAGAGCAGTTTCTCAGAAAGCTTCTTTCCGTATTTCATCTGAGGATATTTCCTTTTTCACCATAGCCCTCTATGGCCTTCCAAATATCACTTTGCCAATTCCACAAGAACTGTCTTAGCGAAAGGCTTCTTGAGGGGAAAGCTGTAACTCTGTGGGATGATTTCACAGAACACAAAGAAGTTTCTCAGAAAGCTTCTTTCTCTTTGTTATCGGAGGATATTTCCTTTGGCCCTATAGTCTTCAGAGGGATCCGAAATATCTGTTCTCAGATTCCACAGAAATAAGGCTAGGAAAGTGATCCACGAAATACAGATGTAACTCTGTGAGATGAATTAACAGAACACTAAGCAGTTTCTCAGAAAGCTTCTTTCCAGATTTCATCTGAGGATATTTCCTTTTTCACCATAGCCCTCTATGGGCATCCAAATATCACTTTGCCAATTCCACAAGAACTGTCTTAGCGAAAGGCTTTTGAGGGGAAAGCTGTAACTCTGTGAGATGATTTCACGGAACACAAAGAAGTTTCTCAGAAAGCTTCTTTCTCATTGTTATCGGGGGATATTTCCTTTGGCCCTATAGTCTTCAAAGGGATCCAAAATATCTGTTCTCAGATTGCTAAGAAATAATGCTAGCAAAGAGATGCACGAAATACAGATGTAACTCTGTGAGATGAATTAATAGAACACTAAGCAGTTTCTCAGAAAGCTTCTTTCCAGATTTCATCTGAGGATATTTCCTTTTTCACGATAGCCCTCTATGGGCTTCCTAATATCACTTTGCCAATTACACAAGAACTGTCTTAGCGAAAGGCTTCTTGAGGGGAAAGCTGTAACTCTGTGAGATGATTTCACAGAACACAAAGAAGTTTCTCAGAAAGCTTCTTTCTCTTTGTTATCTGAGCATATTTCCTTTGGCCCTATAGTCTTCAAAGGGATCCGAAATATATGTTCTGAGATTCCACAGAAATAAGGCTAGCAAAAAGATCCACGAAATACAGATGTAACTCTGTGAGATGAATAAACAGAACACTAAGCAGTTTCTCAGAAAGCTTCTTTCCAGATTTCATCTGAGGATATTTCCTTTTTCACCATAGCCCTCTATGGGCTTCCAAATATCACTTTGCCAATTCCACAAGAACTTTCTTAGCGAAAGGCTTCTTGAGGGGAAAGCTGTAACTCTGTGAGATGATTTCACAGATCACAAAGAAGTTTCTCAGAAAGCTTCTTTCTCTTTGTTATCGGAGGATATTTCCTTTGGCCCTATAGTCTTCAAAGGGATCCGAAATATCTGTTCTCAGATTCCACAGAAATAAGGCTAACAAAGAGATGCACGAAATACAGATGTAACTCTGTGAGATGAATTAACAGAACACTAAGCAGTTTCTCAGAAAGCTTCTTTCCAGATTTCATCTGAGGATATTTCCTTTTTCACCATAGCCCTCTATGGGCTTCCCAATATCACTTTGCGAATTCCACAAGAACTGTTTTAGCGAAATGCTTCTTGAGGGGAAAGCTGTAACTCTGTGAGATGATTTCACAGATCACAAAGAAGTTTCTCAGAAAACTTCTTTCTGTTTGTTATCGGAGGATATTTCCTTTGGACCTACAGTCTTCAAAGGGATCCGAAATATCTGTTCTCAGATTCCACAGAAATAAGGCTAGCAAAGAGATTCAGGAAATACAGATGTAACTCTGTGAGTGGACGTCACACATCACAGAGCAGTTTCTCGAAAGCTTATTTCCAGATTTCATCTGAGGATATTTCCTTTTTCACCGTAGCCCTCCAGGGGCTTCCAAATATCACTTTGCCAATTCCACAAAAACTGTCTTAGCGAAAGGCTTCTTGAGCGGAAAGCTGTAACTCTGTGAGATGATTTCACGGAACACAAAGAAGTTTCTCAGAAAGCTTGTTTCTCTTTGTTATCGGAGGATATTTCCTTTGGCAATATAGTCTTCAAAGGGATCCGAAATATCTGTTCTCAGATTCCCCAGAAATAAGGCTAGCAAAGAGATGCACGAAATACAGATGTAACTTTGTGAGATGAATTAACAGAACACTAAGCAGTTTCTCAGAAAGCTTCTTCCCAGATTTCATCTGAGGATATTTCCTTTTTCACCATAGCCCTCTATGGGCGTCCAAATATCACTTTGCCAATTCCACAAGAACTGTCTTAGCGAAAGGCTTCTTGAGGGGAAAGCTGTAACTCTGTGAGATGATTTCACAGAACACACAGAAGTTTCTCAGTAAGCTTCTTTCTCTTTGTTTTCGAAGGATATTTCTTTTGGCCCTACAGTCTTCAAAGGGATCCGAAATATCTGTTCTCAGATTCCACAGAAATAAGGCTAGCAAAGAGTTGCAGGAAATACAGATGTAACTCTGTGAGATGAATTAACAGAACACTAACCAGTTTCTCAGAAAGCTTATTTCCAGATTTCATCTGAGGATATTTCCTTTTTCACCATAGCTCTCTATGGGCTTCCAAATATCACTTTGCCAATTCCACAAGAACTGTCTTAACGAAAGGCTTCTTGAGGGGAAAGCTGTAACTCTGTGAGATGATTTCACAGAACACAAAGAAGTTTCTCAGAGGGCTTCTTTCTGTTTGTTATCGGAGGATATTTCCTTTGACCCTATAGTCTTCAAAGGGATCCGAAATATCTGTTCTCAGATTCCACAGAAATAAGGCTAGCAAAGAGATCCACGAAATACAGATGTAACTCCGTGAGATGAATAAACAGAACACTAAGCAGTTTCTCAGAAAGCTTATTTCCAGATTTCATCTGAGGATATTTCCTTTTTCATCATAGCCCTCTATGGGCTTCCAAATATCACTTTGCCAATTCCACAAGAACTGTCTTAGCGAAAGGCTTCTTTAGTGGAAAGGTGTAACTCTGTGAGATGATTTCACGGAACACAAAGAAGTTTCTCAGAATGCTTCTTTCTCTTTGTTATCGGAGGATATTTCCTTTGGCCCTATAGTCTTCAAAGGGATCCGAAATATCTGTTCTCAGATTCCACAGAAATAAGGCTAGCAAAGAGATGCACGAAATACAGATGTAACTCTGTGAGATGAATTAACAGAACACTAAGCATTTTCTCAGAAAGCTTCTTTCCAGATTTCATCTGAGGATATTTCCTTTTTCACCATAGCCCTCTATGGGCTTCCAAATATCACTTTGCGAATTCCACAAGAACTGTTTTAGCGAAACGCTTCTTGAGGGGAAAGCTGTAACTCTGTGAGATGATTTCACAGATCACAAAGAAGTTTCTCAGAAAGCTTCTTTCTGTTTGTTATCGGAGGATATTTCCTTTGGCTCTATAGTCATCAAAGGGATCCGAAATATCTGTTCTCAGATTAAACAGAAATAAGGCTAGCAAAGAGATTCACGAAATACAGATGTAACTCTGTGAGTGGAAGTCTCACATCACAGAGCAGTTTCTCAGAAAGCTTCTTTCCAGATTTCATCTGAGGATATTTCCTTTTTCACCATAGCCCTCTATGGGCTTCCAAATATCACTTTGCCAATTCCACAAGAACTGTGTTAGCGAAAGGCTTCTTGAGGGGAAAGCTGTAACTCTGTGAGGTGATTTCACAGAACACTAAGAAGTTTCTCAGAAAACTTCTTTCTGTTTGTTATCGGAGGATAATTCCTTTGGCCCTATAGTCTTCAAAGGGATGCGAAATATCTCTTCTCAGATTCCACAGAAATAAGGCTAGCAAAGAGATCCACGAAATACAGATGTAACTCCGTGAGATGAATAAACAGAACACTAAGCAGTTTCTCTGAAAGCTTCTTTCCAGATTTCATCTGAGGATATTTCCTTTTTCACCATAGCCCTCTATGGGCTTCCAAATATCACTTTGCGAATTCCACAAGAACTGTTTTAGCGAAAGGCTTCTTGAGGGGAAAGCTGTAACTCTGTGAGATGATTTCACAGATCACAAAGAAGTTTCTCAGAAAACTTCTTTCTGTTTGTTATCGGAGGATATTTCCTTTGGCTCTATAGTCTTCAAAGGGATCCGAAATATCTGTTCTCAGATTCCACAGAAATAAGGCTAGCAAAGAGATTCAGGAAATACAGATGTAACTCTGTGAGTGGACGTCACACATCACAGAGCAGTTTCTCGAAAGCTTATTTCGAGATTTCATCTGAGGATATTTCCTTTTTCACCATAGCCCTCTAGGGGCTTCCAAATATCACTTTGCCAATTCCACAAGAACTGTCTTAGCGAAAGGCTTCTTGAGGGGAAAGCTGTAACTCTGTGAGATGATTTCACAGATCACAAAGACGTTTCTCAGAAAGCTTGTTTCTCTTTGTTATCGGAGGATATTTCCTTTGGCCCTACAGTCTTCAAAGGGATCCGAAATATCTGTTCTCAGATTCCACAGAAATAAGGCTAGCAAAGAGATGCACGAAATACAGATGTAACTCTGTGAGATGAATTAACAGAACACTAATCAGTTTCTCAGAAAGCTTCTTTCCAGATTTCATCTGAGGATATTTCCTTTTTCACCATAGCCCTCTATGGGCTTCCAAATATCACTTTGCCAATTCCACAAGAACTGTCTTAGCGAAAGGCTTCTTGAGCGGAAAGCTATAACTCTGTGAGATGATTTCACAAAACACAAAGAAGTTTCTCAGTAAGATTTTTTCTCTTTGTTATCGGAGGATATTTCCTTTGGTCCTATAGTCTTCAAAGGGATCCGAAATATCTGTTCTCAGATTCCACAGAAATAAGGCTAGCAAAGAGATGCACGAAATACAGATGTAACTCAGTGAGATGAATTAACAGAACACTAAGCAGTTTCTCAGAAAGCTTGTTTCCAGATTTCATCTGAGGATATTTCCTTTTTCACCATAGCACTCTATGGGCTTGCAAATATCACTTTGCAAATTCCACAAGAACTGTCTTAGCGAAAGGCTTCTTGAGGGGAAAGCTGTAACTCTGTGAGATGATTTCACAGAACACAAAGAAGTTTCTCAGAAAGCTTCTTTCTCTTTGTTATCGGAGGATATTTCCTTTGGCCCTATAGTCTTCAAAGGGATCCGAAATATCTGTTCTCAGGTTCCACAGAAATAAGGCTAGCAAAGAGATCCACGAAATACAGATGTAACTCTGTGAGTCGAAGTCACACATCACAGAGCAGTTTCTCAGAAAGCTTCTTTCCAGATTTCATCTGAGGATATTTCCTTTTTCACCATAGCCCTCTATGGGCTTCCAAATATCACTTTGCAAATTCCTCAAGAACTGTCTTAGCGAAAGGCTTCTTGAGTTGAAAGCTGTAACTCTGTGAGATGATATCACGGAACACAAAGAAGTATCTCAGAAAGCTTCTTTCTCTTTGTTATCGGAGTATATTTCCTTTGGCCCTATAGTCTTCAAAGGGATCCGAAATATCTGTTCTCAGATTCCACACAAATAAGGCTAGCAAAGAGATCCACGAAATACAGATGTAACTCTGTGAGATGAATTAACAGAACACTAAGCAGTTTCTCAGAAAGCTTCTTTACATGTTTCATCTGAGGATATTTCCTTTTACACCATAGCCCTCTATGGGCTTCCAAATATCACTTTGCCAATTCCACAAGAACTGTTTTAGCGAAAGGCTTCTTGAGGGCAAAGCTGTAACTCTGTGAGATGATTTCACAGAACACAAAGAAGTTTCTCAGAAAGCTTCTTTCTGTTTCTTATCGGAGGATATTTCCTTTGGCTCTATAGTCTTCAAAGGGATCCGAAATATCTCTTCTCAGATTCCACAGAAATAAGGCTAGCAAAGAGATCCATGAAATACAGGTGTAACTCTGTGAGTGGAAGTCACACACAACAGAGCAGTTTCCCAGAAAGCTTGTTTCCATATTTCATCTGAGGATATTTCCTTTTTCACCATAGCCCTCTATGGCCTTCCAAATATCACTTTGCCAATTCCACAAGAACTGTCTTAGCGAAAGGCTTCTTGAGGGGAAAGCTGTAACTCTGTGGGATGATTTCACAGATCACAAAGAAGTTTCTCAGAAAGCTTCTTTCTCTTTGTTATCGGAGGATATTTCCTTTGGCCCTATAGTCTTCAAAGGGATCCGAAATATCTGTTCTCAGATTCCACAGAAATAAGGCTAGGAAAGAGATCCACGAAATACAGATGTAACTCTGTGAGATGAATTAACAGAACACTAAGCAGTTTCTCAGAAAGCTTCTTTCCAGATTTCATCTGAGGATATTTCCTTTTTCACCATAGCCCTCTAGGGGCTTCCAAATATCACTTTGCCAATTCCACAAGAACTGTCTTAGCGAAAGGCTTCTTGAGGGGAAAGCTGTAACTCTGTGAGATGATTTCACAGATCACAAAGAAGTTTCTCAGAAAGCTTCTTTCTCTTTGTTATCGGAGGATATTTCCTTTGGCCCTATAGTCTTCAAAGGGATCCGAAATATCTGTTCTCAGATTCCACAGAAATAAGGCTAGCAAAGAGATCCACGAAATACAGATGTAACTTTGTGAGTGGAAGTCACACATCACAGAGCAGTTTCTCAGAAAGCTTCTTTCCAGATTTCATCTGAGGATATTTCCTTTTTCACCATAGCCCTCTAGGGGCTTCCAAATATCACTTTGCCAATTCCACAAGAACTGTCTTAGCGAAAGGCTTCTTGAGGGGAAAGCTGTAACTCTGTGAGATGATTTCACAGAACACAAAGAAGTTTCTCAGAAAGCTTCTTTCTCTTTGTTATCGGAGGATATTTCCTTTGGCCCTATAGTCTTCAAAGGGATCAGAAATATCTGTTCTCAGATTCCAAAGAAATAAGGCTAGCAAAGAGATCCACGAAATACAGATGTAACTCTGTGAGATGAATTAACAGAACACTAAGGTGTTTCTCAGAAAGCTTCTTTCCAGATTTCATCTGAGGATATTTCCTTTTTCACCATAGCCCTCTATGGGCTTCCAAATATCACTTTGCCAATTCCACAAGAACTGTGTTAGCGAAAGGCTTCTTGAGGGGAAAGCTGTAACTCTGTGAGATGATTTCACAGAACACTAAGAAGTTTCTCAGAAAACTTCTTTCTTTTTGTTATCGGAGGATAATTCCTTTGGCCCTATAGTCTTCAAAGGGATCCGAAATATCTGTTCTCAGATTCCACAGAAATAAGGCTAGCAAAGAGATCCACGAAATACAGATGTAACTCTGTGAGTTGAATTAACAGAACACTAAGCAGTTTCTCTGAAAGCTTCTTTCCAGATTTCATCTGAGGATATTTCCTTTTTCACCATAGCCCTCTATGGGCTTCCAAATATCACTTTGCGAATTCCACAAGAACTGTTTTAGCGAAAGGCTTCTTGAGGGGAAAGCTGTAACTCTGTGAGATGATTTCACAGATCACAAAGAAGTTTCCCAGAAAACTTCTTTCTGTTTGTTATCGGAGGATGTTTCCTTTGGCTCTATAGTCTTCAAAGGGATCCGAAATATCTGTTCTCAGATTCCACAGAAATAAGGCTAGCAAAGAGATTCAGGAAATACAGATGTAACTCTGTGAGTGGACGTCACACATCACAGAGCAGTTTCTCGAAAGCTTATTTCGAGATTTCATCTGAGGATATTTCCTTTTTCACCATAGCCCTCTATGGGCTTCCAAATATCACTTTGCCAATTCCACAAGAACTGTCTTAGCGAAAGGCTTCTTGAGGGGAAAGCTGTAACTCTGTGAGATGATTTCACAGATCACAAAGAAGTTTCTCAGAAAGCTTGTTTCTCTTTGTTATCGGAGGATATTTCCTTTGGCCCTATAGTCTTCAAAGGGATCCGAAATATCTGTTCTCAGATTCCACAGAAATAAGGCTAGCAAAGAGAAGCACGAAATACAGATGTAACTCTGTGAGATGAATTAACAGAACACTAAGCAGTTTCTCAGAAAGCTTCCTTCCAGATTTCATCTGAGGATATTTCCTTTTTCACCATAGCCCTCTATGTGCTTCCAAATATCACTTTGCCAATTCCACAAGAACTGTCTTAGCGAAAGGCTTCTTGAGGGGAAAGCTGTAACTCTGTGAGGTGATTTCACAGAACACAAAGAAGTTTCTCAGAAAGCTTCTTTCTCTTTGTTATCGGAGGATATTTCCTTTGGAACTATAGTCTTCAAAGGGATCCGAAATATCTGTTCTCAGATACCAAAGAAATAAGGCTAGCAAAGAGATCCAAGAAATACAGATGTAACTCCGTGAGATGAATTAACAGAACACTAAGCAGTTTCTCAGAAAGCTTCTTTCCAGATTTCATCTGAGGGTATTTCCTTTTTCACCGTAGCCCACTATGGGCTTCCAAATATCACTTTGCCAATTCCGCAAGAACTGTCTTAGCGAAAGGCTTCTTGAGGGGAAACCTGTAACTCTGTGAGATGATTTCACAGAACACAAAGAAGTTTCTCAGAGGGATTCTTTCTGTTTGTTATCGGAGGATATTTCCTTTGGCCCTATAGTCTTCAAAGGGATCCGAAATATCTGTTCTCAGATTCCACAGAAATAAGGCTAGCAAAAAGATCCACGAAATACAGATGTAACTCTGTGAGTCGAAGTCACACATCACAGAGCAGTTTCTCAGAAAGCTTCTTTCCAGATTTCATCTGAGGATATTTCCTTTTTCACCATAGCCCTCTATGGCCGTCCAAATATCACTTTGCCAATTCCACAAGAACTGTCTTAGCGAAAGGCTTCTTGAGGGGAAAGCTGTAACTCTGTGAGATGATTTCACAGAACACAAAGAAGTTTCTCAGAAAGCTTCTTTCTCTTTGTTATCGGAGGATATTTCCTTTGGCCCTATAGTCTTCAAAGGGATCCGAAATATCTGTTCTCAGATTCCACAGAAATAAGGCTAGCAAAGGGATGCCCGAAATACAGATGTAACTCAGTGAGATGAATTAACAGAACACTAAGCAGTTTCTCAGAAAGCTTCTTTCCAGATTTCATCTGAGGATATTTCCTTTTTCACCATAGCCCTGTATGGGCTTCCAAATATCACTTTGCCAATTCCACAAGAACTGTCTTAGCGAAAGGCTTCTTGAGGGGAAAGCTGTAACTCTGTGACATGATTTCACAGAACACAAACAAGTTTCTCAGAAAGCTTCTTTCTCTTTGTTATCGGAGGATATTTCCTTTCGCCCTATAGTCTTCAAAGGGATCCGAAATATCTGTTCTCAGATTCCACAGAAATAAGGCTAGCAAAGAGATCCACGAAATACAGATGTAACTCTGTGAGATGAATTAACAGAACACTAAGCAGTTTCTCAGAAAGCTTCTTTCCAGATTTCATCTGAGGATATTTCCTTTTTCACCATAGCCCTCTATGGGCTTCCAAATATCACTTTGCCAATTCCACAAGAACTGTCTTAGCGAAAGGCTTCTTGAGGGGAAAGCTGTAACTCTGTGAGATGATTTCACAGATCACAAAGAAGTTTCTCAGAAAGCTTCTTTCTCTTTGTTATCGGAGGATATTTCCTTTGGCCCTGTAGTCTTCAAAGGGATCCGAAATATCTCTTCTCAGATTCCACAGAAATAAGGCTAGCCAAGAGATCCACGAAATACAGATGTAACTCTGTGAGTGGAAGTCACACATCACAGAGCAGTTTCTCAGAAATCTTCTTTCCAGATTTCATCTGAGGATATTTCCTTTTTCACCATAGCCCTCTATGGCCTTCCAAATATCACTTTGCCAATTCCACAAGAACTGTCTTAGCGAAAGGCTTCTTGAGGGGAAAGCTGTAACTCTGTGAGATGATTTCACAGAACACACAGAAGTTTCTCAGTAAGCTTCTTTCTCTTTGTTTTCGGAGGATATTTCCTTTGGCCCTATAGTCTTCAAAGGGATCCGAAATATCTGTTCTCAGATTCCACAGAAATAAGGCTAGCAAAGAGATCCACGAAATACAGATGTAACTCTGTGAGATGAATTAACAGAACACTAAGCAGTTTCTCAGAAAGCTTCTTTCCAGATTTCATCTGAGGATATTTCCTTTTTCACCATAGCCCTCTATGGGCTTCCAAATATCACTTTGCGAATTCCACAAGAACTGTTTTAGCGAAAGGCTTCTTGAGGGGAAAGCTGTAACTCTGTGAGATGATTTCACAGATCACAAAGAAGTTTCCCAGAAAACTTCTTTCTGTTTGTTATCGGAGGATATTTCCTTTGGCTCTATAGTCTTCAAAGGGATCCGAAATATCTGTTCTCAGATTCCACAGAAATAAGGCTAGCAAAGAGATTCAGGAAATACAGATGTAACTCTGTGAGTGGACGTCACACATCACAGAGCAGTTTCTCGAAAGCTTATTTCGAGATTTCATCTGAGGATATTTCCTTTTTCACCATAGCCCTCTAGGGGCTTCCAAATATCACTTTGCCAATTCCACAAGAACTGTCTTAGCGAAAGGCTTCTTGAGGGGAAAGCTGTAACTCTGTGAGATGATTTCACAGATCACAAAGAAGTTTCTCAGAAAGCTTGTTTCTCTTTGTTATCGGAGGATATTTCCTTTGGCCCTATAGTCTTCAAAGGGATCCGAAATATCTGTTCTCAGATTCCACAGAAATAAGGCTAGCAAAGAGAAGCACGAAATACAGATGTAACTCTGTGAGATGAATTAACAGAACACTAAGCAGTTTCTCAGAAAGCTTCCTTCCAGATTTCATCTGAGGATATTTCCTTTTTCACCATAGCCCTCTATGTGCTTCCAAATATCACTTTGCCAATTCCACGAGAACTGTCTTAGCGAAAGGCTTCTTGAGGGGAAAGCTGTAACTCTGTGAGGTGATTTCACAGAACACAAAGAAGTTTCTCAGAAAGCTTCTTTCTCTTTGTTATCGGAGGATATTTCCTTTGGAACTATAGTCTTCAAAGGGATCCGAAATATCTGTTCTCAGATACCAAAGAAATAAGGCTAGCAAAGAGATCCAAGAAATACAGATGTAACTCCGTGAGATGAATTAACAGAACACTAAGGAGTTTCTCAGAAAGCTTATTTCCAGATTTCATCTGAGGGTATTTCCTTTTTCACCATAGCCCACTATGGGCTTCCAAATATCACTTTGCCAATTCCGCAAGAACTGTCTTAGCGAAAGGCTTCTTGAGGGGAAACCTGTAACTCTGTGAGATGATTTCACAGAACACAAAGAAGTTTCTCAGAGGGCTTCTTTCTGTTTGTTATCGGAGGATATTTCCTTTGGCCCTATAGTCTTCAAAGGGATCCGAAATATCTGTTCTCAGATTCCACAGAAATAAGGCTAGCAAAGAGATCCACGAAATACAGATGTAACTCTGTGAGTCGAAGTCACACATCACAGAGCAGTTTCTCAGAAAGCTTCTTTCCAGATTTCATCTGAGGATATTTCCTTTTTCACCATAGCCCTCTATGGTCGTCCAAATATCACTTTGCCAATTCCACAAGAACTGTCTTAGCGAAAGGCTTCTTGAGGGGAAAGCTGTAACTCTGTGAGATGATTTCACAGAACACACAGAAGTTTCTCAGAAAGCTTCTTTCTCTTTGTTATCGGAGGATATTTCCTTTGGCCCTATAGTCTTCAAAGGGATCCGAAATATCTGTTCTCAGATTCCACAGAAATACGGCTAGCAAAGGGATGCCCGAAATACAGATGTAATTCTGTGAGATGAATTAACAGAACACTAAGCAGTTTCTCAGAAAGCTTATTTCCAGATTTCATCTGAGGATATTTCCTTTTTCACCATAGCCCTCTATGGGCTTCCAAATATCACTTTGCCAATTCCACAAGAACTGTCTTAGCGAAAGGCTTCTTGAGGGGAAAGCTGTAACTCTGTGAGATGATTTCACAGAACACAAACAAGTTTCTCAGAAAGCTTCTTTCTCTTTGTTATCGGAGGATATTTCCTTTCGCCCTATAGTCTTCAAAGGGATCCGAAATATCTGTTCTCAGATTCCACAGAAATAAGGCTAGCAAAGAGATCCACGAAATACAGATGTAACTCTGTGAGATGAATTAACAGAACACTAAGCAGTTTCTCAGAAAGCTTCTTTCCAGATTTCATCTGAGGATATTTCCTTTTTCACCATAGCCCTCTATGGGCTTCCAAATATCACTTTGCCAATTCCACAAGAACTGTCTTAGCGAAAGGCTTCTTGAGGGGAAAGCTGTAACTCTGTGAGATGATTTCACAGATCACAAAGAAGTTTCTCAGAAAGCTTCTTTCTCTTTGTTATCGGAGGATATTTCCTTTGGCCCTGTAGTCTTCAAAGGGATCCGAAATATCTCTTCTCAGATTCCACAGAAATAAGGCTAGCCAAGAGATCCACGAAATACAGATGTAACTCTGTGAGTGGAAGTCAGACATCACAGAGCAGTTTCTCAGAAATCTTCTTTCCAGATTTCATCTGAGGATATTTCCTTTTTCACCATAGCCCTCTACGGCCTTCCAAATATCACTTTGCCAATTCCACAAGAACTGTCTTAGCGAAAGGCTTCTTGAGGGGAAAGCTGTAACTCTGTGAGATGATTTCACAGAACACACAGAAGTTTCTCAGTAAGCTTCTTTCTCTTTGTTTTCGGAGGATATTTCCTTTGGCCCTATAGTCTTCAAAGGGATCCGAAATATCTGTTCTCAGATTCCACAGAAATAAGGCTAGGAAAGAGATCCACGAAATACAGATGTAACTCTGTGAGATGAATTAACAGAACACTAAGCAGTTTCTCAGAAAGCTTCTTTCCAGATTTCATCTGAGGATATTTCCTTTTTCACCATAGCCCTCTAGGGGCTTCCAAATATCACTTTGCCAATTCCACAAGAATTGTCTTAGCGAAAGGCTTCTTGAGAGGAATGCTGTAACTCTGTGAGATGATTTCACAGAACACAAAGAAGTATCTCAGAAAGCTTCTTTCTGTTTGTTATCGGAGGATATTTCCTTTGGCCCTATAGTCTTCAAAGGGATCCGAAATATCTGTTCTCAGATTCCACAGAAATAAGGCTAGCAAAGAGATCCACGAAATACAGATGTAACTCTGTGAGTGGAAGTCACACATCACAGAGCAGTTTCTCAGAAAGCTTCTTTACAGATTTCATCTGAGGATATTTCCTTTTTCACCATAGCCCTCTATGGTCTTCCAAATATCACTTTGCCAATTCCACAAGAACTGTCTTAGCGAAAGGCTTCTTGCGGGGAAAGCTGTAACTCTGTGAGATGATTTCACAGAACACACAGAAGTTTCTCAGTAAGCTTCTTTCTCTTTGTTTTCGGAGGATATTTCCTTTGGCCCTATAGTCTTCAAAGGGATCCGAAATATCTGTTCTCAGATTCCACAGAAATAAGGCTAGCAAAGAGATGCACGAAATACAGATGTAACTCTGTGAGATGAATTAACAGAACACTAAGCAGTTTCTCAGAAAGCTTCTTTCCAGATTTCATCTGAGGATATTTCATTTTTCACCATAGCCCACTATGGGCTTCCAAATATCACTTTGCCAATTCCACAAGAACTGTCTTAGCGAAAGGCTTCTTGAGGGGAAAGCTGTAACTCTGTGAGATGATTTCACAGAACACAAAGAAGTTTCTCAGAAAGCTTCTTTCTGTTTGTTATCGGAGGATATTTCCTTTGGCCCTATAGTCTTCAAAGGGATCCGAAATATCTGTTCTCAGATTCCACAGAAATAAGGCTAGCAAAGAGATCCACGAAATACAAATGTAACTCTGTGAGATGAATTAACAGAACACTAAGCAGTTTCTCTGAAAGCTTCTTTCCAGATTTCATCTGAGGATATTTCCTTTTTCACCGTAGCCCTCTAGGGGTTCCAAATATCACTTTGCCAATTCCACAAGAACTGTCTTAGCGAAAGGTTTCTTGAAGGGAAAGCTGTAACTCTGTGAGATGATTTCACAGAACACAAAGAAGTTTCTCAGAAAGCTTCTTTCTGTTTGTTATCGGAGGATATTTCCTTTGGCTCTATAGTCTTCAAAGGGATCCGAAATATCTGTTCTCAGATTCCACAGAAATAAGGCTAGCAAAGAGATGCACGAAATACAGATGTAACTCTGTGAGATAAATTAACAGAACACTAAGCAGTTTCTCAGAAAGCTTCTTTCCAGAATTCATCTGAGGATATTTCCTTTTTCACCATAGCCCTCTATGGGCTTCCAAATATCACTTTGCCAATTCCACAAGAACTGTCTTAGCGAAAGGCTTCTTGAGGGAAAAGCTGTAACTCTGTGAGATGATTTCACAGAATACAAAGAAGTTTCTCAGAAAGCTTCTTTCTGTTTGTTATCGGAGGATATTTCTTTTGGCTCTATAGTCTTCAAAGGGATCCGAAATATCTGTTCTCAGATTCCACAGAAATAAGGCTAGCAAAGAGATCCACGAAATACAGATGTAACTCTGTGAGATGAATTAACAGAACACTAAGCAGTTTCTCAGAAAGCTTCTTTCCAGATTTCATCTGAGGATATTTCCTTTTTCACCATAGCCCTCTATGGCCTTCCAAATATCACTTTGCCAATTCCACAAGAACTGTCTTAGCGAAAGGCTTCTTGAGGGGAAAGCTGTAACTCTGAGAGATGATTTCACAGAACACACAGAAGTTTCTCAGTAAGCTTCTTTCTCTTTGTTTTCGGAGGATATTTCCTTTGGCCCTATAGTCTTCAAAGGGATCCGAAATAACTGTTCTCAGATTCCACAGAAAAAAGGCGAGGAAAGAGATGCACGAAATACAGATGTAACTCTGTGAGATGAATTAACAGAACACTAAGCAGTTTCTCAGAAAGCTTCTTTCCAGATTTCATCTGAGGATATTTCCTTTTTCACCATAGCCCTCTATGGGCTTCCAAATATCACTTTGCCAATTCCACAAGAACTGTCTTAGCGAAAGGCTTCTTGAGGGGAAATCTGTAACTCTGTGAGATGATTTCACAGAACACAAAGAAGTTTCTCAGAAAGCTTCTTTCTCTTTGTTATCGGAGGATATTTCCTTTGGCCCTATAGTCTTCAAAGGGATCCGAAATATCTCTTCTCAGATTCCACAGAAAGAAGGCTAGCAAAGAGATTCACGAAATACAGATGTAACTCTGTGAGTGGAAGTCACACATCACAGAGCAGTTTCTCAGAAAGCTTCTTTCCAGATTTCATCTGAGGATATTTCCTTTTTCACCATAGCCCTCTATGGCCTTCCATATATCACTTTGCCAATTCCACAAGAACTGTCTTAGCGAAAGGCTTCTTGAGGGGAAAGCTGTAACTCTGTGAGATGATTTCACAGAACACACAGAAGTTTCTCAGTAAGCTTCTTTCTCTTTGTTTTCGGAGGATATTTCCTTTGGCCCTATAGTCTTCAAAGGGATCAGAAATATCTGTTCTCAGATTCCACAGAAATAAGGCTAGCAAAGAGATGCCCGAAATACAGATGTAACTCTGTGACATGAATTAACAGAACACTAAGCAGTTTCTCAGAAAGCTTCTTTCCAGATTTCATCTGAGAATATTTCCTTTTTCACCATAGCCCTCTATGGGCTTCCAAATATCACTTTGCCAATTCCACAAGAACTGTCTTAGCAAAAGGCTTCTTGAGGTGAAAGCTGTAACTCTGTGAGAAGATTTCACAGAACACTAAGAAGTTTCTCAGAAAGCTTCTTTCTGTTTGTTATTGGAGGATATTTCCTTTGGCCCTATAGTCTTCAAAGGGATCCGAAATATCTGTTCTCAGATTCCAAAGAAATAAGGCTAGCAAAGAGATGCACGAAATCCAGATGTAACTCTGTGAGATGAATTAACAGAACACTAAGCAGTTTCTCTGAAAGCTTCTTTCCAGATTTCATCTGTGGATATTTCGTTTTTCACCGTAGCCCTCTATGGGCTTCCACATATCACTTTGCCAATTCCACAAGAACTGTCTTAGCGAAAGGCTTCTTTAGTGGAAAGGTGTAACTCTGTGAGATGATTTCACGGAACACGAAGAAGTTTCTCAGAAAGCTTCTTTCTCTTTGTTATCGGAGGATATTTCCTTTGGCCCTATAGTCTTCAAAGGGATCCGAAATATCTGTTCTCAGATTCCACAGAAATAAGGCTAGGAAAGAGATGCACGAAATACAGATGTAACTCTGTGAGATGAATTAACAGAACACTAAGCAGTTTCTCAGAAAGCTTCTTTCCAGATTTCATCTGAGGATATTTCCTTTTTCACCATAGCCCTCTATGGGCTTCCAAATATCACTTTGCCCATTCCACAAGAACTGTTTTAGCGAAAGGCTTCTTGAGGTGAAAGCTGTAACTCTGTGAGATGATTTCACAGATCACAAAGAAGTTTCTCAGAAAGCTTCTTTCTCTTTGTTATCGGAGGATATTTCCTTTGACTCTATAGTCTTCAATGGGATCCGAAATATCTGTTCTCAGATTCCACAGAAATAAGGCTAGCAAAGAGATCCACGAAATACAGATGTAACTCTGTAGGTGGAAATCACACATCACAGAGCAGTTTCTCAGAAAGCTTCTTTCCAGATTTCATCTGAGGATATTTCCTTTTTCACAATAGCCCTCTATGGGCTTCCAAATATCACTTTGCCAATTCCACAAGAACTGTCTTAGCGAAAGGCTTCTTGAGGGGAAAGCTGTAACTCTGTGAGATGATTTCACAGAACACAAAGAAGTTTCTCAGTAAGCTTCTTTCTCTTTGTTATCGGAGGATATTTCCTTTGGCCCTATATTCTTCAAAGGGATCCGAAATATCTGTTCTCAGATACCACAGAAATAAGGCTAGCAAAGAGATGCACGAAATAGAGATGTAACTCTGTGAGATGAATTAACAGAACACTAATCAGTTTCTCAGAAAGCTTCTTTCCAGATTTCATCTGAGGATATTTCCTTTTTCACCATAGTCCTCTATGGGCTTCCAAATATCACTTTGCCAATTCCACAAGAACTGTCTTAGCGAAAGGCTTCTTGAGGGGAAAGCTGTAACTCTGTGAGATGATTTCACAGATCACAAAGAATTTTCTCAGAAAGCTTCTTTCTCTTTGTTATCGGAGGATATTTCCTTTGGCCCTATAGTCTTCAAAGGGATCCGAAATATCTGTTCTCAGATTTCACAGAAATAAGGCGAGGAAAGAGATGCACGAAATACAGATGTAACTCTGTGAGATGAATTAACAGAACACTAAGCAGTTTCTCAGAAAGCTTCTTTCCAGATTTCATCTGAGGATATTTCCTTTTTCACCATAGCCCTCTATGGGCTTCCAAATATCACTTTGCCTATTCCACCAGAATTGTCTTAACGAACGGCTTCTTGAGGGGAAAGCTGTAACTCTGTGAGATGATTTCACAGAACACAAAGAAGTTTCTCAGAAAGCTTCTTTCTGTTTGTTATCGGAGGATATTTCCTTTGGTCCTATAGTCTTCAAAGGGATCCGAAATATCTGTTCTCAGATTCCACAGAAATAAGGCTAGCAAAGAGATCCACGAAATACAGATGTAACTCTGTGAGTGGAAGTCACACATCACAGAGCAGTTTCTCAGAAAGCTTCTTTACAGATTTCATCTGAGGATATTTCCTTTTTCACCATAGCCCTCTATGGCCTTCCAAATATCACTTTGCCAATTCCACAAGAACTGTCTTAGCGAAAGGCTTCTTGAGGGGAAAGCTGTAACTCTGTGAGATGATTTCACAGAACACAAAGAAGTTTCTCAGAAAGCTTCTTTCTCTTTGTTTTCGGAGGATATTTCCTTTGGCCCTATAGTCTTCAAAGGGATCAGAAATATCTGTTCTCAGATTCCACAGAAATAAGGCTAGCAAAGAGATGCCCGAAATACAGATGTAACTCTGTTAGATGAATTAACAGAACACTAAGCAGTTTCTCAGAAAGCTTCTTTCCAGATTTCATCTGAGAATATTTCCTTTTTCACCATAGCCCTCTATGGGCTTCCAAATATCACTTTGCCAATTCCACAAGAACTGTCTTAGCAAAAGGCTTCTTGAGGTGAAAGCTGTAACTCTGTTAGATGATTTCACAGAACACTAAGAAGTTTCTCAGAAAACTTCTTTCTGTTTGTTATTGGAGGATATTTCCTTTGGCCCTATAGTCTTCAAAGGGATCCGAAATATCTGTTCTCAGATTCCACAGAAATAAGGCTAGCAAAGAGATGCACGAAATACAGATGTAACTCTGTGAGATGAATTAACAGAACACTAAGCAGTTTCTCAGAAAGCTTCTTTCCAGATTTCATCTGAGGATATTTCCTTTTTCACCATAGCCCTCTATGGGCTTCCAAATATCACTTTGCCAATTCCACAAGAACTGTTTTAGCGAAAGGCTTCTTGAGGTGAAAGCTGTAACTCTGTGAGATGATTTCACAGATCACAAAGAAGTTTCTCAGAAAGCTTCTTTCTCTTTGTTATCAGAGGATATTTCCTTTGACTCTATAGTCTTCAAAGGGATCCGAAATATCTGTTCGCAGATTCCACAGAAATAAGGCTAGCAAAGAGATCCACGAAATACAGATGTAACTCTGTAGGTGGAAATCACACATCACAGAGCAGTTTCTCAGAAAGCTTCTTTCCAGATTTCATCTGAGGATATTTCCTTTTTCACAATAGCCCTCTATGGGCTTCCAAATATCACTTTGCCAATTCCACAAGAACTGTCTTAGCGAAAGGCTTCTTGAGGGGAAAGCTGTAACTCTGTGAGATGATTTCACAGAACACAAAGAAGTTTCTCAGTAAGCTTCTTTCTCTTTGTTATCGGAGGATATTTTCTTTGGCCCTATATTCTTAAAAGGGATCCGAAATGTCTGTTCTCAGATTCCACAGAAATAAGGCTAGCAAAGAGATGCACGAAATACAGATGTAACTCTGTGAGATGAATTAACAGAACACTAATCAGTTTCTCAGAAAGCTTCTTTCCAGATTTCATCTGAGGATATTTCCTTTTTCACCATAGTCCTCTATGGGCTTCCAAATATCACTTTGCCAATTCCACAAGAACTGTCTTAGCGAAAGGCTTCTAGAGGGGAAAGCTGTAACTCTGTGAGATGATTTCACAGATCACAAAGAAGTTTCTCAGAAAGCTTCTTTCTCTTTGTTATCGGAGGATATTTCCTTTGGCCCTATAGTCTTCAAAGGGATCCGAAATATCTGTTCTCAGATTTCACAGAAATAAGGCAAGGAAAGAGATGCACGAAATACAGATGTAACTCTGTGAGATGAATTAACAGAACACTAAGCAGTTTCTCAGAAAGCTTCTTTCCAGATTTCATCTGAGGATATTTCCTTTTTCACCATAGCCCTCTATGGGCTTCCAAATATCACTTTGCCAATTCCACAAGAACTCTCTTAGCGAAAGGCTTCTTGAGGGGAAAGCTGTAACTCTGTGAGATGATTTCACAGAACACAAAGAAGTTTCTCAGTAAGCTTCTTTCTCTTTGTTATCGGAGGATATTTCCTTTGGCCCTATAGTCTTCAAAGGGATCCGAAATATCTGTTCTCAGATTCCACACAAATAAGGCTAGCAAAGAGATCCACGAAATACAGATAGTAAGTCTGTGAGATGAATTAACAGAACACTAAGCAGTTTCTCAGAAAGCTTCTTTCCAGATTTCATCTGAGGATATTTCCTTTTTCACCATAGCCCTCTATGGGCTTCCAAATATCACTTTGCCAATTCCACAAGAATTGTCTTAGCGAAAGGCTTCTTGAGGGGAAAGCTGTAACTCTGTGAGATGATTTCACAGAACACAAAGAAGTTTCTCAGAAAGCTTCTTTCTGTTTGTTATCGGAGGATATTTCCTTTGGCCCTATAGTCTTCAAAGGGATCCGAAGTATCTGTTCTCAGATTCCACAGAAATAAGGCTAGCAAAGAGATGCACGAAATACAGATGTAACTCTGTGAGTTGAATTAACAGAATACTAAGCAGTTTCTCAGAAAGCTTCTTTCCAGATTTCATCTGAGGATATTTCCTTTTTCACCATAGCCCTCTATGGGCTTCCAAATATCACTTTGCCAATTCCACAAGAACTGTCTTAGCGAAAGGCTTCTTGAGGGGAAAGCTGTAACTCTGTGAGATGATGTCACAGAACACAAAGAAGTTTCTCAGAAAGCTTCTTTCTGTTTGTTATCGGAGGATATTTCCTTTGGCCCTATAGTCTTCAAAGGGATCCGAAATATCTGTTCTCAGTTTCCACAGAAACAAGGCTAGCAAAGAGATCCACGAAATACATATGTAACTCTGTGAGTGGAAGTCACACATCACAGAGCAGTTTCTCAGAAAGCTTCTTTCCAGATTTCATCTGAGGATATTTCCTTTTTCACCATAGCCCTCTAGGGGCTTCCAAATATCACTTTGCCAATTCCACAAGAACTGACTTAGCGAAAGACTTCCTGAGGGGAAAGCTGTAACTCTGTGAGATGATTTCACAGATCACAAAGAAGTTTCTCAGAAAGCTTCTTTCTCTTTGTTATCGGAGGATATTTAATTTGGCCCTATACTCTTCAAAGGGATGCGAAATATCTGTTCTCAGATTCCACAGAAATACGGCTAGCAAAGAGATGCACGAAATACAGATGTAACTCTGTGAGTCGAAGTCAAACATCACAGAGCAGTTTCTCAGAAAGCTTCTTTCCAGATTTCATCTGAGGATATTTCCTTTTTCACCATAGCCCTCTATGGTCTTCCAAATATCACTTTGCCAATTCCACAAGAACTGTCTTAGCGAAAGGCTTCTTGAGGGGAAAGCTGTAACTCTGTGAGATGATTTCACAGATCACAAAGAAGTTTCTCAGAAAGCTTCTTTCTCTTTCTTATCGGAGGATATTTCCTTTGGCCCTATAGTCTTCAAAGGGATCCGAAATATCTGTTCTCAGATTCCACAGAAATAAGGCTAGCAAAGAGATGCACGAAATACAGATGTAACTCTGTGAGATGAATTAACAGAACACTAAGCAGTTTCTCAGAAAGCTTCTTTCCAGATTTCATCTGAGGATATTTCCTTTTTCACCATAGCCCTCTATGGGCTTCCAAATATCACTTTGCCAATTCCACAAGAACTGTTTTAGCGAAAGGCTTCTTGAGGTGAAAGCTGTAACTCTGTGAGATGATTTCACAGATCACAAAGAAGTTTCTCAGAAAGCTTCTTTCTCTTTGTTATCGGAGGATATTTCCTTTGACTCTATAGTCTTCAAAGGGATCCGAAATATCTGTTCTCAGATTACACAGAAATAAGGCTAGCAAAGAGATCCACGAAATACAGATGTAACTCTGTAGGTGGAAATCACACATCACAGAGCAGTTTCTCAGAAAGCTTCTTTCCAGATTTCATCTGAGGATATTTCCTTTTTCACAATAGCCCTCTATGGGCTTCCAAATATCACTTTGCCAATTCCACAAGAACTGTCTTAGCGAAAGGCTTCTTGAGGGGAAAGCTGTAACTCTGTGAGATGATTTCACAGAACACAAAGAAGTTTCTCAGTAAGCTTCTTTCTCTTTGTTATCGGAGGATATTTCCTTTGGCCCTATATTCTTCAAAGGGATCCGAAATATCTGTTCTCAGATACCACAGAAATAAGGCTAGCAAAGAGATGCACGATATAGAGATGTAACTCTGTGAGATGAATTAACAGAACACTAATCAGTTTCACAGAAAGCTTCTTTCCAGATTTCATCTGAGGATATTTCCTTTTTCACCATAGTCCTCTATGGGCTTCCAAATATCACTTTGCCAATTCCACAAGAACTGTCTTAGCGAAAGGCTTCTTGAGGGGAAAGCTGTAACTCTGTGAGATGATTTCACAGATCACAAAGAAGTTTCTCAGAAAGCTTCTTTCTCTTTGTTATCGGAGGATATTTCCTTTGGCCCTATAGTCTTCAAAGGGATCCGAAATATCTGTTCTCAGATTTCACAGAAATAAGGCGAGGAAAGAGATGCACGAAATACAGATGTAACTCTGTGAGATGAATTAACAGAACACTAAGCAGTTTCTCAGAAAGCTTCTTTCCAGATTTCATCTGAGGATATTTCCTTTTTCACCATAGCCCTCTATGGGCTTCCAAATATCACTTTGCCTATTCCACAAGAATTCTCTTAACGAACGGCTTCTTGAGGGGAAAGCTGTAACTCTGTGAGATGATTTCACAGAACACAAAGAAGTTTCTCAGAAAGCTTCTTTCTGTTTGTTATCGGAGGATATTTCCTTTGGTCCTATAGTCTTCAAAGGGATCCGAAATATCTGTTCTCAGATTCCACAGAAATAAGGCTAGCAAAGAGATCCACGAAATACAGATGTATCTCTGTGAGTGGAAGTCACACATCACAGAGCAGTTTCTCAGAAAGCTTCTTTCCAGATTTCATCTGAGGATATTTCCTTTTTCAACATAGCCCTCTATGGGCTTCCAAATATCTCTTTGCCAATTACACAAGAACTGTCTTAGCGAAAGGCTTCTTGAGGGGAAAGCTGTAACTCTGTGAGATGATTTCACAGAACACAAAGAAGTTTCTCAGAAATCTTCTTTCTCTTTGTTATCGGAGGATATTTCCTTTGGCCCTATAGTCTTCAAAGGGATCCGAAATATCTGTTCTCAGATTCCACAGAAATAAGGCAAGCAAAGAGATCCACGAAATACAGATGTAACTCTGTGAGATGAATTAACAGAACACTAAGCAGTTTCTCTGAAAGCTTCTTTCCAGATTTCATCTGAGGATATTTCCTTTTTCACCGTAGCCCTCTACGGGATTCCAAATATCACTTTGCCAATTCCACAAGAACTGTCTTAGCGAAAGGCTTCTTTAGTGGAAAGGTGTAACTCTGTGAGATGATTTCACGGAACACAAAGAAGTTTCTCAGAAAGCTTCTTTCTCTTTGTTATCGGAGGATATTTCCTTTGGCCCTATAGTCTTCAAAGGGATCCGAAGTATCTGTTCTCAGATTCCACAGAAATAAGGCTAGCAAAGAGATGCCCGAAATACAGATGTAACTCTGTTAGATGAATTAACAGAACACTAAGCAGTTTCTCAGAAAGCTTCTTTCCAGATTTCATCTGAGAATATTTCCTTTTTCACCATAGCCCTCTATGGGCTTCCAAATATCACTTTGCCAATTCCACAAGAACTGTCTTAGCAAAAGGCTTCTTGAGGTGAAAGCTGTAACTCTGTTAGATGATTTCACAGAACACTAAGAAGTTTCTCAGAAAACTTCTTTCTGTTTGTTATTGGAGGATATTTCCTTTGGCCCTATAGTCTTCAAAGGGATCCGAAATATCTGTTCTCAGATTCCACAGAAATAAGGCTAGCAAAGAGATGCACGAAATACAGATGTAACTCTGTGAGATGAATTAACAGAACACTAAGCAGTTTCTCAGAAAGCTTCTTTCCAGATTTCATCTGAGGATATTTCCTTTTTCACCATAGCCCTCTATGGGCTTCCAAATATCACTTTGCCAATTCCACAAGAACTGTTTTAGCGAAAGGCTTCTTGAGGTGAAAGCTGTAACTCTGTGAGATGATTTCACAGATCACAAAGAAGTTTCTCAGAAAGCTTCTTTCTCTTTGTTATCAGAGGATATTTCCTTTGACTCTATAGTCTTCAAAGGGATCCGAAATATCTGTTCGCAGATTCCACAGAAATAAGGCTAGCAAAGAGATCCACGAAATACAGATGTAACTCTGTAGGTGGAAATCACACATCACAGAGCAGTTTCTCAGAAAGCTTCTTTCCAGATTTCATCTGAGGATATTTCCTTTTTCACAATAGCCCTCTATGGGCTTCCAAATATCACTTTGCCAATTCCACAAGAACTGTCTTAGCGAAAGGCTTCTTGAGGGGAAAGCTGTAACTCTGTGAGATGATTTCACAGAACACAAAGAAGTTTCTCAGTAAGCTTCTTTCTCTTTGTTATCGGAGGATATTTTCTTTGGCCCTATATTCTTAAAAGGGATCCGAAATGTCTGTTCTCAGATTCCACAGAAATAAGGCTAGCAAAGAGATGCACGAAATACAGATGTAACTCTGTGAGATGAATTAACAGAACACTAATCAGTTTCTCAGAAAGCTTCTTTCCAGATTTCATCTGAGGATATTTCCTTTTTCACCATAGTCCTCTATGGGCTTCCAAATATCACTTTGCCAATTCCACAAGAACTGTCTTAGCGAAAGGCTTCTAGAGGGGAAAGCTGTAACTCTGTGAGATGATTTCACAGATCACAAAGAAGTTTCTCAGAAAGCTTCTTTCTCTTTGTTATCGGAGGATATTTCCTTTGGCCCTATAGTCTTCAAAGGGATCCGAAATATCTGTTCTCAGATTTCACAGAAATAAGGCAAGGAAAGAGATGCACGAAATACAGATGTAACTCTGTGAGATGAATTAACAGAACACTAAGCAGTTTCTCAGAAAGCTTCTTTCCAGATTTCATCTGAGGATATTTCCTTTTTCACCATAGCCCTCTATGGGCTTCCAAATATCACTTTGCCAATTCCACAAGAACTCTCTTAGCGAAAGGCTTCTTGAGGGGAAAGCTGTAACTCTGTGAGATGATTTCACAGAACACAAAGAAGTTTCTCAGTAAGCTTCTTTCTCTTTGTTATCGGAGGATATTTCCTTTGGCCCTATAGTCTTCAAAGGGATCCGAAATATCTGTTCTCAGATTCCACACAAATAAGGCTAGCAAAGAGATCCACGAAATACAGATAGTAAGTCTGTGAGATGAATTAACAGAACACTAAGCAGTTTCTCAGAAAGCTTCTTTCCAGATTTCATCTGAGGATATTTCCTTTTTCACCATAGCCCTCTATGGGCTTCCAAATATCACTTTGCCAATTCCACAAGAATTGTCTTAGCGAAAGGCTTCTTGAGGGGAAAGCTGTAACTCTGTGAGATGATTTCACAGAACACAAAGAAGTTTCTCAGAAAGCTTCTTTCTGTTTGTTATCGGAGGATATTTCCTTTGGCCCTATAGTCTTCAAAGGGATCCGAAGTATCTGTTCTCAGATTCCACAGAAATAAGGCTAGCAAAGAGATGCACGAAATACAGATGTAACTCTGTGAGTTGAATTAACAGAATACTAAGCAGTTTCTCAGAAAGCTTCTTTCCAGATTTCATCTGAGGATATTTCCTTTTTCACCATAGCCCTCTATGGGCTTCCAAATATCACTTTGCCAATTCCACAAGAACTGTCTTAGCGAAAGGCTTCTTGAGGGGAAAGCTGTAACTCTGTGAGATGATGTCACAGAACACAAAGAAGTTTCTCAGAAAGCTTCTTTCTGTTTGTTATCGGAGGATATTTCCTTTGGCCCTATAGTCTTCAAAGGGATCCGAAATATCTGTTCTCAGTTTCCACAGAAACAAGGCTAGCAAAGAGATCCACGAAATACATATGTAACTCTGTGAGTGGAAGTCACACATCACAGAGCAGTTTCTCAGAAAGCTTCTTTCCAGATTTCATCTGAGGATATTTCCTTTTTCACCATAGCCCTCTAGGGGCTTCCAAATATCACTTTGCCAATTCCACAAGAACTGACTTAGCGAAAGACTTCCTGAGGGGAAAGCTGTAACTCTGTGAGATGATTTCACAGATCACAAAGAAGTTTCTCAGAAAGCTTCTTTCTCTTTGTTATCGGAGGATATTTAATTTGGCCCTATACTCTTCAAAGGGATGCGAAATATCTGTTCTCAGATTCCACAGAAATACGGCTAGCAAAGAGATGCACGAAATACAGATGTAACTCTGTGAGTCGAAGTCAAACATCACAGAGCAGTTTCTCAGAAAGCTTCTTTCCAGATTTCATCTGAGGATATTTCCTTTTTCACCATAGCCCTCTATGGTCTTCCAAATATCACTTTGCCAATTCCACAAGAACTGTCTTAGCGAAAGGCTTCTTGAGGGGAAAGCTGTAACTCTGTGAGATGATTTCACAGATCACAAAGAAGTTTCTCAGAAAGCTTCTTTCTCTTTGTTATCGGAGGATATTTCCTTTGGCCCTATAGTCTTCAAAGGGATCCGAAATATCTGTTCTCAGATTCCACAGAAATAAGGCTAGCAAAGAGATGCACGAAATACAGATGTAACTCTGTGAGATGAATTAACAGAACACTAAGCAGTTTCTCAGAAAGCTTCTTTCCAGATTTCATCTGAGGATATTTCCTTTTTCACCATAGCCCTCTATGGGCTTCCAAATATCACTTTGCCAATTCCACAAGAACTGTTTTAGCGAAAGGCTTCTTGAGGTGAAAGCTGTAACTCTGTGAGATGATTTCACAGATCACAAAGAAGTTTCTCAGAAAGCTTCTTTCTCTTTGTTATCGGAGGATATTTCCTTTGACTCTATAGTCTTCAAAGGGATCCGAAATATCTGTTCTCAGATTACACAGAAATAAGGCTAGCAAAGAGATCCACGAAATACAGATGTAACTCTGTAGGTGGAAATCACACATCACAGAGCAGTTTCTCAGAAAGCTTCTTTCCAGATTTCATCTGAGGATATTTCCTTTTTCACAATAGCCCTCTATGGGCTTCCAAATATCACTTTGCCAATTCCACAAGAACTGTCTTAGCGAAAGGCTTCTTGAGGGGAAAGCTGTAACTCTGTGAGATGATTTCACAGAACACAAAGAAGTTTCTCAGTAAGCTTCTTTCTCTTTGTTATCGGAGGATATTTCCTTTGGCCCTATATTCTTCAAAGGGATCCGAAATATCTGTTCTCAGATACCACAGAAATAAGGCTAGCAAAGAGATGCACGATATAGAGATGTAACTCTGTGAGATGAATTAACAGAACACTAATCAGTTTCACAGAAAGCTTCTTTCCAGATTTCATCTGAGGATATTTCCTTTTTCACCATAGTCCTCTATGGGCTTCCAAATATCACTTTGCCAATTCCACAAGAACTGTCTTAGCGAAAGGCTTCTTGAGGGGAAAGCTGTAACTCTGTGAGATGATTTCACAGATCACAAAGAAGTTTCTCAGAAAGCTTCTTTCTCTTTGTTATCGGAGGATATTTCCTTTGGCCCTATAGTCTTCAAAGGGATCCGAAATATCTGTTCTCAGATTTCACAGAAATAAGGCGAGGAAAGAGATGCACGAAATACAGATGTAACTCTGTGAGATGAATTAACAGAACACTAAGCAGTTTCTCAGAAAGCTTCTTTCCAGATTTCATCTGAGGATATTTCCTTTTTCACCATAGCCCTCTATGGGCTTCCAAATATCACTTTGCCTATTCCACAAGAATTCTCTTAACGAACGGCTTCTTGAGGGGAAAGCTGTAACTCTGTGAGATGATTTCACAGAACACAAAGAAGTTTCTCAGAAAGCTTCTTTCTGTTTGTTATCGGAGGATATTTCCTTTGGTCCTATAGTCTTCAAAGGGATCCGAAATATCTGTTCTCAGATTCCACAGAAATAAGGCTAGCAAAGAGATCCACGAAATACAGATGTATCTCTGTGAGTGGAAGTCACACATCACAGAGCAGTTTCTCAGAAAGCTTCTTTCCAGATTTCATCTGAGGATATTTCCTTTTTCAACATAGCCCTCTATGGGCTTCCAAATATCTCTTTGCCAATTACACAAGAACTGTCTTAGCGAAAGGCTTCTTGAGGGGAAAGCTGTAACTCTGTGAGATGATTTCACAGAACACAAAGAAGTTTCTCAGAAATCTTCTTTCTCTTTGTTATCGGAGGATATTTCCTTTGGCCCTATAGTCTTCAAAGGGATCCGAAATATCTGTTCTCAGATTCCACAGAAATAAGGCAAGCAAAGAGATCCACGAAATACAGATGTAACTCTGTGAGATGAATTAACAGAACACTAAGCAGTTTCTCTGAAAGCTTCTTTCCAGATTTCATCTGAGGATATTTCCTTTTTCACCGTAGCCCTCTACGGGATTCCAAATATCACTTTGCCAATTCCACAAGAACTGTCTTAGCGAAAGGCTTCTTTAGTGGAAAGGTGTAACTCTGTGAGATGATTTCACGGAACACAAAGAAGTTTCTCAGAAAGCTTCTTTCTCTTTGTTATCGGAGGATATTTCCTTTGGCCCTATAGTCTTCAAAGGGATCCGAAGTATCTGTTCTCAGATTCCACAGAAATAAGGCTAGAAAAGAGATGCACGAAATACAGATGTAACTCTGTGAGATGAATTAACAGAATACTAAGCAGTTTCTCAGAAAGCTTCTTTCCAGATTTCATCTGAGGATATTTCCTTTTTCACCATAGCCCTCTATGGGCTTCCAAATATCACTTTGCGAATTCCACAAGAACTGGTTTAGCGAAAGGCTTCTTGAGGGGAAAGCTGTAACTCTGTGAGATGATTTCACAGATCACAAAGAAGTTTCTCAGAAAGCTTCTTTCTTTTTGTTATCAGAGGATATTTCCTTTGACTCTATAGTCTTCAAAGGGATCCGAAATATCTGTTCGCAGATTCCACAGAAATAAGGCTAGCAAAGAGATCCACGAAATACAGATGTAACTCTGTAGGTGGAAATCACACATCACAGAGCAGTTTCTCAGAAAGCTTCTTTCCAGATTTCATCTGAGGATATTTCCTTTTTCACAATAGCCCTCTATGGGCTTCCAAATATCACTTTGCCAATTCCACAAGAACTGTCTTAGCGAAAGGCTTCTTGAGGGGAAAGCTGTAACTCTGTGAGATGATTTCACAGAACACAAAGAAGTTTCTCAGTAAGCTTCTTTCTCTTTGTTATCGGAGGATATTTTCTTTGGCCCTATATTCTTAAAAGGGATCCGAAATGTCTGTTCTCAGATTCCACAGAAATAAGGCTAGCAAAGAGATGCACGAAATACAGATGTAACTCTGTGAGATGAATTAACAGAACACTAATCAGTTTCTCAGAAAGCTTCTTTCCAGATTTCATCTGAGGATATTTCCTTTTTCACCATAGTCCTCTATGGGCTTCCAAATATCACTTTGCCAATTCCACAAGAACTGTCTTAGCGAAAGGCTTCTTGAGGGGAAAGCTGTAACTCTGTGAGATGATTTCACAGATCACAAAGAAGTTTTTCAGAAAGCTTCTTTCTCTTTGTTATCGGAGGATATTTCCTTTGGCCCTATAGTCTTCAAAGGGATCCGAAATATCTGTTCTCAGATTTCACAGAAATAAGGCGAGGAAAGAGATGCACGAAATACAGATGTAACTCTGTGAGATGAATTAACAGAACACTAAGCAGTTTCTCAGAAAGCTTCTTTCCAGATTTCATCTGAGGATATTTCCTTTTTCACCATAGCCCTCTATGGGCTTCCAAATATCACTTTGCCAATTCCACAAGAACTGTCTTAGCGAAAGGCTTCTTGAGGGGAAAGCTGTAACTCTGTGAGATGATTTCACAGAACACAAAGAAGTTTCTCAGTAAGCTTCTTTCTCTTTGTTATCGGAGGATATTTCCTTTGGCCCTATAGTCTTCAAAGGGATCCGAAATATCTGTTCTCAGATTCCACACAAATAAGGCTAGCAAAGAGATCCACGAAATACAGATAGTAACTCTGTGAGATGAATTAACAGAACACTAAGCAGTTTCTCAGAAAGCTTCTTTCCAGATTTCATCTGAGGATATTTCCTTTTTCACCATAGCCCTCTATGGGCTTCCAAATATCACTTTGCCAATTCCACAAGAATTGTCTTAGCGAAAGGCTTCTTGAGGGGAAAGCTGTAACTCTGTGAGATGATTTCACAGAACACAAAGAAGTTTCTCAGAAAGCTTCTTTCTGTTTGTTATCGGAGGATATTTCCTTTGGCCCTATAGTCTTCAAAGGGATCCGAAGTATCTGTTCTCAGATTCCACAGAAATAAGGCTAGCAAAGAGATGCACGAAATACAGATGTAACTCTGTGAGTTGAATTAACAGAATACTAAGCAGTTTCTCAGAAAGCTTCTTTCCAGATTTCATCTGAGGATATTTCCTTTTTCACCATAGCCCTCTATGGGCTTCCAAATATCACTTTGCGAATTCCACAAGAACTGGTTTAGCGAAAGGCTTCTTGAGGGGAAAGCTGTAACTCTGTGAGATGATTTCACAGATCACAAAGAAGTTTCTCAGAAAGCTTCTTTCTCTTTGTTATCGGAGGATATTTCCTTTGGCTCTATAGTCTTCAAAGGGATCCGAAATATCTGTTCTCAGATTCCACAGAAATAAGGCTAGCAAAGAGATCCACGAAATACAGATGTAACTCTGTGAGTGGAAGTCACACATCACAGAGCAGTTTCTCAGAAAGCTTCTTTCCAGATTTCATCTGAGGATATTTCCTTTTTCACCATAGCCCTCTATGGGCTTCCAAATATCACTTTGCCAATTCCACCAGAACTGTCTTAGCGAAAGGCTTCTTGAGTTGAAAGCTGTAACTTTGTGAGATGATTTCACGGAACACAAAGAAGTATCTCAGAAAGCTTCTTTCTCTTTGTTATCGGAGGATATTTCCTTTGGCCCTATAGTCTTCCAAGGGATCCGAAATATCTTTTCTCCGATTCCACAGAAATAAGGCTAGCAAAGAGATGCACGAAATACAGGTGTAACTCTGTGAGATGAATTAACAGAACACTAAGCAGTTTCTCAGAAAGCTTCTTTCCAGATTTCATCTGAGGATATTTCCTTTTTCACCATAGCCCTCTATGGGCTTCCAAATATCACTTTGCCAATTCCACAAGAACTGTCTTAGCGAAAGGCTTCTTGAGGGGAAAGCTGTAACTCTGTGAGATGATGTCACAGAACACAAAGAAGTTTCTCAGAAAGCTTCTTTCTGTTTGTTATCGGAGGATATTTCCTTTGGCCCTATAGTCTTCAAAGGGATCCGAAATATCTGTTCTCAGTTTCCACAGAAACAAGGCTAGCAAAGAGATCCACGAAATACATATGTAACTCTGTGAGTGGAAGTCACACATCACAGAGCAGTTTCTCAGAAAGCTTCTTTCCAGATTTCATCTGAGGATATTTCCTTTTTCACCATAGCCCTCTAGGGGCTTCCAAATATCACTTTGCCAATTCCACAAGAACCGACTTAGCGAAAGACTTCTTGAGGGGAAAGCTGTAACTCTGTGAGATGATTTCACAGATCACAAAGAAGTTTCTCAGAAAGCTTCTTTCTCTTTGTTATCGGAGGATATTTAATTTGGCCCTATACTCTTCAAAGGGATGCGAAATATCTGTTCTCAGATTCCACAGAAATACGGCTAGCAAAGAGATGCACGAAATACAGATGTAACTCTGTGAGTCGAAGTCAAACATCACAGAGCAGTTTCTCAGAAAGCTTCTTTCCAGATTGCATCTGAGGATATTTCCTTTTTCACCATAGCCCTCTATGGTCTTCCAAATATCACTTTGCCAATTCCACAAGAACTGTCTTAGCGAAAGGCTTCTTGAGGGGAAAGCTGTAACTCTGTGAGATGATTTCACAGATCACAAAGAAGTTTCTCAGAAAGCTTCTTTCTCTTTGTTATCGGAGGATATTTCCTTTGGCCCTATAGTCTTCAAAGGGATCCGAAATATCTGTTCTCAGATTCCACAGAAATAAGGCTAGCAAAGAGATGCACGAAATAGAGATGTAACTCTGTGAGATGAATTAACAGAACACTAATCAGTTTCTCAGAAAGCTTCTTTCCAGATTTCATCTGAGGATATTTCCTTTTTCACCATAGTCCTCTATGGGCTTCCAAATATCACTTTGCCAATTCCACAAGAACTGGTTTAGCGAAAGGCTTCTTGAGGGGAAAGCTGTAACTCTGTGAGATGATTTCACAGATCACAAAGAAGTTTCTCAGAAAGCTTCTTTCTCTTTGTTATCGGAGGATATTTCCTTTGGCTCTATAGTCTTCAAAGGGATCCGAAATATCTGTTCTCAGATTCCACAGAAATAAGGCTAGGAAAGAGATCCACGAAATACAGATGTAACTCTGTGAGTGGAAGTCACACATCACAGAGCAGTTTCTCAGAAATCTTCTTTCCAGATTTCATCTGAGGATATTTCCTTTTTCACCATAGCCCTCTATGGGCTTCCAAATATCACTTTGCCAATTCCACCAGAACTGTCTTAGCGAAAGGCTTCTTGAGTTGAAAGCTATAACTTTGTGAGATGATTTCACGGAACACAAAGAAGTATCTCAGAAAGCTTCTTTCTCTTTGTTATCGGAGGATATTTCCTTTGGCCCTATAGTCTTCCAAGGGATCCGAAATATCTTTTCTCCGATTCCACAGAAATAAGGCTAGCAAAGAGATGCACGAAATACAGGTGTAACTCTGTGAGATGAATTAACAGAACACTAAGCAGTTTCTCAGAAAGCTTCTTTCCAGATTTCATCTGAGGATATTTCCTTTTTCACCATAGCCCTCTATGGGCTTCCAAATATCACTTTGCCAATTCCACAAGAACTGTCTTAGCGAAAGGCTTCTTGAGGGGAAAGCTGTAACTCTGTGAGATGATGTCACAGAACACAAAGAAGTTTCTCAGAAAGCTTCTTTCTGTTTGTTATCGGAGGATATTTCCTTTGGCCCTATAGTCTTCAAAGGGATCCGAAATATCTGTTCTCAGTTTCCACAGAAACAAGGCTAGCAAAGAGATCCACGAAATACATATGTAACTCTGTGAGTGGAAGTCACACATCACAGAGCAGTTTCTCAGAAAGCTTCTTTCCAGATTTCATCTGAGGATATTTCCTTTTTCACCATAGCCCTCTAGGGGCTTCCAAATATCACTTTGCCAATTCCACAAGAACTGACTTAGCGAAAGACTTCTTGAGGGGAAAGCTGTAACTCTGTGAGATGATTTCACAGATCACAAAGAAGTTTCTCAGAAAGCTTCTTTCTCTTTGTTATCGGAGGATATTTAATTTGGCCCTATACTCTTCAAAGGGATGCGAAATATCTGTTCTCAGATTCCACAGAAATACGGCTAGCAAAGAGATGCACGAAATACAGATGTAACTCTGTGAGTCGAAGTCAAACATCACAGAGCAGTTTCTCAGAAAGCTTCTTTCCAGATTTCATCTGAGGATATTTCCTTTTTCACCATAGCCCTCTATGGTCTTCCAAATATCACTTTGCCAATTCCACAAGAACTGTCTTAGCGAAAGGCTTCTTGAGGGGAAAGCTGTAACTCTGTGAGATGATTTCACAGATCACAAAGAAGTTTCTCAGAAAGCTTCTTTCTCTTTGTTATCGGAGGATATTTCCTTTGGCCCTATAGTCTTCACAGGGATCCGAAATATCTGTTCTCAGATTCCACAGAAATAAGGCTAGCAAAGAGATGCACGAAATACAGATGTAACTCTGTGAGATGAATTAACAGAACACTAAGCAGTTTGTCAGAAAGCTTCTTTCGAGATTTCATCTGGGGATATTTCCTTTTTCACCATAGCCCTCTATGGGCTTCCAAATATCACTTTGCCAATTCCACAAGAACTGTCTTAGCGAAAGGCTTCTTGAAGGGAAAGCTGTAACTCTGTGAGATGATTTCACGGAACACAAACAAGTTTCTCGGTAAGCTTCTTTCTCTTTGTTATCGGAGGATATTTCCTTTGGCCCTATAGTCTTCAAAGGGATCCGAAATATCTGTTCTCAGATTCCACAGAAATAAGGCTAGCAAAGAGATGCACGAAATACACATGTAACTCTGTGAGATGAATTAACAGAACACTAAGCCGTTTCTCAGAAAGCTTCTTTCCAGATTTCATCTGAGGATATTTCCTTTTTCACCATAGCCCTCTATGGGCTTCCAAATATCACTTGGCCAATTCCACAAGAACTGTCTTAGCGATAGGCTTCTTGAGGGGAAAGCTGTAACTCTGTGAGATGATTTCACAGAACACAAAGAAGTTTCTCAGAAAGCTTCTGTTTGTTATCGGAGGATATTTCCTTTGGCCCTATAGTCTTCAAAGGGATCCGAAATATCTGTTCTCAGATTCCACAGAAATAAGGCTAGCAAAGAGATCCACGAAATACAGATGTAACTCTGTGAGTCGAAGTCACACATCACAGAGCAGTTTCTCAGAAAGCTTCTTTCCAGATTTCATCTGAGGAGATTTCCTTTTTCACCATAGCCCTCTATGGGCTTCCAAATATCACTTTGCCAATTCCACAAGAACTGTCTTAGCGAAAGGCTTCTTGAGGGGAAAGCTGTAACTCTGTGAAATGATTTCACAGAACACAAAGAAGTTTCTCAGAAAGCTTCTTTCTCTTTGTTATTGGAGGTTATTTCCTTTGGCCCTATAGCCTTCAAAGGGATCCGAAATATCTGTTCTCAGATTCCAAAGAAATAAGGCTAGCAAAGAGATCCACGAAATACAGATGTAACTCTGTGAGATGAATTAACAGAACACTAAGCAGTTTCTCAGAAAGCTTCTTTACAGATTTCATCTGAGGATATTTCCTTTTTCACCATAGCCCTCTATGGACTTCCAAATATCACTTTGCCAATTCCACAAGAACTGTCTTAGCGAAAGACTTCTTGAGGGGAAAGCTGTAACTCTGTGAGATGATTTCACAGAACACAAAGAAGTTTCTCAGAAAGCTTCTGTTTGTTATCGGAGGATATTTCCTTTGGCCCTATAGTCTTCAAAGGGATCCGAAATATCTGTTCGCAGATTCCACAGAAATAAGGCTAGCAAAGAGATCCACGAAATACAGATGTAACTCTGTGCGTCGAAGTCACACATCACAGAGCAGTTCATCAGAATGCTTCTTTCCAGATTTCATCTGAGGATATTTCCTTTTTCACCGTAGCCCTCTATGGGCTTCCAAATATCACTTTGCCAATTCCACAAGAACTGTCTTAGCGAAAGGCTTCTTGAGGGGAAAGCTGTACCTCTGTGAGGTGATTTCACAGAACACAAAGAAGTTTCTCAGAAAGCTTCTTTCTCATTGTTATCGGAGGATATTTCCTTTGGCCCTATAGTCTTCAAAGGGATCCGAAATATCTGTTCTCATATTCCAAAGAAATAAGGCTAGCAAAGAGATGCACGAAATACAGATGTAACTCTGTGAGATGAATTAACAGAACACTAAGCAGTTTCTCAGAAAGCTTCTTTCCAGATTTCATCTGAGGATATTTCCTTTTTCACCATAGCCCTCTATGGGCTTCCAAATATCACTTTGCCAATTCCACAAGAACTGTCTTAGCGAAAGGCTTCTTGAGGGGAAAGCTGTAACTCTGTGAGATGATTTCACGGATCACAAAGAAGTTTCTCAGAAAGCTTCTTTCTGTTTGTTATCGGAGGATATTTCCTTTGGCCCTATAGTCTTCAAAGGGATCCGAAATATCTGTTCTCAGATTCCACAGAAATAAGGCCAGCAAAGAGATCCATGAAATACAGATGTAACTCCGTGAGATGAATTAACAGAACACTAAGCAGTTTCTCAGAAAGCTTCTTTCCAGATTTCATCTGAGGATATTTCCTTTTTCACCATAGCCCTCTATGGGCTTCCAAATATCACTTTGCCAATTCCACAAGAACTGTCTTAGCGAAAGGCTTCTTTAGTGGAAAGGTGTAACTCTGTGAGATGATTTCACGGAACACAAAGAAGTTTCTCAGAAAGCTTCTTTCTCTTTGTTATCGGAGGATATTTCTTTGGCCCTATAGTCTTCAAAGGGATCCGAAGTATCTGTTCTCAGATTCCACAGAAATAAGGCTAGTAAAGAGATCCACGAAATACAAATATAACTCTGTGAGATGAAATAACAGAACACTAAGCAGTTTCTCAGAAAGCTTCTTTCCAGATTTCATCTGAGGATATTTCCTTTTTCACCATAGCCCTCTATGGGCTTCCAAATATCACTTTGCCAATTCCACAAGAACTGTCTTAGCGAAAGGCTTCTTGAGGGGAAAGCTGTAACTCTGTGAGATGATTTCACGGAACACAAAGAAGTATCTCAGAAAGCTTCTTTCTCTTTGTTATGGGAGGATATTTCCTTTGGCCCTATAGTCTTCAAAGGGATCCGAAATATCTGTTCTCAGATTCCACAGAAATAAGGCTAGCAAAGAGATGCACGAAATACAGATGTAACTCTGTGAGATGAATTAACAGAACACTAAGCAGTTTCTCAGAAAGCTTCTTTCCAGTTTCATCTGAGGATATTTCCTTTTTCACCATAGCCCTCTATGGACTTCCGAATATCACTTTGCCAATTCCACAAGAACTGTTTTAGCGAAAGGCTTCTTGAGGGGCAAGCTGTAACTCTGTGAGATGATTTCACAGATCACAAAGAAGTTTCTCAGAGAGCTTGTTTCTGTTTATTATCGGAGGATATTTCCTTTGGCCCTATAGTCTTCAAAGGGATCAGAAATATCTGTTCTCAGATTCCACAGAAATAAGGCTAGCAAAGAGATCCACGAAATACAGATGTAACTCTGTGAGTCGAAGTGACACATCACAGAGCAGTTTCTCAGAAAGCTTCTTTCCAGATTTCATCTGAGGATATTTCCTTTTTCACCATAGCCCTCTATGGGCTTCCAAATATCACTTTGCCAATTCCACAAGAACTGTCTTAGCGAAAGGCTTCTTGAGGGGAAAGCTGTAACTCTGTGAGATGATTTCACAGAACACAAAGAAGTTTCTCAGAAAGCTTCTTTCTCTTTGTTATCGGAGGATATTTCCTTTGGTCCTATAGTCTTCAAAGGGATCCGAAATATCTTTTCTCAGATTCCAAAGAAATAAGGCTAGCAAAGAGATCCACGAAATACAGATGTAACTCTGTGAGATGAATTAACAGAACACTAAGCAGTTTCTCAGAAAGCTTCTTTCCAGATTTCATCTGAGGATATTTCCTTTTTCACCGTAGCCCTCTACGGGCTTCCAAATATCACTTTGCAAATTCTACAAGAACTGTCTTAGCGAAAGGCTTCTTGAGGGGAAAGCTGTAACTCTGTGAGATGAATTCACAGAACACAAAGAAGTTTCTCAGAAAGCTTCTTTCTGTTTGTTATCGGAGGATATTTCCTTTGGCCCTATAGTCTTCAAAGGGATCCGAAATATCTGTTCTCAGATTCCACAGAAATAAGGCTAGCAAAGAGATCCACGAAATACAGATGTAACTCCATGAGATGAATTAACAGAACACTAAGCAGTTTCTCAGAAAGCTTCTTTCCAGATTTCATCTGAGGATATTTCCTTTTTCACCATAGCCCTCTATGGGCTTCCAAATATCACTTTGCCAATTCCACAAGAACTGTCTTAGCGAAAGGCTTCTTGAGGGGAAAGCTGTAACTCTGTGAGATGATTTCACGGAACACAAAGAAGTTTCTCAGAAAGCTTCTTTCTCTTTGTTATCGGAGGATATTTCCTTTGGCCCTATAGTCTTCAAAGGGATCCGAAATATCTGTTCTCAGATTCCACAGAAATAAGGCTAGCAAAGAGATCCACGAAATACAGATGTAACTCTGTGAGTGGAAGTCACACATCACATAGCAGTTTCTCAGAAAGCTTCTTTCCAGATTTCATCTGAGGATATTTCCTTTTTCACCATAGCCCTCTATGGGCTTCCAAATATCACTTTGCCAATTCCACAAGAACTGTCTTAGCGGAAGGCTTCTTTTGTGGAAAGGTGTAACTCTGTGAGATGATTTCACAGAACACAAAGAAGTTTCTCAGAAAGCTTCTTTCTCTTTGTTATCGGAAGATATTTCCTTTGGCCCTATAGCCTTCAAAGGGATCCGAAATATCTGTTCTCAGATTCCAAAGAAATAAGGCAAGCAAAGAGATCCACGAAATACAGATGTAACTCTGTGAGATGAATTAACAGAACACTAAGCAGTTTCTCAGAAAGCTTCTTTCCAGATTTCATCTGAGGATATTTCCTTTTTCACCATAGCCCTCTATGGGCTTCCAAATATCACTTTGCCAATTCCACAAGAACTGTCTTAGCGAAAGGCTTCTTGAGGGGAAAGCTGTAACTCTGTGAGATGATTTCACAGAACACAAAGAAGTTTCTCAGAAAGCTTCTTTCTCTTTGTTATCGGAGGATATTTCCTTTGGCCCTATAGTCTTCAAAGGGATCCGAAATATCTGTTCTCAGATTCCACAGAAATAAGGCTAGCAAAGAGATCCACGAAATACAGATGTAACTCTGTGAGTCGAAGTCACACATCACAGAGCAGTTCATCAGAAAGCTTCTTTCCAGATTTCATCTGAGGATATTTCCTTTTTCACCATAGCCCTCTATGGTCTTCCAAATATCACTTTGCCAATTCCACAAGAACTGTCTTAGCGAAAGGCTTCTTGAGGGGAAAGCTGTAACTCTGTGAGATGATTTCACAGAACACAAAGAAGTTTCTCAGAAAGCTTCTTTCTCATTGTTATCGGAGGATATTTCCTTTGGCCCTATAGTCTTCAAAGGGATCCGAAATATCTGTTCTCAGATTCCACAGAAATAAGGCTCGCAAAGAGATTCACGAAATACAGATGTAAATCTGTGAGATAAATTAACAGAACACTAAGCAGTTTCTCAGAAAGCTTCTTTCCAGATTTCATCTGAGGATATTTCCTTTTTCACCATAGCCCTCTATGGGCTTCCAAATATCACTTTGCCAATTCCACAAGAACTGTCTTAGCCTAAGGCTTCTTGAGGGGAAAGCTGTAACTCTGTGAGATGATTTCACGGATCACAAAGAAGTTTCTCAGAAAGCTTCTTTCTGTTTGTTATCGGAGGATATTTCCTTTGGCCCTATAGTCTTCAAAGGGATCCGAAATATCTGTTCTCAGATTCCACAGAAATAAGGCTAGCCAAGAGATCCACGAAATACAGATGTAACTCCGTGAGATGAATTCACAGTACACTAAGCAGTTTCTCAGAAAGCTTCTTTCCAGATTTCATCTGAGGATATTTCCTTTTTCACCATCGCCCTCTATGGGCTTCCAAATATCACTTTGCCAATTCCACAAGAACTGTCTTAGCGAAAGGCTTCTTTAGTGGAATGGTGTAACTCTGTGAGATGATTTCACGGAACACAAAGAAGTTTCTCAGAAAGCTTCTTTCTCTTTGTTATCGGAGGATATTTCTTTGGCCCTATAGTCTTCAAAGGGATCCGAAGTATCTGTTCTCAGATTCCACACAAATAAGGCTAGCAAAGAGATCCACGAAATACAGATATAACTCTGTGAGATGAAATAACAGAACACTTATCAGTTTCTCAGAAAGCTTCTTTCCAGATTTCATCTGAGGATATTTCCTTTTTCACCATAGCCCTCTATGGGCTTCCGAATATCACTTTGCCAATTCCACAAGAACTGTCTTAGCGAAAGGCTTCTTGAGGGGAAAGCTGTAACTCTGTGAGATGATTTCACAGATCACAAAGAAGTTTCTCAGAAAGCTTCTTACTCTTTGTTATCGGAGGATATTTCTTTGGCCCTATAGTCTTCAAAGGGATCCGAAATATCTTTTCTCAGATTCCACAGAAATAAGGCTAGCAAAGAGATGCACGAAATACAGATGTAACTCTGTGAGATGAATTAACAGAACACTAAGCAGTTTCTCAGAAAGCTTCTTTCCAGATTTCATCTGAGGATATTTCCTTTTTCACCATAGCCCTCTATGGGCTTCCAAATATCACTTTGCCAATTCCACAAGAACTGTCTTAGTGAAAGGCTTCTTGAGGGGAAAGCTGTAACTCTGTGAGATGATTTCACAAAACACAAAGAAGTTTCTCAGTAAGCTTCCTTCTCTTTGTTATCGGAGGATATTTCCTTTGGTCCTATAGTCTTCAAAGGGATCCGAAATATCTGTTCTCAGATTCCACAGAAATAAGGCTAGCAAAGAGATTCACGAAATACAGATGAAACTCTGTGAGATGAATTAACAGAACACTAAGCAGTTTCTCAAAAAGCTTCTTTCCAGATTTCATCTGAGGATATTTCCTTTTTCACCATAGACCTCTAGGGGCTTTCAAATATCACTTTGCCAACTCCACAAGAACTGTCTTAGCGAAAGGCTTCTTGAGGCGAAAGCTGTAACTCTGTGAGATGATTTCACAGAACACAAAGAAGTTTCTCAGAAAGCTTCTTTCTCTTTGTTATCGGAGGATATTTCCTTTGGCCCTATAGTCATCAAAGGGATCCGAAATATATGTTCTCAGATTCCACAGAAATATGGCTAGCAAAGAGATCCACGAAATACAGATGTAACTCTCTGAGTGGAAGTCACACATCACAGAGCAGTTTCTCAGAAAGCTTCTTTCCAGATTTCATCTGAGGATATTTTCTTTTTCACCATAGCCCTCTATGGGCTTCCAAATATCACTTTGCCAATACCACAAGAACTGTCTTAGCGAAAGCCTTCTTGAGGGGAAAGCTGTAACTCTGTGAGATGATTTCACAGATCACAAAGAAGTTTCTCAGAAAGCTTCTTTCTCTTTGTTATCGGAGGATATTTCCTTTGGCCCTATAGTCTTCAAAGGGATCCGAAATATCTGTTCTCAGATTCCACAGAAATAAGGCTAGCAAAGAGATGCACGAAATACAGATGTAACTCCGTGAGATGAATTAACAGAACACTAAGCAGTTTCTCAGAAAGCTTCTTTCCAGATTTCATCTGAGGATATTTCCTTTTTCACCATAGCCCTCTATGGGCTTGCAAATATCACTTTGCCAATTCCACAAGAACTGTCTTAGCGAAAGGCTTCTTGAGGGGAAAGCTGTAACTCTGTGAGATGATTTCACAGAACTCAAAGAAGTTTCTCAGAAAGCTTCTTTCTCTTTGTTATCGGAGGATATTTCCTTTGGCCCTATAGTCTTCAAAGGGATCCGAAATATCTGTTCTCAGATTCCACAGAAATAAGGCTAGCAAAGAGATCCACGAAATACAGATGTAACTCTGTGAGTCGAAGTCACACATCACAGAGCAGTTTCTCAGAAAGCTTCTTTCCAGATTTCATCTGAGGATATTTCCTTTTTCACCATAGCCCCCTATGGGCTTCCAAATATCACTTTGCAAATTCCTAAAGAACTGTCTTAGCGAAAGGCTTCTTGAGTTGAAAGCTGTAACTCTGTGAGATGATATCACGGAACACAAAGAAGTATCTCAGAAAGCTTCTTTCTCTTTGTTATCGGAGGATATTTCCTTGGCCCTATAGTCTTCAAAGGGAACCGAAATATCTTTTCTCAGACTCCACAGAAATAAGGCTAGCAAAGAGACGCACGAAATACAGATGTAACTCTGTGAGATGAATTAACAGAACACTAAGCAGTTTCTCAGAAAGCTTCTTTCCAGATTTCATCTGAGGATATTTCCTTTTCCACCATAGCCCTCTATGGGCTTCCAAATATCACTTTGCCAATTCCACAAGAACTGTCTTAGCGAAAGGCTTCTTGAGGGGAAAGCTGTAACTCTTTGAGATGATTTCACAGAACACAAAGAAGTTTCTCAGAAAGCTTCTTTCTCTTTGTTATCGGAGGATATTTCCTTTGGCCCTATAGTCTTCAAAGGGATCCGAAATATCTGTTCTCAGATTCCAAAGAAATAAGGCTAGCAAAGAGATCCACGAAATACAGATGTAACTCTGTGAGTCGAAGTCACACATCACAGAGCAGTTTCTCAGAAAGCTTCTTTCCAGATTTCATCTGAGGATATTTCCTTTTTCACCATAGCCCTCTAGGGGCTTCCAAATATCACTTTGCCAATTCCACAAGAACTGACTTAGCGAAAGACTTCTTGAGGGGAAAGCTGTAACTCTGTGAGATGATTTAACAGATCCAAAGAAGTTTCTCAGAAAGCTTCTTTCTCTTTGTTATCGGAGGATATTTAATTTGGCCCTATACTCTTCAAAGGGATGCGAAATATCTGTTTTCAGATTCCACAGAAATAAGGCTAGCAAAGAGATGCACGAAATACAGATGTAACTCTGTGAGATGAATTAACAGAACACTAAGCAGTTTCTCAGAAAGCTTCTTTCCAGATTTCATCTGAGGATATTTCCTTTTTCACCATAGCCCTCTATGGGCTTCCAAATATCACTTGGCCAATTCCACAAGAACTGTCTTAGCGAAAGGCTTGTTGAGGGGAAAGCTGTAACTCTGTGAGATGATTTCAAAAAACACAAAGAAGTTTCTCAGTAAGCTTCTTTCTCTTTGTTATCGGAGGATATTTCCTTTGGCCCTATAGTCTTCAAAGGGATCCGAAATATCTGTTCTCAGATTCCACAGAAATACGGCTAGCAAAGAGATGCACGAAATACAGATGTAACTCTGTGAGTCGAAGTCAAACATCACAGAGCAGTTTCTCAGAAAGCTTCGTTCCAGATTTCATCTGAGGATATTTCCTTTTTCACCATAGCCCTCTATGGGCTTCCAAATATCACTTTGCCAATTCCACAAGAACTGTCTTAGCGAAAGGCTTCTTGAGTTGAAAGCTGTAACTCTGTGAGATGATTTCACAGAACACAAACAAGTTTCTCGGTAAGCTTCTTTCTCTTTGTTATCGGAGGATATTTCCTTTGGCCCTATAGTCTTCAAAGGGATCCGAAATATCTGTTCTCAGATTCCACAGAAATAAGGCTAGCAAAGAGATGCACGAAATACACATGTAACTCTGTGAGATGAATTAACAGAACACTAAGCAGTTTCTCAGAAAGCTTCTTTCCAGATTTCATCTGAGGAGATTTCCTTTTTCACCATAGCCCTCTATGGGCTTCCAAATATCACTTTGCCAATTCCACAAGAACTGTCTTAGCGAAAGGCTTCTTGAGGGGAAAGCTGTAACTCTGTGAAATGATTTCACAGAACACAAAGAAGTTTCTCAGAAAGCTTCTTTCTCTTTGTTATCGGAGGATATTTCCTTTGGCCCTATAGCCTTCAAAGGGATCCGAAATATCTTTTCTCAGATTCCAAAGAAATAAGGCTAGCAAAGAGATCCACGAAATACAGATGTAACTTTGTGAGATGAATTAACAGAACACTAAGCAGTTTCTCAGAAAGCTTCTTTCCAGATTTCATCTGAGGATATTTCCTTTTCCACCATAGCCCTCTATGGGCTTCCAAATATCACTTTGCCAATTCCACAAGAACTGTCTTAGCGAAAGGCTTCTTGAGGGGAAAGCTGTAACTCTTTGAGATGATTTCACAGAACACAAAGAAGTTTCTCAGAAAGCTTCTTTCTCTTTGTTATCGGAGGATATTTCCTTTGGCCCTATACTCTTCAAAGGGATCCGAAATATCTGTTCTCAGATTCCAAAGAAATAAGGCTAGCAAAGAGATCCACGAAATACAGATGTAACTCTGTGAGTCGAAGTCACACATCACAGAGCAGTTTCTCAGAAAGCTTCTTTCCAGATTTCATCTGAGGATATTTCCTTTTTCACCATAGCCCTCTAGGGGCTTCCAAATATCACTTTGCCAATTCCACAAGAACTGACTTAGCGAAAGACTTCTTGAGGGGAAAGCTGTAACTCTGTGAGATGATTTAACAGATCACAAAGAAGTTTCTCAGAAAGTTTCTTTCTCTTTGTTATCGGAGGATATTTAATTTGGCCCTATACTCTTCAAAGGGATGCGAAATATCTGTTCTCAGATTCCACAGAAATAAGGCTAGCAAAGAGATCCACGAAATACAGATGTAACTCTGTGAGATGAATTAACAGAACACTAAGCAGTTTCTCAGAAAGCTTCTTTCCAGATTTCATCTGAGGATATTTCCTTTTTCACCATAGCCCTCTATGGGCTTCCAAATATCACTTGGCCAATTCCACAAGAACTGTCTTAGCGAAAGGCTTGTTGAGGGGAAAGCTGTAACTCTGTGAGATGATTTCAAAAAACACAAAGAAGTTTCTCAGTAAGCTTCTTTCTCTTTGTTATCGGAGGATATTTCCTTTGGCCCTATAGTCTTCAAAGGGATCCGAAATATCTGTTCTCAGATTCCACAGAAATACGGCTAGCAAAGAGATGCACGAAATACAGATGTAACTCTGTGAGTCGAAGTCAAACATCACAGAGCAGTTTCTCAGAAAGCTTCGTTCCAGATTTCATCTGAGGATATTTCCTTTTTCACCATAGCCCTCTATGGGCTTCCAAATATCACTTTGCCAATTCCACAAGAACTGTCTTAGCGAAAGGCTTCTTGAGTTGAAAGCTGTAACTCTGTGAGATGATTTCACGGAACACAAACAAGTTTCTCGGTAAGCTTCTTTCTCTTTGTTATCGGAGGATATTTCCTTTGGCCCTATAGTCTTCAAAGGGATCCGAAATATCTGTTCTCAGATTCCACAGAAATAAGGCTAGCAAAGAGATGCACGAAATACACATGTAACTCTGTGAGATGAATTAACAGAACACTAAGCAGTTTCTCAGAAAGCTTCTTTCCAGATTTCATCTGAGGAGATTTCCTTTTTCACCATAGCCCTCTATGGGCTTCCAAATATCACTTTGCCAATTCCACAAGAACTGTCTTAGCGAAAGGCTTCTTGAGGGGAAAGCTGTAACTCTGTGAAATGATTTCACAGAACACAAAGAAGTTTCTCAGAAAGCTTCTTTCTCTTTGTTATCGGAGGATATTTCCTTTGGCCCTATAGCCTTCAAAGGGATCCGAAATATCTGTTCTCAGATTCCAAAGAAATAAGGCTAGCAAAGAGATCCACGAAATACAGATGTAACTCTGTGAGATGAATTAACAGAACACTAAGCAGTTTCTCAGAAAGCTTCTTTCCAGATTTCATCTGAGGATATTTCCTTTTTCACCATAGCCCTCTATGGGCTTCCAAATATCACTTTGCCAATTCCACAAGAACTGTCTTAGCGAAAGGCTTCTTGAGGGGAAAGCTGTAACTCTGTAAGATGATTTCACAGAACACAAAGTAGTTTCTCAGAAAGCTTCTGTTTGTTATCGGAGGATATTTCCTTTGGCCCTATAGTCTTCAAAGGGATCCGAAATATCTGTTCGCAGATTCCACAGAAATAAGGCTAGCAAAGAGATCCACGAAATACAGATGTAACTCTGTGAGTCGAAGTCACACATCACAGAGCAGTTCATCAGAATGCTTCTTTCCAGATTTCATCTGAGGATATTTCCTTTTTCACCATAGCCCTCTATGGGCTTCCGAATATCACTTTGCCAATTCCACAAGAACTGTCTTAGCGAAAGGCTTCTTGAGGAGAAAGCTGTACCTCTGTGAGATGATTTCACAGATCACAAAGAAGTTTCTCAGAAAGCTTCTTACTCTTTGTTATCGGAGGATATTTCTTTGGCCCTATAGTCTTCAGAGGGATCCGAAATATCTTTTCTCAGATTCCACAGAAATAAGGCTAGCAAAGAGATGCACGAAATACAGATGTAACTCTGTGAGATGAATTAACAGAACACTAAGCAGTTTCTCAGAAAGCTTCTTTCCAGATTTCATCTGAGGATATTTCCTTTTTCACCATAGCCCTCTATGGGCTTCCAAATATCACTTTGCCAATCCCACACGAACTGTCTTAGTGCAAGGCTTCTTGAGGGGAAAGCTGTAACTCTGTGAGATGATTTCACAAAACACAAAGAAGTTTCTCAGTAAGCTTCTTTCTCTTTGTTATCGGAGGATATTTCCTTTGTTCCTATAGTCTTCAAAGGGATCCGAAATATCTGTTCTCAGATTCCACAGAAATAAGGCTAGCAAAGAGATGCACGAAATACAGATGAAACTCTGTGAGATGAATTAACAGAACACTAAGCAGTTTCTCAAAAAGCTTCTTTCCAGATTTCATCTGAGGATATTTCCTTTTTCACCATAGACCTCTAGGGGCTTTCAAATATCACTTTGCCAATTCCACAAGAACTGTCTTAGCGAAAGGCTTCTTGAGGCGAAAGCTGTAACTCTGTGAGATGATTTCACAGAACACAAAGCAGTTTCTCAGAAAGCTTCTTTCTCTTTGTTATCGGAGGATATTTCCTTTGGCCCTATAGTCTTCAAAGGGATCCGAAATATCT